>NC_083581.1:29739199-30104199 GCF_027579695.1 Neoarius graeffei | reverse complement strand
ATTTCCATGAGTGTGAACACCTTGAATCCTGAGCGCCGGCCGTAAATCTTTCCTTTTCACTCTACACGCTTTAACAGAAAGGAAAGGGGACTTGATGTATGCCCTTGAGGCACTCTGCTTTGTCGTATGCTGTTTTACTTTACCAGTGATGGCTGACTGAACCCTAAACCAGTATTTCACTGGGCTGCGACTAGATACCATGATCAAAAAGGTGGTTCACACAGGGCAAGGCTTGGCCATTGCACTCCGACTGTCTGACCCCTGCGAATTCCCCAAATGTGGGAATCTCGACTGTATAATTTGTGGTAGTGGGGGACTGCGTTCGCGCTCTCCGCTGATTTTTGGGGCGGCACGGTCGCCTCACAGCAAGAAGGTTCTGGGTTCGAACCCAGCGGCCGGCGAGGGCCTTTCTGTGTGGAGTTTGCATGTTCTCCCCGTGTCTGCGTGGGTTTCCTCCGGGTGCTCTGGTTTCCCCCACAATCCAAAGACATGCAGTTAGGTTGACGTGGGGCGGCCTTGGGCTGAGGTGCCCTTGAGCAACGTACCTGACCCCTGATTGCTCCCCGGGCGCTCTGGTGTGGCTGTGTTCACTGCTTCAGATGGGTTAAATGCAGAGGATGAATTTCACTGTGCTTGAAGTGTGTATGTAACGAATAAAGGTTTCTTCTTCTTTCTTCTTAATTGGAGACACAACAATTGCAATAAAATATGCAAATTAGCAATAATTTTCACTTGGAATCACACTGAATTGATATTCGCATATTTTACCGCAATTGTGTCTTCAACTCGTCGCAGGCTGTCACAGCCCGGCTTTCCCTCGGCAGGCAGGGAAGTAGACGAAGCCTCATGGAAACTGACTTGAGAAGGGTTCGTGACGGCTTTGCGACAGCGAGCGATGCGTTTGCGGCTATTTTAAGAGAAATTTTGTCGCGCTAATTTTCTGAACATGTTCAAAATTTTAGTGACAAAGGAGCGACACTTTGCGACTCATGCGAGGAAATTGAGAAGCCCTGCGAATGTTTCAAGACACTTTTGAAACTCGCTCATGAATGACTTTCGCAATTTGTCACAAGCTGTCGCAGCCCAGTGAGAGACTACCCTTAGCCAGCACTGTCGCTTTAGAATTTATAGAAACACAATTGCACAATTGAATCCTATGTCAGCGCTGGTTTGTTTATGAGAAAGCAACTTGGTGGTTTTCTGCAAATTCTTCAACGTTATCGCGTAA
Source organism: Neoarius graeffei (assembly GCF_027579695.1). Taxonomy (NCBI): domain Eukaryota; kingdom Metazoa; phylum Chordata; class Actinopteri; order Siluriformes; family Ariidae; genus Neoarius; species Neoarius graeffei. The sequence goes on along the minus strand of NC_083581.1, from coordinate 30,102,971 downwards.
TTATTAAAATGGTTAACAGATGTATCGTAGGAGGGTGTAGCAACACCAATCATGATGGGATTAGTACTCATCGTTTCCCAAAAGACCGGACAATGAGGGAGAAATGGGAGCGCTTGGTCTACACAGGCTGTGCACTGAAACCGCGCAAAGCTCTTGCAGCCTGCTGGCGCTTCCGCAGGTGATGTCATGAATCTGGCTCCAGACTCCCTTGGGATTTTTCCAGACGCGTTTTATTTTATTTTTTTCTGCTGTAGACAGATGGCCTTGTGCAAAATTACCCTTCTGGATGAGTGTGTAAAGAGACATACTTTCATATAAAAAAACAAAACAAAATTGGTCCAGGATATGCACTTTAAAATGTCTAATTTTACAGTGAAAACATAGTCCATAGCCTCCGTATTTGAGCATCAAACCCACTCTTCGGAAATCCTATGAGTGACGTCACAGATGCTTTGTCCATTATTTTTACAGTCTATGATCTAGACTGGGGCGTGCCACGACACCACAAAATGAGTCCAGTGTAGCAAAAGTTCACGCTGAGATTCTAGTGATTTGAAACGAGCGTCCTTCAAAAAATGATCTGCATATGGTTCTTGGAACTTTTCCCAAAATATAGATTCTTAATCTATAATGTATCGGTCACCAAAATATTATCCTGTAAAACAGACCTGGGCATTTTACGGCCCGCGGGCCGCATCCGGCCCTTTGGTTCATTCTGACCGGCCCGCGTAAGGTTAATTAGAAATTACAAAATAAACGTATTTTCTAATTTTACCTCATGCACGGACTGAATGTGCATTGCTTTTATTTTGAAGTTGTGTACAACAAAAACACAATGCGCGCGACATGAAATCCCACGAAACCTAATCCCGCGATAACTACTTCCGTAATTTGCCCAGACCAACCACAAACTTGTACGTCATCCTTCAAACGGTCCAGCCGATCACATAGTGTGACGTCACCAGCAGGCGCCGGAGCCCGAGCCGATCTGTAGATCTGATACCTACACCGAATCGACGTTGTTGCGAGCAGGTCACAAGAAGACTTTAGCCCCCAAAATGTCCGCAAAAAGAAGAAAGGTAGATGCCGAATGCAGGGCTTTCAACAAAACGTGGACTGCTAAGTATTTATGTACTGAAGTCAGAGATGAAGCCGTGTGTTTAGTTTGCGGAGAGCAGATCCGAAAAACTGAAAAACACCAAATGAGGTGATTAGACTACAAATGTGGGCATCATTATTATAATATGATGTATCTTGCTTGATATGTGGAGTAGAAAGACAATATTGTGATGTCTTTATTGTGTTTTGGGGTGAACGTGACTGAAAAAAATGGTACAAATGTTCACATTTTGTTAACCATCGTTTTGGGAAATTTGATTGAATAAATGACATTTTTTTTGAAAGGCAAGCTCGTTTTTTTCCATACTCTTACTAGTCTTAGCAGCTTGTAAAAACTGTTATTTACTGCTTTTATATAAAGAAATACAATTAATATTATGCGGAATTTAGTTCAGCCTTTTGGTCCGGCCCTCCACAAAATTTTCTGTTTCTCATGTGGCCCCACGGAAAAAATAATTGCCCACCCCTGCTGTAAAACAACCTATAAATATGACTACTATCCTGTTGTTATGCATTAAGCTCAATTTACACATCGCAAAATTTACAGCTGATTTTCTTCAAACTTGATTTGACTGGATTGGCTGCACCAAAGTTAATATTATTTTTTGTTAAATTTTAAAGATTTAGATTTAGAACTGTAGAATTAGAATATCCAATAAAACAACTTTTTTTTTTTTTTTTTGACCAACTGACTCATTTTGTGGTGACGTGCTCCATATTTAGGTTTCAATGTTATGGTAGCTGTTGATCTCATCGGATGAAATGAAGGTGTTAAGATGATGCTGATAACGCTGATCTTGCTGTGTAATATTTTTTGACACGATTACGCAGGTTATTCTGTGGTGTAATAAAACTTGAATTACTCAGTCGTTGGTCTAAGATTGACAAGCTCTCCGATTACATGTCCAAGCTATTTTGTTTGAAATTAATTCATAGTGGGTGGCACGGTGGTGTAGTGGTTAGCGCTGTCGCCTCACAGCAAGAAGGTCCGGGTTCGAGCCCCGGGGCCGGCGAGGGCCTTTCTGTGCGGAGTTTGCATGTTCTCCCCGTGGGTTTCCTCCGGGTGCTCCGGTTTCCCCCACAGTCCAAAGACATGCAGGTTAGGTTAACTGGTGACTCTAAATTGACCGTAGGTGTGAGTGTGAATGGTTGTCTATGTCTATGTGTCAGCCCTGTGATGACCTGGCGACTTGTCCAGGGTGTACCCCGCCTTTCGCCCGTAGTCAGCTGGGATAGGCTCCAGCTTGCCTGCGACCTTGTAGAACAGGATAAAGCGGCTACAGATAATGAGATGAGATAATGAGATGAGATTAATTCATAGTTGCCTGACAAATGGGTTAAAAATAATTAATTTTAGCAAAACAAAAATGATTATTTATTGCATTTAAACATAGGGTGGTGATGCTGTAGGTGAACTACAGCATGAGCTACTTGTTTCATATCCAACCACCTGCTGCACTATACACATTGACCAATATTCAGTTTGTCTGTTTCATTAGAGCGAAATAAAGTCCAGTCTAAAACTATAACATAACTCTCCTGCCAGGCTGAGTTAATAACTTTTACGTGCGGTCCTAGGACCAAGCCCTACTGCTTGCCGCTGAATGTTGGCCAGTGCTTTATTTATTTATTTATTTATTTTTAATTTTAAAATTTTTTTTTTTTTTGTCGTCGTCACTGATGCAAATGTAGCTTTCATTTCCTTAAGTCTGAACTAGCTCACCATTTTATTACATTATCTTAGCTGCCACTTTTGAGCCTAGTCAGTTTGGATTATAGACAACTAAAACTTGGGGTCTGGATGGCACTCTGGTGCTTTAATTTGTTGGCGGTCTAACAAACACGTTTACATACAACTAATTCGTGGTCGAGGGCAACACGGGAGCGGATTTTCACTCCTGTCCAGTCTCGGTCACCTGACCCGAATAAAAATAAATAAATAAATAAAAAATCCTTGTCCCATCCCAATCTCAGAAGAGCGACTCCCAGCCCAGCTTGTATATTCAAAATAGTGTTTGTTCATATTTAAAAACTGACCTATTGTTATGTTTCCCGTCCTACCCTCTCCCGTTGATGTTTTTCCTATCTCGTTATCTTGTCCCAGTCATGCGACGAATACCCGCAGGAATCCCACAGGAATTCTGTGACTCATAGGACTCCTGAAAAAAATGTCAGTCTCTAACTTGTAGGTTATTTTTATCAGCATTCGTATACTGCTGTCCTTCTGTTTATTGTAGACAAATGAGCGATTTGAGACATGAATGTGTAACTGCACAAAAGTGGATTGGTTTTGGAAGTTCGGGTGAAAAAAGAAATTGCCTTTTGATTGTGGAGCTCAGTGAAGATGAATAGGACAGACATTGGATCATCATTGAATGAAAGTCAGTATGAAATGAAATAACTGTAAGTCAGATGAGTTATGTCTCTTGACCACTAGATATCTTGGCAGTTTTGGGTAATGGAAAGTCTTGGTAGTTCAGTCCATCTCATATAATTGATTCAAGTGATCTCGTGTATCGGGCTTTCATCCATCCATCCATCCATCCATCCATCCATCCATCCATCCATCCATCCATCCATTATCTGTAACCACTTATCCTGTGCAGGGTCGCAGGCAAGCTGGAGCCTATCCCAGCTGACTACGGGCGAAAGGCGGGGTACACCCTGGACAAGTCGCCAGGTCATCACAGGGCTGACACATATACCCTGTCCACACTAGGGATTTTGTACCGATACGATACTACTTTCGTACCGCAACACCTGTCCACACTAGCAACTATACCGGTACTGTAGCGGTATAACTGTATCGGTACGAAACCCACAAATGTATGGGTTTCGTACTGGTACAGTATCGGTACTGTAGTGTGGACAGATGAAGCAGTTCTGTATCGATACAAATATAATGCGCATGCGCAATGAACCATTCCTACTTCTTCCGGGTTATTCATACAATACAATACGCACGCGCTTTCCAGCTGTAAATAAACCGTCAAAATGCCTCAAAACGACCGTGGAGCTACATGGAGCAAAGACGAAGTTATGTGTTTGTTGGAGCTTTGGGGAGACGAGCGATGCTCAACTGCCTCGTGCGTTTTATACGATTCGACTGAATAAATGACCACCAGAAATACAGACTGTACATTGACAACAAAAAGCACACACGTTGTTTCATCCGCCATATTCTCGGAAGGAAGTTACTCGGTAACCACGGAAACATTTCGCGCACGTGCATTTCAACTACCGTGAAAGAAAACTGCAAACATTTCTTGCTAGTGTGGACAGATGCACTAAACTGTACCGGTATAATTTGTATCGGTACAGTTATACCACTATCGTACCGGTATATATGTGAACACAGAGGCCAAGTTTACATTAGACTGTATCTGTCTCGTTTTCTTTGCGGATGCACTGCCCGTTTACATTAAAACGCCTGGAAACGCCGGGAAACGGGAATCCGCCAGGGTCCACGTATTCAATCTAGATCGTGTCTGGTCCGGTGCTGTGTAAACATTGAGAATACGCGGATACGCTGTGCTGAGCTCTAGCTGGCGTCGTCATTGGACAACGTCACTGTGACATCCACCTTCCTGATTCGCTGGCGTTGGTCATGTGACGCGACTGCTGAAAAACGGCGTGGACTTCCGCCTTGTATCACCTTTCATTAAAGAGTATAAAAGTATGAAAATACTGCAAATACTGATGCAAATACTGCCCATTGTGTAGTTATGATTGTCTTTAGGCTTGCCATCCTTCCACTTGCAAGTGGTAAGTGATATGCGCTGGGATCACACACACAGCGACTCAGTCCCGAATCACTGCTTGTGCACTTCACTCGCGCGCTCTGTGTGCTGCACAGGGCCGGAGTGCGCACCCTCCAGAGGACACTCGCTGTTCAGGGCGGAGTGATTTGGAGCGCAGGATGCCTGCGGAGCCGAGCGTATCCGTGTATTGGTGTTGCTGTGTGCACGCAAATCGTTTTAAAAATGTTAATCTGATGATCCGCTGATACGGTCTAATGTAAACCCCTCCAGAGAGAGACACAGACAACCATTCACACTCACATTCACACCTACGGTCAATTTAGAGCCACTAGTTAACCTAACCTGCATGTCTTTGGACTGTGGGGGAAACCAGAGCACCTGGAGAGAATATGCAAACTCCACACAGAAAGGCCCCCATCGGCTACTGGGCTCGAACCCAGAACCTTCTTGCCACCCCCCTTGGGCTTTTCTATTTTTCCTTATGTAAACATCATTGAATATGAAAATAGCTCTCTTCTGGGAACAAAGCATTGATTTTGATTCTTTTTTTTTTTTTTTTTTGGGCATTGGTAATGTTTGCGTCCTTAGTTTTGCTGTTTTCTTTTTCCGCAGAATGCTATTGTTTACAAAATGACCCTATAATTGTGGTTTTCCAAACTAGTGATGACATACCCATTGTAGCTCAACTTTACTACTTATTAGATGGCTCACTGGATTCAGTTGAGTTACTTGAAGCAACCCGGTTGTGCAATTGGAATTTCAGGGCTGTAAGCATCAGTCAGCCTCAACGAAACAGCAATAAATCCATTTTATTATTGTTTAGTTTACTAGCAAAACTGAGTGCTCCTCTCCTCTCTGTTAGCAATCATTTGGTTGGTAATTGCCACTGGATTCTTCGCTGGATTTCTCAGCACTGGAGCTGTAAATAGATCCCGATGGTGAAAGATGTCAAAATGAGATGACCGTTATAAGCAAAGAATGTAAATCTATCAACTCAGCTGAACTTGTGATTTAATTGTTTCTGTATAATATAATATGCTTGTGCATAACTAGCCAGATAAATTTAGATTGAGGCTCCTTTTTTTTTTTTCCTGATTGGCACCAGGTTTCATTCCTTAATTTCTTTTAATATCATTTTTAATACTAGTAGTTATTGCCCATGAACCTGATTTCCTCTGAATGGTGCTCTTCACGGGGGTTAAATCGCTCCCCGCGTCTCCTCAGTGACGTAGACTCGGCCCTAGCGGAAGTTTCTGGCGAGGAGTGCTGATTGAGAGGTCCCATACAATCGAAACTCTCAGGCGAGTCGTGGAGGGGATTCCCTGCCAAGCCTGCGCACAGTGTGTTAGCGTGAGCATGTAGCCTATGGGAAATGAATAGTGTGTTGGATTAGCGCTAATCCCATGTTTTGGAAAGTTGAAAATGTTGTCTTTGGCCCTTCTAGGGTGTCACCAATCCATGTGCAACGTATGGAGTATGTGCGTCCAGCCGTGTCGATTTGCATAGGTGAACAAACCGAGAGACAGACAGCCTTCCTTGAGTAGTATAGATATCGGCAGTAAAATGGTGCCGTATAACTCTGAACACTCAAATATAAACTGTATCTTTTATGTCGGACAATCTTGAGTTTGATTCCTGTTGCATGTTGTGATTTAGTGCATTCTCTTGAGCTACTGAATGTTTAACCTTTGTTTTTGCTTTAACCTGTTTATGGGCCGTGGACTCTAAGCACGGTTCATTTCAAGAAAATGCTTCATTTAAATCCAGCACTGAGATCAATCCCAATCCTTCATGGCCTCAGATCTGTAGTTTATTAGCCGGTTGTTGACTGACCAGTTCTAATGTGTACGTGTGTACTCTATTTAACGACACATTTCATTTGTGCCCAAAATATCAAAGGAGCTTAGTAACTGTTTTAGTTTGGTCAAGTATAGTAGCTCCCTTAAATAAATGGTGTATCCATGCTAGGTGTGCATTGCAGTCTCTCCAAATCTGTTTCTCTTTCGTGCCAAGAAGATTCAAAACTCTGTTTGTATTCTTTTTTTAAGATATTTTTTGGGCTTTTTTTCACCTTTATTGGATAGGACAGTGTAGAGACAGGACAGGAAATGAGTGGGAGAGAGAGACGGGGAGGGATCGGGAAATGACCTCGGGTCAGAATCGAACCTGGGTCCCCGGATTTATGGTATGGCGCCTTAGCCACCTGAGCCATGACGCCCCCTCTGTTTGTATTCTGATTTAACCCGAAAGTGGGCGTGGTGATGATCTCTCCCACTGATTAAAATAATTCAGAATTACATGAGATTGATAGAGCAGTTGGTCCTGGACTCATGTTTGGTAACCCTGCTTTTAATACACAACCTTGGGGTCTCGTTTGTGCTTATAGAAGCAAATGAAAATGCCTGAATAACTGATGCATATTGGGTGAACTCGGAAGAGAACATCCAACCAAAATGCACTGTTGGGTGCGGTGCATCTTGTATGGCAAATGATCTGGAGGACCTTCCTACCCATGGAATAATTTGGCGCTTTCATATTTGGCACAGATCAGTCTGTTTCCCGAGTCTGAGTCAGAGCTAAACTTGTACATTTGCGCTTTGGTTTGGTGTTACAGTGCACAGGTGTGGCAGGCCTAGAAATTCATATATTTTTTTCACCAGCCAGCCGGACTAGTTACCTTCCAAAGTAACTAGCCAAACAGAAAATCAACTCGCCAAAATTTGTTCATGTATGAATTTTACTTCTGTCAAAAATAATGCAAAAGAGAGTAGTTACCATTGTTCATGACTAATGTGCATTTATTTCAAGAACCGAGTATTTTCATACTGTTGTTAAATACATAAATGAGAACAATACAGAGCACCATAATATAATCTCAACAAATAATAATATATTGGAAAATTTGGCAACTTGGTGTACGAGTATTGAAAACAAATATACTTACTATCATGACTATAGCACCCAAAATATGTCCAACATGCTTTCTGTATTTAACCATTTATGAGAGAGAAAGCATTAGGAGCTTCATATTGACTAGGAATCAACTTGAAAAAAATTAATTATTCCATAAAAATCGTATCGCAGCCAAGGCCTACCCTGCTCCCACGTTTGCTGATAAGTCCTTTGTCGTTTCTCCTTCTCGTACGCTTTATCGGCGGCCTTTTTCTCCTCTTCAGACCGAGGTCGCTTTGTCCCCGTCTCTGGCGGTTTCTGTACACCTTTCAGAAAATTCCACATCGCAACGTAGCTTTGGTAGATGTAAACAACAAAAACACGTGTTTAAACGGGCGATAATGTGGCCACATCTATTGAATTTGATAACGTGATTACCACGATATTCAACGAGATGCGTGTTATGCATGCGCAGTAGTGAAAAAAAACGACAGCCTGACTCGTACACAATATGATTTGGAATTCTTCGGTATTTTCCGTCCTGCCGATAAACACATCGATTAACACAGACACGGCACACACTTAATATGTGGCGGCTTTAGTCGACGGTGTGTCTGAATCTTCGCTTCATATATGTTTTTTATTTTCAACTAGCCAGCCGGGCTGGCTAGTGACCGGAATTACCCGCCAAACGACAAATTAAGTCGCCTTGGGCGACCGGACCACCGCAAATTTCGAGCTGTGTATGGTCAGGTGTCCACAAACTTTTGGGTGTATAGTGTATGATGATGACTTGAGAAAATGTAACAAACCTTTACCAAGCCTCAAATAGGCTATCACCCAAGTTTGATCACAGAAGTGACACTAAATGAATGACTGACTAGCTATGTAATTATATAAATAACTGTGTAGCTTAAAACAATCGGTGTGTTGCGTTCATAGTGTGTGGTGGTTTTTTGGTCCAAGCGCTCAGCGTTTTCTACAGCTCGGGCTTTTGGTTTCTGTCAGGATCAGACTGCACAAATTCGACATGATTTTGTCATGGTTGACAAATTTCCAGTGTCTGGTCCAAATATGAACATCAGGAACAACAAAGGGGGCTTCTAGTGTGACGGCGGTGTGGGATGCCCTGCACGTCTTGTCTGGGATATCCCACGACCCCCTGATGAAAAACCTCACATGCCAATGTCTTTTCTCACCTAGTTTGACAGCAACTCCAACATGTTCCTTGGTAGCCATGTTTGATTTCTTGACCATCCTCTCCAATGACATGCACGGACATGAATGATGGTTGGTCAGGGTCAAACTTGTAGTGTTGCCAGTCTTCTCACTAAGACACGGCAAGAAGTTATGGCTCTATGGTTGCTTAATCTGACATGGTAACCATTGTGAAAGGCAAAAATATTGTTCAGAGATGTCCACAAGCGCCGGCGACCAGCAGTTTTCCCCGCCTATAAAGATGGTATGCGCCGGCTACTCGATCCCAGAAAAAAAACAAAAACTTTGTGTTCAAGCAATTTGTATCGTCTCCACTGCCCATAATTTGCTGCAAATCCAATTATTTCACCACGAAATTGTCTTCGATCCGGATATAACATGACCGGAAGTGACGCCATAGTTGTTGATCGATTCTCACACTCTGGTTGGTTGAGCTGGACCATGTGACCGCACCATAGCACAAGTGGTTATGTTACACCATGTAGTTATGTTAACCGCAAGTTGGCCTAGTGGTTAGTGTGTCTGCCTCTCGATCAGGAGTTCGCGAGTTCTACTCACGGTCGGGTCATACCAAAGATCATCATAAAAATGGTACTTGCTGCCATCTGGTAGGGCATGCTGCAATACAGATGCATGTGGGGAGTCAAACTCTCGTGGTTACTAGAGGACTAGTCCCCCACTGTAACCCTAGCTGTATAGGTGAGAGGCCGAGGGCTATGGAAACGGAGATTGACGCCGCCCGATGTGCTTGATTTGCATGGTGTGAGAAAGACTTTAGATGTAATTATGTTACAGAGCCAGGCAGCATATTGCAGAAGGTAACTGAGAAAGCCAAGCACACACACATCTAGAGGGAAATTTCATACATATTTTGCAAGTATTTTACAGGGAAATAGTAACTTATTAGCTGAGAATGCACCAGAAGCCACCAGAAAATTTTCTGGGGGGGGCATGCCCCTAGACCCCCCTAGCATTAGCATGCTGCGGTGGCTTTGCTGCCACAAATTCCAGAGCCACCTATAACTTTTTGTTTTTAAGCCAACTACTTCAGATTTTCTGGAGAACCCTGGTTGTCGGATCCCATCATTAGTTGGACCTTAGAGCACAGTGTGGCAGCTTGTGTGTCGGAAAATAAATTGCAGATGAAAACGTACTTCTAGATTCACTTCTTGTAGTTGGGTCAAGTCAATGCCTTACTGCAGTCAAGAAGTGCAAGAGTTGACTTGGAAATAGACTGAGACTTTCTCACTCAGATGGTTGTAAGAGAGCCACACCAAGGAGGGAAAAACCCAGCCAGGTTTGATTCAAACAGACTAAATGAAGCATACAGGGTGAGGGTTGCTTCAGCAGAACCACGTTCACCTTGCCGACTCTCTGACGTCTGTTGGTGTCTAGAATCCGCATTATGACTGTTGGCGACTATTTTGGTTTATTACAGTCTCTCCCAGGATATAGTGCTGCAAGCGCTTGCTGACTTCACTGGTGGAATGCTGCTCAGGTGGCCTGCTTGACCTGCATTCCTTCACCCATATACAGTTTATTGCAGGATGATATGACGGACCATTTTCTATTTTACCTCACATTACCTTGACTTCTTTTACGGTGGTACATTTTTAAAGTCCTACATAAGGTCCGGATGTAGAGCCACCATCATGGATACCTCGGTTAGCCATGCTTTCTGAATCCTATTTTCATGTTAAGTGGGGTGTAGAGGCTGGGAGATTAGGATTTCTTCCAGACCGTATGCATTAAAATCTGCTTTCAGAGCTACCTGTCAGCTTTGTGTGGTTTATGGTTTCACAGTCGTGGATTAGAAACCTCTCATTGTAACGGCTAAAAAAAAAAAAGCGCCTGTATTCTTTACAAGCTTGAAATTCTGTCCCATTCTGTCCCTAACATTCCTAACCACATCCCCACCCAATCCTGGGGTGTCCCAACAGCATTCTCACCATATCCCAAAGGCCTTATCTCTGGGTTCTTTAGTACTTGACACATACTTGTACTGAAAAGTCATTGATGGTAAGAACAATCCATTAATTTGGTGGAAAATACACGAAACGTCACTAGGAAGATTCCACAAACAGGGTTATATTCTTTTTCATTTAGTGTTTTTAAATCTAGAGATAGATATTGTAGTAGTACAGTATTTCCTGCATAATAGGAAAGTCGAGAAAAAACATAGTTTTGTTTTGTTGAGTTATGACTGAGCTATATGGAACGATAAACATGCCAGATTTTAACTTTAATAAGATTTATATGCCTATTCGTCTCAACTTTCTTCAGTTTGTTTGTTTCAGTTGTGTTTTAAAAATATGAATCAGAATTTGAAAGCCTGAATTTGAATTATTCTGAATCTACACCTGATTATTATAAAACTGAACTTGAAACCTTGCACCTACTTTCAAGCCATTTAATGCAATTTCAGTTTGATTGAATTCAACAACAATGGCAAATTCAAATAAAGACATAAACTTTCTACTTTGGGGCGGCACGGTGGTGTAGTGGTTAGCGCTGTCACCTCACAGCAAGAAGGTCCTGGGTTCGAGCCCCGGGGCCGGCGAGGGCCCTTCTGTGTGGAGTTTGCATGTTCTCCCCGTGTCCGCGTGGGTTTCCTCCGGGTGCTCCGGTTTCCCCCACAGTCCAAAGACATGCAGGTTAGGTTAACTGGTGACTCTAAATTGACCGTAGGTGTGAATGTGAGTGTGAATGGTTGTCTGTGTCTATGTGTCAGCCCTGTGATGACCTGGCGACTTGTCCAGGGTGTACCCCGCCTTTCGCCCGTAGTCAGCTGGGATAGGCTCCAGCTTGCCTGCGACCCTGTAGAAGGATAAAGCGGCTAGAGATAATGAGATGAGACTTTCTACTTTGCACATTTTTAGTTCACGTTGTAGTGCTACTTTTCTCATTCCATAGTGCTCTACACAGTAACTTGGTCATTTTTAGGATTTAATAGGCATGTAATGATTCGCCCAATTCATGATTCGATTCTGACTTCCTCTGTCTGCTTGACTGCACGAAGTGAGTGATTTTCATGCACGTTATTTGCTACGGAATCCCCTCAAATTAAATAACTTACCAGCCACAGAATGGTCTGATATTTTTGTGAGATATTACAGAAATAAACATGCATGAAAATGATTACATTTCAGAGGGAACTAAATTTCACTGATTTTATGAAATTGCAAGGCTGTCTAGCTTTAAATATTCCTTTTGTTAAGTTAAAAAAAAGTTTTCATTTTCTTAATAACCAACAACAATAATTTACCAACATTTTAAACATTAGAGTAAAATATTATGGCCTATTAGTTAAAATATTTCTTTTATTAAAAGTGAAAAGTTAATAACATGGCCTTTTCTTAAATAAACTTTTGTTCTGCCTCCATTTGCTTCTCTTTTCTTTATCTTTCAGCAGTCTGTAAAAAGAGAGTTCTGATTTCTTATCTATTTGTACACAGTTGCACAACAACTCACATTTTAGATCTGTTTTATGTGGTTTTTTTTTTTTTTGCAACATTTAGAGCTGTGTTACTTCTGCCTACAATGAAGTCACATGCATTCCCACTATTTTTATTTTATTTATTTTTATTATTGTACTATTTTACTGCTAAACAATGCAATAACAAAGGGAAAATTTAAGCGGTCACACCACCTGATGATCATGATTCATTTTTTTTCATCGATTTAAGTCGTCATAAATTTGTATTGCGATTTGTCGTCACATGATATGATATATTGTTACATGCCTCATCATTGATTAAGGCATGTCGGCCTATTTCCATGTGATGTGAACAACTAGCAAAACTAGATTTGTTCAAAATGGACTTGATTTAGAATTGATACCATCAACGTCTCGTTCATTTCTATGTAAATCACTGAATTGCTTAATAACACTCGGCCCAATTTGTTGACTTTAAGTCACTTTTTCAAAGTAGCTCTAAATGCTTAAATCTTTAATATTTATGTAAATCATCAATACCATGCAAGTGTAATGTATAGCCATTTACTTCACAGTACTGCACATAATGTAATGGTGTATAAATCTAAACAGGAGTTACAGAATGACCGACTCTGCTATGGAAAGTTGTTTGTAATCATTGATTAGAGAGTTCTTTCCAGACATTTGTGTTTGCACTCCGTAGACGACTGAGTGATCAAATTTCTGCCTTGAAGCTCCTCCATTGTTCCAAGTGAGTGAGTCATTTGTGAGTAAAATGCTGTAGATGTACTTTAAATCCTGGTTCAAATCTTTGTGCTGCTACTTGTGCTTGAGATGCGCATCCTGAAGTGTTTTATTCCTCTTACGCCACAGCAATGTGTGATTGATTTATTTTCCGGTAAAAGCGCCATGTCATACTTTTTATCCATTCATTGCATCTGAAAAACAAGCAGGTTTAGGTTATCGCTCATGTTGTACAGCGATAGTCATTTGGTCTCCCTTAAACCCAAGTCCTGACACTGGAAGCTCTTTCTATAGTGTTCAACAAACGCAAAGTCCACCATATTAACCATCGTGGGTTTTTTTTTTGTTAAATAAAAACATGGTTTTAAAATCAGGTTTTTTTTATTAGTCTTGGATTATGTACAGCTTCTAACATATAAGTCCCTGTGAACGAGGTGTTACTATAGTAACGATAACCTATTAAAATACTGCATTAATGTAAACCTGTGACGTGAATTACAACTGTGCTGCTTTTATGGGGGGGAGGGGAAGCAACAAGATCTTCTGACCGATCAGAGGGTTTTTTTTCATGTTTTTTTTTTTTTTTAGTTTTCAGTACCAGAAATGGGAGAAGAGTGCAGTAGTATTTTTGAATAACAGGAAACGAATGTGGGCGGCACGGTGGTGTAGCGGTTAGCACTGTCGCCTCACAGCAAGAAGGTCCGGGTTTGAGCCCCGTGGCCGGCGAGGGCCTTTCTGTGCGGAGTTTGCATGTTCTCCCCGTGTCCGCGTGGGTTTCCTCCGGGTGCTCCGGTTTCCCCCACAGTCCAAAGACATGCAGGTTAGGTTAACTGGTGACTCTAAATTGACCGTAGGTGTGAATGTGAGTGTGAATGGTTGTCTGTGTCTATGTGTCAGCCCTGTGATGACCTGGCGACTTGTCCAGGGTGTACCCCGCCTTTTGCCCATAGTCAGCTGGGATAGGCTCCAGCTTGCCTGCAACCCTGTAGAACAGGATAAAGCGGCTACAGATAATGAGATGAGATGAGGAAACGAATGCCAAGTGGCAGCACACTGTACAGTATTTGTAAAAGTAAAAAGCATGGCTCAAAGCAAACATGCCAGGACACCTGGTCAGCTGACAGCTCTGCATGTTTGTCCTACATTGAGGTGCGACTAAGGTTGAGGTCAGTGAGGTTAACAACTTCAGACCCCACAAGTTGTGAGCATATTCACATACAGTACTACAATCTATTTTTTTCCCTTCTTTTTTTTGAGGTAATTATGTTGTTATAGCTGAACTATTTGTCCAAGGCTGGAACCTCACATCCCTGTCTAGTGTGCTCAAATCAGCCTGTGGCTAATCGTTGTGGGATTCGGAGGCTTTCATCTATGTGCACTTCAGAGTTACGGGACAGACTGCAAACACAGCTGCGTCTCAGCTGGTACACTGCTTCTTGCAAGTGTGGACATGAGTGAACGCTGATTCACAGCATCGCCTGATGCAAAAGACGACCTCGCATCGTTGTCTTTCCTCCAATACACATACTACAACACCCCCTGCAGCAATTCCACGACCCACCTGCTGCCAAACTCCATTATGTCACACTGAGATGTTCTGCCATTGCGTCAGATCACATAGTAAAGATCTTGGTGTGTGGCTGGAGGTCTCTGTTTGAGTCTGGGTGACCTGCAAAGACAGAACAGCCACCCAAGACTTAATTATGGGTGACTACTAAATCTAAATCCAAGTGACCATATGCTTGATATAAACCTGCAGTGTGTCTGATGATGGAAATATCAAACCCTTTGGTAAAAAAGCTCTCTTCAGACTCCAGTGTTGGTTCTTTTTTTCTTAAATGTAATTATTTCCCAATTCAGTTGCCGTGGGAAGGTCCGAAATTTCAGATCTTTTGATCTTCCATGAGGCTTGTATTGTATTGACTTGATGCCTTTTGACTAATTCAGGTATTGTCATGCGTAGCATGTCCTGAGCACGGCGTCTTGGGTCAGGAAGTCATTGATAAATAAACTAATTGGATCCTGTTATCACTTTGAGGTTGTTTCCTATTATCACTTACCTTTATTATTAATGACAGAACATAGCTTTTTCACACACGTTCCACAACATTGAATGTAACTATAAACCAAATAAGAGTACAATTAAAAAAATCAATAACCTTTGTAATAATGGTAATAACCTTTTATTAACCTTTTTAAGCTTTTTAAACCTTTTATTAAGCTTTTTTCAATAACCTTTGTAATGGCTGTGGTATAAGCAGAATAAAATACTTTGGGGTATTGTTATTTGGCATGTAACCGGAAATTGTGCAATATAAATTGCGATATAAATTTATTTCCCTTTTGAGTCACTGAAATAAAAAAAGTGATTATCATCAGGCTGCATAATCTGCGTTTTTCCTAGCTGTAATTGCATTGTTTAAACAGCAGACAGTACAGTAAAGTGCAGTAGCAGGAATGCACGTGACTTTACCCTAGGCGGAAGTAACACAGCTCTGATGTGAAAACAGAAAATGCAGATGTTAAATGGGAAAGAGTTGTTGTGACTGGACAAATAAATTCAACAAGAAATCAGAGCTCTCTTTTTACAGACTGCTGAAAGATAAAAGAGAAGCAAATGGAGGGAGTACAAATTCGTAAAGTTTCAGAAGAAAAGGCCTATTTTTATTACATTTTCATTGTACACAAAAGGAATGTTTTCATTCATAGGCTATTATATTTTACTCCATTCTTTACAAATGTGTGTAAATAATTATTGTTTGTATTTTAAGAAAATGAAACAAAAGGGTTTTTAAAAAAAAATAAATTTAACAAAAAGAATATTTAAGCTGATAAGTAGGAAAATAAATGTCACTTTTTTGGTCATAAAATTTTCCAAAATGTATTGCAGGAAAGTCCAATTGTGACCCCAGGATCGTGAATTGAATCTTGAATTGGGTGAATCATGATGACATATTTTTTGTAGAAAACAAAAGAAATAAAAACATCACTTGTCATATTTAGTGAGAAATCGGCAAGCGCAAAATCCTTGGTCCTGAAGACTTCCACATGTTGGAAAACTTAAAGCTAGACAGCCTTTCGATTTAATAAAATCGGTGAAATTTAGTTCCCTCTGAAATTTGGTCGTTGTGATGTTTATTTCTGTAATATCTCACAAAATATCAGGCCATTCTGTGGCTGGGAAGTGATTTTTAACTTGAGGGGATTCCCTCAAATAATGTGCATGAAATCGCTCGCTTCACGCAGTCAAGAAGACGGAGGAAGTGCGCATGTGCAGGTTTACCTTTCTTCTTTTGGGTTTTACGGCAGCTGGTATCCACAGTGTTGCATTACTGCCATCTACAGGTTTACCTTGACTGTGCACTGACCGTTCCATTGTTCTGTCGCTAAACGAACAGCTGATCACACCGAGGTGCTCGCTGACCGCCAATATTTATTAGTTTGGTCCTGCGTTTCGTTTCCTTCGCAACATAACATCTTTTCTCGCTTTCCGTTACTGTAGTCTGTCTTTCACGTTTCATTCACACACCCGCGTCCTCCATTTTTTTTTCCTGTTTCAAATTTGTATCACACAATGCCTTGTGCGAACTAGGGATGGCGAAAACTAAAAAAAAATCTTCACCGACCACCGAGCCTCATTAGCCGGTTAAAGTCGGTTAACCTATGAGTTTAAACAGGGATTCAAACGGCGCGCCTTTTGGCGAATGCTGCCTTTTTCACGGCTGAATCGTGCAGATCCGATTTTTTTTTTTTTTAGGGGGGGCATTGGAGTGTCTGAATAATTTCATCAGAGTAAATTCTGTATTAAAATTACATTTGCGCAGCTTTCTGATTTACTGTTTTCTTCTCATACTTCCTATGCTTCATGGACTGTAACAGCATTTGCTTATATACAGAATTTACTCTGATGAAATTATTCAGACACTCCAACGCCCCCCTAAAAAAAAAAATCGGATCTGCACGATTCAGCCGTGAAAAAGGCGGCATCCGCCAAAAGGCGCGCCGTTTGCATCCCTGAAATTTGTAAGCTAAAAAGCCTGTGTCTACACTTTTCTTTCGCCGAGTGGCAGCTGTCTTCAACTGGGGCGGGAGGGCGGGACATGACTGAATGGGTGTTTCTGATTTGTCAGCTGTCGTCCTTACACCGCATGGCATGCCCCAAGTGTTTACAACACAGAATTCCAGGTTCTCCGCTCCAAAATCGGCAGCTTCAAAACGATTGATTTTTTTTTAACCGACAACCAAAAAATATTAACCGGTTGACGTTGATTCAGTCAACCATCGGTCAAACGGTCATCGGTTAACATCCCTAGTGCGAACGAGGAAAGCCCACCATGTGATGCATGACGTAGTATCTTGAATTGGGTCGTGGTGAAGCAGGAGGGGGAAAAAAAAGGTGGAGAATTTTCGGGCCATGTGGCCTTAAATTCATTCATTGTTCTCGTTACAAAACCTAATAAAATTGGAAGTCTGTGATTCGAATTCAGGAGCTTTCAGTCCACTAAACAAAAATAATTGAGTGTCGGGAAAATTCTTTTTATGACCAATACTTGAAAAATCTGAAAGGTAGTCTGCCTTTTATAGGAACAGCTTTACCTCAAACTATAAAGCTGTGTTCACATATATACCGGTACGATAGTGGTATAACTGTATCGATACAAAGTATAGCGGTACAGTTTAGTGCATCTGTCCACACTAGCGAGAAATGTTTGCGGTTTTCTTTCACGGTAGTTGAAATGCGCGTGCGCGAAATGTTTCCGTGGTTACCGAGTAACTTCCTTCTGAGAATATGGCGGATGAAACAACGTGTGTGCGCTTTTTGTTGTCAGTGTACAGTCTGTATTTCTGGTGGTCATTTATTCAGTCGAATCGTATAAAATGCGCGAGGCAGTTGAGAAAGACTCGTACGTGTACCCCTCAACTGTTCCTGGCATCACTCGTCTCCCCAAAGCTCCAACAAACACATAACTTCGTCTTTGCTCCATGTAGCTCCACGGTCGTTTTGAGCCATTTTGACGTTTTATTTACAGCTGGAAAGCATGGGCGTATTGTATTGTATGAATAACCCGGTAGAAGTAGGAATGGTTCATTGCGCATGCGCATTATATTTGTATCGATACAGAACCGCTTCATCTGTCCACACTACAGCGAAGCGCTACAGTACCGATACTGTACCGGTACGAAACCCATACATTTGTGGGTTTCGTACCAATACAGTTATACCGCTACAGTACCGGTATAGTTGCTAGTGTGGACAGGTGTTGCGGTACGAAAGTAGTAGCGTATCGGTACAAAATCCCTAGTGTGGACAGGGTATTAATGTGCTGATACTGGAGACCTCTTTCATAACTGCTCAGTAAACATCTCATCACAGAAAGCTTCACCATACATGTAATTTGTTTGTGGTGCGTCTGCCATACTTGTATTTGTGTAACGTATTTGAACAAGCTCATTAATACAACCCTGTGGTTTGCCTTGCATTTGCAACTAAGGTCAGAGCTGCTATTATGGAAAATGAATCAGTACCTTCTGACTAAAAAAAGAAGCTAGAATGGGTTTGAGTGAGGTGCCAGCGACACTTTATACAGTATATTCCAGTCTTCAACAACACGGAATAAATACTGCTGCAGTTGTATCCTAAACGAATGGTTACTGCTAATTCTGGCTGGGATCAGGATCAAGCTAAACACTGCCTCCGTCATGTCGACTTGTCTCGTAAAGGCCGTTTGCAAACTGAGCTCCGTTTCCTTTAATCAAAGGCAGGTCTTTACCTGTCCTGATGAGAGAGGCATTCCTCATCTGAAATCCTTGCAGCCTGGTTGGTTAAACTGTTCTCCGAGAGTGTTATTAAACAATTATGATGATGTTTATCGGAGTTAAGTCTTTGCAGTCAAGGCAATGGAAAGGAATTTCTGTAGCCTTTGGGTCCTATTTCGTAGCAGAGCAACTTCGGTAAAATTACAATCTTTTTCCTTCACACATGCAAGGTGTTCGAGTTGTCAGATACTCATATACTGTAATGCAGGGGTTACGAGGTAAACACGGTCTCTAGCGTTTGCTCCCGTTTCATTTCAACCCCCGTCATCCATAACAAACCACATGTTGACGCTGTAATTTAGCGTAGAGCTGGAGAGCAGGATTCTTTTAAAACCAATTTCCAGAGCAAGTTGTGGTTTGCCTTGCAACTCCCCAATGCTCTCTTCCTGCTCAGACCCACTTGAGGCTTTGGCCTCGTCCACACGAGTATGTTTTTGTCGAATCCGCATAAATACTTTTATTGTTTCGGCCTCGCGTCCAGACGGAGCTGGCTTTTTCGAGGTGTGAAACTGGTATTTTTTGAAAACGGGTCCCAGAGTGGGAAAATCCTAAAACGCCGGATAGCCCGGAGTGGTCTGGACGGCGAAGCGGATTTTTTCAGAAACGATGACGTATAAGCCCCGCCTCTCTAACCTTTAACCTCAGCCACCGCCGCTAGACGCGTCATAACAACTACAACGGCGGACTACAGGCTTGTGCTCGTACTGCAGAAACAATTCGGTCTATTACGGCTGCTACAACAAAACTGCGAGGAGCAACAAAACTTCTCGTGTTATGAGCTTGTTTTGTAAACAGTGCGTGACCTTTATACGCATGCTCCATGGCTTCTCTTCTGGTTTTAGTGTATTGGTGTGGCAGCGCCACATACAGGCCTGGCATATGTACTACAGCGTTTTGGGTCATTTCCAGTGAATCAAAACGACGCCGTGTTTATGGAGATTTTTTTCAAAACGACAGCATATTGGGTGAGGCTGCGTACTCGTGTGGACGGGACCTTTTTTTGTAGATCAAGTGACAAAGCAGTCTGGGGTACATTAGCATGTCAAACCCCCACCGAGAATTGCAGGGTTTCCCGTTACCTCACATCCGCCTCATTAGTTATTCAAAACTTTAGCTGGTGGTCTACTAAAGCTCAGTTGACAAAGCATTTGTATGGAGAAGGTGCATTGCTCGCATGAAGAATGCCTTACGCTTGCGTTGTTTTAGGTTGTTTCAAACCGTGAAACTGCTAAAAGTTTCTTCAGGGTTCTCCGTGAACTAATAAAAAAGGGTGAACGAACACAGGATTTCACAAAAAGATGTGGAGAAAGGTGGCTTTTGAACCTCTCGCTGAAATCGAAGGGAGTCGAGTCAAAGCATGCTCGAGTTTGCTTGAGTGATCACTTGGTGAAAGGTTCGTCTCTCCTTCTCAGCTATGTCCTTAGTGTTTTCCAAGTACTTGCTATGTGTCGTTATTTTACGGTACTTTTTTTAGTCACGAAGCGCTAAAGTCCCCAGCTGTTTCTTTGTTTCCTCCTCACAAAGTCCATACGCATGAAGGTCGTAACAAAATTTCTTCCCCAGCCGTACAGTTACAATGCGCCGTGATCACTTCTCCGTCTTGTTTAACTAAGATCCAGGTCTTTAAAGAGGTTTCTGATGATCTTTGTGAATGATTTACCTGAGAGATAAGAGCCAACACAAGTGAGAATCAAGTGAACTGTTGGTGGTTTACAGTTTGACTTGCAGCGCTTCGTTGTAAAGACGTGAATGGAAAGCTTAAAAAAAAACTTACACGGGCAAAATCAATACAGGATTCATTCGCCAGCGGCTTGATAGCGAGGTCCTTTACCCAGCCACATACAAAAAAGTCGTAAGCCTCCATACTCTTCCACGCTTTCATCTGTTTTGCGGTGTAGAAGGACGTCTGCAACACCAGATAGTTTGAGATGTCGGGGAACTCGACTGAAGGCTGAGATTGTATAACAAATCCTTCTTTCCCAGACTGTAGGGTTTCGATTCCATTTGCACATAGCAATCTTCTGAATATATCTAAAGCGAGCAGTGGCTTCTAGATTACGAGCATACTCTGATAAGTTATCGCTAGTTGTTTGCACTACAACAGCCGTTTAGACCACCAACTATTTCACTTCTGGTAAAACCGCTAAGAAAAGTCATGCGACTGAAACCCAGGAATTGACCGTGTTGTTGCGCCAATGCCAATGAATCCTTTCTCAGGCCACACCGATTCGATTAGTTGGTTCTTGGAATCGCCGCTTGAAGAAAATGCAAAATGGGAAAAAAAAAATCGAAATCGACTGCAGGTTGAGGTCACGTGATGTCGAAAACCAATCAAA
Source organism: Neoarius graeffei (assembly GCF_027579695.1). NCBI lineage: Eukaryota > Metazoa > Chordata > Actinopteri > Siluriformes > Ariidae > Neoarius > Neoarius graeffei. The sequence goes on along the minus strand of NC_083581.1, from coordinate 30,081,648 downwards.
TCGTCCCTTTCACTTTAGATAAAGACTTGTGGAAGAAACATGCCTGCGGAGGGGAATCCTGCAAAGCCTGTTTGTGATTGTTAGGATATTCAGCGAACAGAAGCGTAAAATCTTTGACAGGTGTGTTGAAATTCAAGAGGGGGAAAACTTTGCACAGTTGTACTCAAGATGCCGTGAGCTTGTTACCCTGCGATGTGCCAACTTGGACAACAACTCTGTGGAGGTGGGTTTGATTTATATACAGTATTTCATTGATTGATGTGAGGGGTAAACAAAAAATCATTCGACATATTTAGCCATCAGAAGTAGCCTACTCCTGGTCAAATCTTTTTTTTTTCCGTGCATTGTAGATGTTTAATTGACTGTAATTCAATCATTTATTTACGGTAGCCTATCTGTTTACTGGTTTGCCTGATAAAAGACGTGCAGCCAGAGCTAGCCCTTAATGCATATGGGTGGAAATAAGCTATTAAAAGAGGCATATGAAATCTCATCTCATTATCTCTAGCCGCTTTATCCTTCTACAGGGTCGCAGGCAATCTGGAGCCTATCCCAGCTGACTACGGGCGAAAGGCGGGGTACACCCTGGACAAGTCGCCAGGTCATCACAGGGCTGACACATAGACACAGACAACCATTCACACTCACATTCACACCTACGGTCAATTTAGAGTCACCAGTTAACCTAACCTGCATGTCTTTGGACTGTGGGGGAAACCGGAGCACCCGGAGGAAACCCACGCGGACACGGGGAGAACATGCAAACTCCACACAGAAAGGCCCTCGCCGGCCCCGGGGCTCGAACCCAGGACCTTCTTGCTGTGAGGCGACAGCGCTAACCACTACACCACCATGCCGCCGCCATATGAAATGTGTAACAATAAGGTATCGTCTTTGTTTTGTTTCTCTATTATGAAAGCCCTCTATTTCCACCGCTAATTTTACCATCAGAGCATTTTTTAAATTTAATTTTAATTTTTATTTTTATTTCGCGCGCTCGCTTCATATTTTTCCTGAAAAAATCCGAGAACCAACTAATTAAATTGGTGTGGCCTCAAGTGTACTTATCAGAATCATATGTTTAGCCGTGGAATAAGTTAAAGATCGTCATGGTTGATCTTAAAAATAAGAGACAACCCAAGCTCCCCATTTTAAAAAAGGGTTTTTAATCCCCCACTGTCTGAAAGGCGCAAAGGGGGATTATGTCATAGCGATGTCCGTCCTGGGAAGGGTACTGACCTTCTGAAACCAACTCCTCCCATAATTTTTGGAGGAATTTCACGAAACTTCACAGGATTCTTTTTTTTTTATATGTTGGTAATACGCATGTTGCAGTTTCGTTCAATTCAGTCGCATTTTACCAGAGTTATGGCCTAGTTGCCAGCAGGGGATATTGTGCTCTCAGAGCACTTTTTTTTTTTTCCTCTTTTAAACCATTCTCCTGCTTTGACCACGGACGCGTTATCCTAATGGGCTTCATGGGCAGCTGCCCAGGGCCTCGGCCACTAGGGGGCCTCGGAGGTAGCGAGATCGGAAAATATGAAACGATATTTTCAGAAGTTTTGATCATATTGATAACATTTTTGATGCATTTCGCCACCCGTAAGGAAGCCCACCTTGTCCCGTCGCATAAATCACCCGTCATTGTCAATATGATCACTGTCCACCATGTCTTCACACGCTACGCCAGCTTGAGTTCAATGATTTAATGAATGACTTCGCTTTCCAGAAAAGTAGGAAAGTGCCCTTGTAAGTTGACCCATGGCTGTCAAACTGAATGCGCAAAGCTGTGTGCCACTGCTGTTTGGGACATTACGTGTGTGAAAGGATGAAATGTTTCACATAGCCTAACATTTTGAGATTTATTTCTGAGAAGCAAGATATTTTTCTTTCTTTATCGCTCTTTGTTTTCACAAGTTAAAAGTCGCCTGGATTCCAAAATGAAAACGAACGGTTATATACCAAATGAACGTTCTTGTTCTGAATACTAAAGAAACTGTTGTAGGCCTCGGTTATGTTCTTGACATGTTGTTCATTGACTCACTCATTCAAAGGCTTCTTGAGGCTAAACTTTAGTTAACCGGACTTGTTAACCGTGATGCCTGATGGATTTTTTTCACCATTGCTTTTTCTCGATTAAATAGGTGTTGATGGATATAAAGTTTTATCGTTCAATAGTATTTCTAATTGTGCCACTGTCATTATTTAAGTTTCTGTGTCTAGTTAGACAGGCACGTCTGAGGGGGTGAATTTGCTGAGCGCAGTTGACAACAGGCGGGGGTGGGGCCTCGGGGGGGTGTCTGCCCAGGGCCTCGGCAAGGGTTAACGCGGCCCTGACTTTGACCCCAACCCTCCTATGTTTTATAGGCGACTTTCCATTGGAAAACCAATTATTTTTTTAAAATAACTGTTCCACTGGATCTCCGTAATCAAGATGACTATAATGCTGGCATGCAATCTCCCATCATTCTCTGCCTCATGACACTGATTTTGAGCTTCTTCACTATTTATTGCAAAGCTGTTGAGTTTCTTCACTCTTTTTCTCAATACTGTGAAGGCTTGGTGAAACATTGTGTACAGAAATGCAGGAAAATTATATATAAAACACTGTGTTCATTTTATTTATTTATTTTATTTTTCTAATACAGAAGGAAATGTATTCTAAAACATGGGTTCCAACCCTACTTGTACGGACAGGGTAATGGTGGCAAAAGTCAATTCAGTCGACTGTTGATTGAAGAAGCTCCACTGCTTGATGGCAGGCTAAAGCCTAGGTCACAACCGGACGTACGATTTTTTGGCCGTGCGATTTTTGGCGTTTCCCAAATCGCTGCGTTTTTTTTTTTTTTGTTCGTGGAGAAAGACGCACGTTGACCGTAAGTTTGTCTTGCAACCTGAAAAAACCGTAAGCGTCCGTAGAGTTTGTTTGACATGACAAAGAACCTCTGCGGCCGGTCTGCGGCCAGTCGACGGCTCGAAAATCAGCATGTCACACGCGCGCCCTCCGTGCGTTTCTTGCGTTTTTTGCACGTAGACCGGCCGTAGGAGCACGTACGGCCGGTTGTGACCGAGGCTTAACAGCACTTTAGTGCACTTTTACACTCTGTGTATTCAACTGTGTGGTATGTTTTTAATGCTCCCATTGTACTGGGATTTGAACTCAAAACCTTTTGGATTTTGGAATAGAATATTAATGCACCCCTTCTGATTTAATCATGTATGAGAATTCAGCTGTGGTGTGTGTGTGTGTGTGTGTGTGTGTGTGTGATATTACATAGTTGCACAAAGATGTGAAGTTTATCTTCAAGTGGTGAATATATTAAAGTAGTTATACATACAGGACACTTTTTCCATGGAATAACATGTTCTATTCCCTTCTAGCGGGTTTCATTCATTTGTTTTGATAGTATGCAATATTTATCTTGCATGTATTATGTCACTCTACCCAATGGAGAGTGAGTGTTGAATATGGTTTATAGGCACAATCGTTTCTGTGTTCGCTGGGAAAGAGAAAGACGCATTGAACACCAGAAAGGCTACCAAAACTTCATTAGATATTCTTCACGCATATTTACAAGAGAAAAACTTACCAACGGACATCGAAAAACTGGAAAAGAGACGCGTCAGAGATGTAAAACTTCTGCGCTAGCAAGCGATGGTGACAATTTGTAAACAAACACGGCCGCCAGGTTTGCTTTGTTAAAAATGGGAGATTTGGAGAGAATTTTGGCTGCCAGGTCATTCCGTTGTGTGTAGCTGTCGATGTTGATTTTAAAATCAACAAAGTAAATTGCACAGGGAAATGAATACTTAAGTCTGAGTGAAAAATACTGTGGCGAACTGCATGGAAGAAGAGGCTGGAGACAGAAATCTTAGTTTCTCGGTCATTAGCCTGTGCTACTTGCTCTCGATAGCACTGGCTTGACTGCTTTATTATCATTCACTCACGCTACTGATGAACACTACACCAGCTGGAAGGTGACTTCACTGCCACGCTGATGGTGTTGAGTCACGGGTAAGCTCGCGTTGGCCTTCGAGAATGCTGATATGAAGTGTGTATGTATTATTATAATAATAATGGCATTGAGTGGTATATCAGATATATTCCATTCAGCTAGCATGATATTGAAGATATGATGTCTGCAGCTCATTCAGTATCATGCTAGCTGAATGAAATGTATCTGATACAGGGGTTTTTCTAGAAAAATTTAGTATGAGGGCGCTCACTATGGCGAGGGGGGGGGGGGGATGGTGCCGGTTGTCCGTCCCCCCCCCGCCGTGCGAAGCCTTTGAAAAATTGAGGCTACAATGGGACATTCTGAGGCTATCTGACAGGGAAATTGTAACAAATTGTCAACATTGAAAAAGAAAAGTAATCATCTTCTGCCCCGGACAGTCTTTGGCTTTCTTCCGTTTCGTGCCGCGGGATGACATCTTTAAATGCCCAAGTGTCAACAAAAACAACTCGCGAACTACTTCTGTCAAAAACTCCCGCGCCGGTGGGTGAAAGGTCATTCAGTCTCGAGAAATCTCGCTCTACAAGTCAGCTGACCTTGTATGTAACCCATGTCAAGTCTCACGAGAGCAGCCGCGACAAGTAAACATGGCGCGTCAGTCTGGAAAACGCCAATTCGGATTGTTTTTGCACTGTCTGGCGGTGTATCTACTATGATTGGAATATTTTTGGAGTAATTATAACGTATTTGATGATCAGACACATTGTCACGTGGTGTTGCTGGGATGTTTTCACGGAGAAAAGATCGTTTCGAGAAAGATTGTATGTTGTGCAGTAGCATATAAGTGCATGGCCTAAGTGTGACTTGGGGTTCAATCGGCATTTCGGTAAGGGGGCGCAGCACCCCGTTCCCCGGTTTAGACGAAAGCCTGTGATATACCACTCAACGTCAGCTAATATTATTTAAATAGGTCCCTCAGATTGGCGGTGTATTTTGTATGAAAACTAAGTTTTTCAACATGGGAAGATAAACTTCATATCTTCAAGCCAAAGTGTGATGATTTTTTTTTTTTTAATTTTTATGAAGTAGACACATTCACAAACAAAAAGTACCCAAAATTTTCTAAACAATTCATCGATTTCCTCACGAGTGACACATAGAGGTTTGTCACGGTTTTGGTTCTCCATGTCCCGGATGGCGCTCGTATGAAAAATGCGAGTGGTGTATTTCCCAGTAAGACACTCATGTCTGTATAGTCTGTTGGGCAGTTGTCAGATGGCGCCCAATATTTTCTAAAAGCTTAAAATTGTCACAGGAAATTGAAGGTGTGTCTGAGCAGAATTGGTGGACAGGGGAGTTGTTTTTCTAAACACGCTGACCGGCCAGTGAAAGAACACGACCCTCTGTGAAGGGTATATATGGGTGGGATATTCCCATGAGGTAAGGTTCATGGTTGGCCACATTGGGAGTATTTTCCCCACCCTGCCGGACTTTACTGTCTGTATCCTCCCAGTGCTGTAATTAAGGAGGAAGTCTGGCTGAACGCTTTGCTCCATGTACAGCTTTTTTTTTTTTTATAGTCAAGGTCGGCCACACTGCTTTGATGTCTGACTGAAAGGGCAGATATTGTTCTGCCATATAGCTTCACCTGACCGGGCGAGGGGGGAGAAAAAGAAGAAAGACCGAACATGCTGATTCATCATCCTGTTAGGGAAACGAAGTCCAAGATTATCCATGGGAGAGGGAAGCCCAATTCCCTGCAGCACGTTTACTCAGGCTTTCCTGTGGAACTTCCAAGGTGAAGACGAAGGCAGGGACGATATATTAAAGCAGTGGCATCGTCTTTCTTTTCCTTTTTTCCTGAACATGTCCTGTTCAAAGGCAAGTCGTTACAGAACACCTATACGAAGCACTTCACTTTAAAACAGACATGTTTGAACTGGAAATGATTAATTTTCTTAAGGGCCACCTGCTCTTTTAGCTGCCAAAACCACATCCCACACTATAACTATCCCAGTGCCTCGTATTTATATTTCCATGAGGAAAAATGATTCATTTCTGTACAACTGCAATTCTTTCCATGTTGGGTTGTTGCTGATGCAAAGTGTATTTTCATTTATTTATTTATTTATTCATTTATTTTTGCCCAATCCAGGTCTTCTCATGGAAAGAAATAATCACTGAAGGCCTTCTGAATGTGGCCACTGTTAGAGTATATGGATGATAATCGCACCGTAATACATTTTACCATTTTCTGGAAGCGTTCAAGGATTCGTCCGACGTTTAAAATTGATCTGTTTGCATTTGAACAAGTTTCCAAGCGCATCACAGTTTCAAAAAAGTTGCCCTTTAGTGAGGTGGAATTATCATACTATTTTATATCGAGTAGCTTTATAGCTTGAAAAATGGTTTAATTGAGCAATTAGTGGAGACAAACACGAATATGTTTAACTTTGACATGTTTTCCAATGTATTGTACATGGTTTTGAATTGATGGATAAAAAAAGAAACGATGTACTGTTAGGGCGGCATGGCGGTGTACAACAAGAAGGTTCTGGGTTCGAGCCCAGCAACCGACGGAGGCCTTTCTGTGTAAAGTTTGCATGTTCTCCTCGTGTCTGCATGGTTTTCCTCCGGTTTCCCCCACAGTCCAAAGACGTGCAGAGTTAGGTTAACATGGGGCTGCCATGGCCTGAGGTTGGGCTGAAGTAGTCTGGCTAACGCGACTTCAAAGCTCTACGAGCTATTGGTCTGGCCAAGATATTAAGCCCAACTGTTTCCCCGAGCCCGTGGTTGACCCGCCTCCCTGAAATGCCTCAGTTTGCTACTGGTCGAAGCCAGAAAAGGCTGTGACGAAGCTTAAACCAATCACATCACTCTTTCCTCTGACGTATGTGACGCGACGGAAACTGCTTGAGTAACAGGAAGAAGATAAATACCTCCAGGGCTGCTCTTTGCTCCATTTTCAATGAGAACTTCCCGTTGAATGCTTTCAATACAGCATCTACCGCTGTGTTGCCTACTGCTGTGTGTCTACCGCTGGCTTGCCGCTGCTCCATGTTCGTAATGTTTCTAGTGAATGAAGTGCTTCCGGCATAGATTCTGTAAACAATCTATGGCTTCCTTCCGGTCGCAGTTCTACTACGTCACTGCCTTGAACATGCCTCTACCCAGGGCCGTTGGAGATGCTCAAAGTTGATTGGTTCCCGATTTTTCGGGAGCTTGGAAGAGCTGTAGATAGCTTGCCTGGCCAGACTAAGCTCGCAACAGGCCCTCGTGTTGCGTCACACTTAGGATGGGCGGGCCCAGGCTAGGGCTGAAGTGCCCTTGAGCAAGGCACCTAACCCCCAACTGCTCCCCATGTGCTGTAGCATAGCTTCCCACTGCTCTGGGTATGTGTGTGTGCTCATTGCTCACTTGTGTGTACGTGTGTGTGTGTGTGTGTGTGTGTGTGTGTGTGTGTGTGTGTTCACTGCTTTAGATGGGTTAAATGCAGAGGTTAAATTTCACTGTGTGCTTGAGTGAACATGTGACAAAGGCTTCTTGGCTTAGCTTGGCTGTTTAATGACCACCGTATGGTCATTTAAAATAGTTGATGTTAATTTGATTTGCTTAGGAATGGGTCCCCCCCCTTCTTTTCTTCGCATATTAACTTAGCATAGCCATGAACTAGCTACTAGCATAGCATAGCATCAAAAGACCTTTTGGAAATCAGTTCCCAACCAAGTTTAAATCACAATATGGGTAGGGTGACCAGACGTCCCGGTTTTACCGGGACAGTCCCGATTTGGGGTTGTGTGTCCCGAGTCCCGACAAAAGTCTGTCAGGACACGGATATGTCCCGGTTTTCGCCACTCGCGACGTTTGCGACTGAGCAGCGTGGGAATCATGAGCGGAGAAATGTTTGCATTTACTATTTTGATGAATTGACAGGAATCGCAGACTTTCCTGGTTACTGCCCCCTGGCCCTGTGGCATGGGTGTTTATTTAGCCACATTATTCCAGACAACAGAATGGGTTGCCATGCAACAATAAAATAAACATTAACTGGCGCGAATGTTCTTTGTCGAGCAGCTAGCAGCAGTAATGCCGCAGCAATTATGCCGAAAAGAAAATGTACCTTTTCCAAAGATTTACAGGGCACCTACCCCTTCCTCCGAGAGGTGCAGAACAATGTGCACAAAGCCTACTGCACACACTGTAAGTGCTTTGTTCTTGTGCTGAGTTGGGTAGCCTATGTTGCAAATGCTGTGTGCTCCTGTGGGGGCTTTCCTTGGGCTGTCGCCCCTCTCCTCCTTTACTGCTGAGAAAGGCCCTTCATATAATCTTTTTTTATTCACCTTGCTATCCCGAGATAATGACATAATTAATTCAGGATCTCGAGAAAACAACACAACTAATTCGAGATCTCGAGAAAACAAAACCGTTATTCCGAGATAACGACATAATTAATTCAGGATCTCGAGGAAATGAAGCCGGGCCAGTCTTCTGCGGAGGTGCTGCGGACTAATTTTGAAATTATCCCTTATTAAAGACTTAATGCAATCTCTCCCTGTGTCAACCCCTGATCAAAATATTGCCTTATTAGGTGATCGATTATTCCAGACATTCTAATGACCAAAGTTGCGTCTATACAGAATGAGAAATAGCCCCAAAGTCAGCATATCGCAAGTCTCTTGGCGCACCTGAATGAACCATTTCTCAGCTGTTTACTTGAGATCATGAAATAACGGTTTTGTTTTCTCGAGATCTCGAATTAGTTGTGTTGTTTTCTCGAGATCCTGAATTAATTATGTCATTATCTCGGTATAACAAGGTGAATAAAAAAAGGATTACATGAAGGGCCTCTCTCGGCTTCCGTAGTATATATTCTCAAATCACTTGTCTCTTTTTTTGTTTCTGTTTAACATACCATTCTGACAGTTTGGCCATATTGCTGTGTTGAACAGCTTGTTGCACCTTCCATTAAAGTGTTCACTTTTGTACACATCTTCTTGCTTTATTCATTCAGTTGTGGGGAATGGTTAGTAAGGTTGATTCTGACCTAGGCTATGTTGAGGTCACATATCTACTTTTTAAGTTCATGCTATAGTGCATACAATTTTAGAGATATAGCCTACATGTGCATATGCATTCTTCTTGGTGTTCTCACAAACAGGTGAAATAAATCAGTTTAAATTTGGCCTATGGACATACAGTAGCCTGGCCTATTCTCAGCCATTACAAAATCTGTTGTCTGACCATAATTTAACTGATCTGTATACCACTATGCTACTAGATAACAAAATGCATGTTTGTTTTATTTCATGTGAGATGTTGATAAATGTGAGCTTCAACAAAATAAGCGCACCTCTCTGAGTGTCACGTTTATGTAAAAAAAAAAAAGGTGTGCGTGCACAAGCATGGTCGCGCGCAAAAGTGTCCCGGTTTCAGACTAGGGAAATCTGGTCACCCTAAATATGGGGCAAGTTTGAGAAGAGTTCTACAAACATTCCACGTTTTTAAAATGTACGTCAGGCCTAGAAATTCATGTACTTTTTCACCAGCCAGCCGGACTAGTTCCCTTCCAAAGTAACTCGCCAAACAGAAAATCAACTCGCCAAAATTTGTTCATGTATGAATTTTACTCCTGTCAAAAATAACGCAAAAGAGAGTAGTTACCATTGTTCATGACTAATGTGCATTTATTTCAAGACCCGAGTATTTTGATACTGTTGTTAAATACATAAATGAGAACAGCACAGAGCACCATAATATAATCTCAACAAATAATAATATATTGGAAAACTTGGCAACTTGGTGTACGAGTATTGAAAACAAATATACTTACTATCATGACTATAGCACCCAAAATATGTCCAACATGCTTTCTGTATTTAACCATTTATGAGAGAGAAAGCATTAGGAGCTTCATATTGACTAGGACTCAACTTGAAAAAAATTAATTATTCCATAAAAATCGTATCGCAGCCAAGGCCTACCCTGCTCCCACGTTTGCTGATAAGTCCTTTGTCGTTTCTCCTTCTCGTACGCTTTATCGGCGGCCTTTTTCTCCTCTTCAGACTGAGGTCGCTTTGTCCCCGTCTCTGGCAGTTTCTGTACACCTTTCAGAAAATTCCACATCGCAACGTAGCTTTGGCAGATGTAGATGTAAACAACAAAAAAAACACACGCATTTAAACGGGCGATAATGTGGCCACATCTATTGAATTTGATAACGTGATGTGGCAGTGGGGGCGTGGCCAAGCGGTGGTCTGTGAGTGGAGAGCGGAGTCAGGGACGGTAAGTGGTGGAATCATTGCACCTGATGGGGATTAACCTGTGTTTGTGTGTCTTCCCCAGTGACCGCGCCCTTTAAAAGGAGAGGAGAGCAGAGAAAGGGAGCTCTCTCTCCCCAACCAGAACACGTGTGCGCGCGGGGCTGGGAAGTGATAAAAGGCTGAAAAGCTACCAATAAATGGTTCATTGAGAACTCAGTTCTGGCCTGCCGTGCTTCTGTGCTCCACCCACCTGGTCCAATACTACACGTGATTACCGCGATATTCAACGAGATGCGTTATATGCATGCGCAGTAGTGAAAAAACGATATGATTCGGAATTCTTCGGTAGTTTCCGTCCTGCCGATAAACACATCAATTAACATAGACACGGCATACGCTTAATATGTGGCGGCTTTAGTTGACGGTGTGTCTGAATCTTCGCTTCATATATATTTTTTATTTTCAACTAGCCAGCCGGGCTGGCTAGTGACAGGAATTACCCGCCAAATGACAAATTAAGTTGCCTCAGGCGACCGGACCACCGTGAATTTCGAGCCCTGTACGTCTCCCATTAGATTTATTTTTGTATAATGTTCCTCAGGTTGAGGCTACAGTAAAAATGGTGAGATCTACAGGGCGCACTCTCAGCTCTTTGTCAGCTTATTTGACAAGACCGCTAACAAGCTAACGCCTTGCTGTTTACTGCCCCCCGCCTTGTTTGATGGACAGATCCTCTTAAAGTGCATATCACTGGTAAATTCAGGAGGAAGATCAGTGTAATTCTCCTATTTTATGTTAAACTTTGGTCAAATATCTGTCACACATTTTGCATTTTGTGCAATTTTTTTACCTTGCGCAATACCAGAAATATTCAGTTGAAATCAAGCCATTTGAGGCGAATTGGTCCGTCTCTGAAAAAACTTGGCATTTGGATTTCCCAGCAAGCATTGATTTTCGTGACGTCGCATGCGGGACGCCTCCCTATGAATCCTACGCCAGCGCTGGTTTGTTTATGAGAAAATGACCTGGTGGTTTTCCGCAAATTTCTTCAACATTATCACATAATTATTAAAATGGTTAACAGATGTATCGTAGGAGGGTGTAGCAACACCAATCATGATGGGATTAGTACTCATCGTTTCCCACATTGCGCTCAGGTGACAATTCCATATTTCAATGCAAAATCGCTAGCTGCTAAACTTGGTCTACACAGGCTGTGCACTGAAACCGTGCAAGCTCTCACAGCCTGCTGGCGCTTCTGCAGGTGACGTCACGAATCTGGCTCCAGACTCCCTTGGGATTTTTCCAGACGCGTTTTATTTTTTATTTTTTTCTGCTGTAGACAGATGGCCTTGTGCAAAATTACCCTTCTGGATGAGTGTGTAAAGGGACATACTTTCCTACAAAAAAAAAAAAAAGAATTTGGTCCAGGATATACACTTTAAGAGACTCCTTCTGTTCTGAATGACTGCTATAAATGCTCAGAGTTTTCCCTGTCTTTATTTTAAAGATCTGGATAGAGATTTCTCAGAAGCCATTCTAATGAAATATGAACCAAACTTTAGCTTCAGGGCGGCACGGTGGTGTGGGCGGCACGGTGGTGTAGTGGTTAGCGCTGTCGCCTCACAGCAATAAGGTCTGGCTTCGAGCCCCGTGGCCGGCGAGGGCCTTTCTGTGTGGAGTTTGCATGTTCTCCCCGTGTCCGCGTGGGTTTCCTCCGGGTGCTCCGGTTTCCCCCACAGTCCAAAGACATGCAGGTTAGGTTAACTGGTGACTCTAAATTGACCGTAGGTGTGAATGTGAGTGTGAATGGTTGTCTGTGTCTATGTGTCAGCCCTGTGATGACCTGGTGACTTGTCCAGGGTGTACCCCGCCTTTCGCCCATAGTCAGCTGGGATAGGCTCCAGCTTGCCTGCGACCCTGTAGAACAGGATAAAGTGGCTACAGATAATGAGATGAGATGAGACTTTAGCTTCAGGCACTCTACACACAAGCTATGGATGTGTGTACTAACAAACGTACAGTTAACTACTCACAGGCTTTTAAATCTTGAAGGTGTGTGTATGTGCAGTTTTGTATACTGGTTTCAAATTGAAAAAAGCCTTTGCACACTGTGGCACACTAATTCGGGAACAAATTATATATAGTCACTGGATTGAGGTTCACGGGAGAATGTCTTGGGTGTGTTTTATTGATTATACGTTTAAGTTATTCTACGAAATCGAGTCGTACATGAGCTGAAATCCGATGAGGCGCATGGCACAAAGTTGTCTGTAAGCCATGTATAATGAGATTGAATGGAATAATTGTTTTATTCTGTCCGTGTTCACTGGATTTTGAGAAACAACTCACCCCCCCCCCCCCCCCCCCCCCCCCCCCCCCCCGCCAAAAAAAAAATCGGTAAATAATAACTTTTTGTACAAAACGTCTGACAAAATCATTTCCGCTTCGGCGAACTTCTTAAAAACCTACTGATGGCTGCACAAACTTTATTTATTTATTTTATTTTTGTCGTGCCGAGGTATAGAATAGCGTTAGACACTTATTTAATTCTTCCTTGGACATTTCAGTTATGTAATTTTCAAACTTTTTTTGAGCTTTTGAACCAGTCTAAAAAAAAATTCAACAAATTTTAATGCTTAAAGATGAAGAATGGAAACAAACTGGTGAAATGACGGTAGCAATTTGTGAAAAGTGCTATAATAATAATTCTTGAAAGGAGGGGAAAAAAGTTCTTACCATCAAATACTTGAATTCCACATTTTGACATTTTTTGGGATTTTGTTTTCGAGTAGAGTTTTTATTTCGTCCTCGGTTGGTTCAGGAACACGCTCCGCCATTTTGTTTTTTCTCTACACACGGTATAGGAGTTGATAGCCTTGTGGTAGAGTAGCCAGTCGGAGCACGCAATTGCTCATATCCGTTGAATGGGGATAGAATAATGAGTATTATCTAGTTATAGCAGGAAGTCTTGACAGATTCCCTCGCCGGTTCAGGTTGCTTTTACTACAGCATTAAAATTTATCTAAAACGTGTGTTATTTATTTTGAGCTCTGGTACAAGGCAAATGTGAGAATGGTCTTCGATAGATCGATAAATAGATTTACTTTATTGATCCCAAGCTGGGAAATTGTCTTCAGTGTTGTTGTTTTTTTTTCTTCTTCTCACAGATATCTGCACTCATCAGTAAGAATTATGAGTTATCAGGTTTTTTAGTGTGTGCTGTAATGAAACATTGTCCTTCCAAAACTAATATCGACAACTAAATACCTCTGTCAAGGCCCAAAGTCGTTCATCTGTTTTAAACAGATGTGATTGTGCAGATATGTGTCTCTGGGTGAAAGATGAACACTTGGATGAACCGTGGGAGAGAAAGCTGGATCTCTGGCCTGATCAGGAAAGAATGCGAGTCCTGAGAGTGTTCCTTGGCAAATTCAAATCACATCAGCTGCCATTTGTAATTGCGCCTGTTTAAGTGCCCTCCAGGCACCATGTCGAATGCGTCCTTGGCGAGCAGTTCCAGGTCAGTGGTGCTCCAAAGTGATTGTGAAACTCGTCATAGACATGCCTTTGTGTGGGCACGTACAGTCTCTCTGAAGATACCGTACCTGAATTGGAGTATTTTGAGCGAACGTTAATTTAGACACCTTTTTGTTCAGTCTGTACAGTAACAACACGTCAGTAGTGGGTGTGTCATACAAGTATACAGTGGTGCTTGAAAGTTTGTGAACCCTTTAAAATGTTCTATATTTTTGCATTAATATGACCTAAAACATCATCAGATTTTCACACAAGTCCTAAAAGTAGATAAAGAGAACCCCGTTAAACAAATGAGGCAAAAATATTATATTTGGTCATTTATTTATTGAGGAAACTGATCCAATATTACACATCTGTGAGTGGCAAAAGTATGTGAACCCCTAGGATTAGCAGTTAATTTGAAGGTGAAATTAGAGTCAAGTGTTTTTTTCAATCAATGGGATGACAGTCAGGTGTGAGTGGGCACCCTGTTTTATTTAAAGAACAGGGATCTATCAAAGTCTGATCTTCACAACACATGTTTGTGGAAGTGTATCATGGCACGAATAAAGGAGATTTCTGAGGATCTCAGAAAAAGCGTTGTTGATGCTCATCAGGCTGGAAAAGGTTATAAAACCATCTCTAAAGAGTTTGGACTCCACCAATCCACAGTCAGACAGATTGTGTACAAATGGAGGAAATTCAAGACCATTGTTACCCTCCCCAGGAGTGGTCAACCAACAAAGATCACTCCAAGAGCAAGGTGTATAATAGTCGGTGAGGTCACAAAGGACCCCAGGGTAACTTCTAAGTGACTGAAGGCCTCGCTCACATTGGATAATGTTAATGTTCATGAGTCCACCATCAGGAGAACACTGAACAACAATGGTGTGCATGGCAGGGTTGCAAGGAGAAAGCCACTGCTCTCCAAAAAGAACATTGCTGCTCGTCTGCAGTTTGCTACAGATCACGTGGACAAGCCAGAAGGCTATTGGAAAAATGTTTTGTGGACGGATGAGACCAAAATAGAACTTTATGGTTTAAATGAGAAGCGTTACGTTTGGAGAAAGAAAAACATTCCATTCCAGCATAAGAACCTCATCCCATCTGTGAAACATGGTGGTGGTAGTATCATGGTTTGAGCCTGTTTTACTGCATCTGGGCCAGGACGGCTTGCCATCACTGATGGAACAATGAATTCTGAATTATGCCAGCGAATTCTAAAGGGAAATGTCAGGACATCTGTCCATGAACTGAATCTCAAGAGAAGGTGGGTCATGCAGCAAGACAACGACCCTAAGCACACAAGTCGTTCTACCAAAGAATGGTTAAAGAAGAATAAAGTAAATGTTTTGGAATGGCCAAGTCAAAGTCCTGACCTTAATCCAATGGAAATGTTGTGGAAGGACCTGAAGCGAGCAGTTCATGTGAGGAAACCCACCAACATCCCAGAGTTGAAGCTGTTCTGTATGGAGGAATGGGCTAAAATTCCTCCAAGCTGGTGTGCAGGACTGATCAACAGTTACTGGAAACATTTAGTTGCAGTTATTGCTGCACAAGGGGGTCACACCAGATACTGAAAGCAAAGGTTCACATACTTTTGCCACTCACAGATATGTAATATTGGATCATTTTCCTCAATAAATAAATGACCAAGTATAATATTTTTGTCTCATTTGTTTAACTGGGTTCTCTTTATCTACTTTTAGGACTTGTGTGAAAATCTGATGATGTTTTAGGTCATATTTATGCAGAAATATAGAAAATTCTAAAGGGTTCACAAACTTTCAAGCACCACTGTACGTATAAAAGGTTTTCTGATGTAGAAGATGGAGCAGGTATTATGCAACAGGAGGAATCGTGAGTATAATACCCAGGGGCTCACAGCTGCAGGATTTTAGCAAATTCTGTCGAATACTTCCTCAACATAAGCAGAGGCAGACCAGCTGTTTTTTAGTATTGCATAAATGTTCTCTGCAAGAACTGATGGTACAACTGAATTAAAATGGGTGTGTCATTTTGCAAATTTCTGGATGGGTTTTCTGGACGTTTCCAAGCATCCCAGACTTGAGCATCAAAAATGCAACTTTTTTTTTTTTAATCATTTTAAGAAATACACCAGAACCTAATCATTTAATCCTCTTTTTTTTTTTTTTAAAGGGCACGTTATTAAAATGTTCCAGTGCAGGCTTCTCTGAATTGCCCTGGATTCTTACCCAACTGAAATGTTTGTGGCTTTCCTACAAGTGGTTGCATACAATTTTGCCTCCACCCATGCCTCATATTGACTCCTTGGGATAAGCAAAACCTTTTGCTCGCTTAATTTTAAGAGTCAAAATGGGCAACTCTCAGGCTGCTCATAGACGCCAGACTCCATTTAGACAAACGAGAAGGATGCTTGTGTTCTGTTTTCAGTTTACCTGACGCTTAGCTGAAAGCATTTCTTATTTTGGCAGCGCTCTCGTACTTTTTATAGAAAGTACTTTTACTGCGTTTGCATTACTTACACGCTCAGCTACCCCTCTCGGTTTTTAGTTTTAAATGTTGCATGTGAAGGGAAAGGGAGTGTTATCAATTATATTCTTTGATCACCGTATTTCCCAAATAGTCAGATGTTGGCGTACCAGGGCCTAATGAAGTGTTAATTCCACTTTTGTCAGAACGTTATGCTTTGACTCATTCTTCCTAAGTAAAACTGCATTCCAAATATAAACTTTAACAGTAAACATGCCGGGTTGGAATGCAGCCATTCCCGACCTGCAGGGAAATAAACATGAGCTTCTTAATTGCCCTGAACTAGGTTTTACTGCCACCTAAAACTAACCAACTCTAACAATTATCCTTTTAAAGCGCCTAATTAAACGGCCTTGTAAGCACTGATTTATGGCTGGTTGGAAGCCTGACCTGGTCAGGACGGCCTCTTTAGAGCATGAGGAAATTCTCAACCTCATGGTCTTGGATCTCTTGCTGGGCTGACTTTGTGTCCTTGACACGAACACGAAGGATGTTTTCTTTTCCAAGAATACACCATGGCTGGGATCTGACACCAAAACTGCAACTGCAGCCAAATTATTTGGCACAGAAACAAAACCTGCCCTCGGGCACATGTCTCAACTGCAGCCTGTTGTTTTGCGGGTGTGGGGGTTCCCTTGTACTTGAGAACTTTTGGGATAGAGATTTAGCGAGATCACAGAAGAATGGGCACAGTTTTTATAATTTGTCCTATGAGCTGGCGAGACGGGGCCAAAGTTTTCATAGCTTGATCATCCCCGGCCGAAGTGTCTGAACGGCTCGTCAGCGCAATTTCCCACCAATTCACTATGTGGAATTCCTGGAATCTTCTAACTGGCTGGAGTGTGCGCTCACCTTTTTGGCTTTGGCCAAACGATGGGTAGCTAACACGCTGATGAGTGGAGCTGCCGCTGAAGTGATAGCACTCGATCCCTAGAAAAACCATGTTCATTTTGATTTAAGATCAAGGCATTCAGTTCCTCAGATGATCAGCCTGCTTGAGGACCAATCTCAAACATGAAGACCAGAAACAGAAGCGTTTAGAACAAGATGTTGTATTAGCTCTGGGGCGCCCAGGCTTTGGTGAGAGTTCCCACCTGGCAGGGTTTCACACACACACATACACACACTCTACCGGTATCCGTGTGCGCTTGTAATTACCTTGTAGGAAATGAAACCCTTTACATCTGCTTCTGATGAATGGGCAGATTGGGGCCCCTTGCTTTCTTGTACCTTCGGACCAATCCGTTGGCATGCAGATGTTGAAGCAGAGGTGTTCCTGGGTTCAAACACACCTTTAAATTATACACTATTGCATACTCTACGGACAGACGAATTGGACATGGTGCAACTTGGGGAATTGCCAAGGAATGATGAAACCATCACTGTGATGGAACATTCGGTGACTGATTTCAGTAACTGCTGGCTACTCTGCTTTCTTTTTCCGCGTTGTATCTCTGAGTAGCCCAGAGATGTTTATGGATTATAAATGTCAGCATGTAGGAATTGTACCTCGGCAGGTTTCCTCCTAGTATTACACATTTGTTTACTTAATTCAGACAGCTGTTTGTACATGCAGTTATTGTTCCAAGCTGCATTTTTAAGTGGTTATTTATTTTATTTTAAACTCGTGAGGAAGGAAGGAAGGCTAAGTAAGACATGGGCAATGTTTAATTTTAGTCTGTGTTTTTATCAGGATTTCACCAAGCTGGTGTGGTGCAATGTTGCTCAATTGTTGTCAGGAGCACCACCATGTTGCGGTAATTTGTCGGTTTTCTTACGTATTGTTAAATACCTCTTTTATTACAGGTGCTCAGTACTGCGTTACTTAAATTACTGGAATTAAATATAGCAAGTAAAAATCCGGGCGGCACGGTGGTGTAGTGGTTAGCGCTGTCGCCTCACAGCAAGAAGGTCCGGGTTCGAGCCTCGTGGCCGGCGAGGGCCTTTCTGTGCGGAGTTTGCATGTTCTCCCCGTGTCCGCGTGGGTTTCCTCCGGGTGCTCCGGTTTCCCCCACAGTCCAAAGACATGCAGGTTAGGTTAATTGGTGACTCTAAATTGACCGTAGGTGTGAGTGTGAATGGTTGTCTGTGTGTCAGCCCTGCGATGACCTGGCGACTTGTCCAGGGTGTACCCCGCCTTTCGCCCGTAGTCAGCTGGGATAGGCTCCAGCTTGCCTGCAACCCTGTAGAACAGGATAAAGCGGCTACAGATGATGAGATGAGATGAGAAGTAAAAATCCCAGCTTTTTGTAATGCTGTGCATTCCTGTGACAGTAACTGTTAAAATGTGAGCACTTCTTTCAGACCTGGTCGTTATGACTTTGTTCCAAGTATACCACTCTTATTCACTGATTTCATGGCATTGGCAAATTTCAAGCAGGCTTTACTCGTACGACTCCGACTTAATTAAACCTTGGAGCAATTTGGCCAGACATCAAACGGTTTCTTTCTAAACTTTCCTATGTAGATAAATGGGAATACTGCCTCAACCTTGGCTTCTTCTATTCATTATATTTACCTGCACAATAGTGTTGCCCCAGGCTGAACTTATTTATTTATTTATTTATTTATAATGGCTTGTAGGGTTTTTTTGGGGGGGCAGCTTAGCATCAGAGAAATACCTCAAGGTATCAAGATATGATATTTGAAACATTAGGTGTGTGTGTGTGTGTGTGTGTGTGTGTGTGTTGAATCAATATTTTTGTATTCCAGTTAAATTTAAAGTACTGCTTGCCGTCCATACTGGTCCTATTGCAAGAGGATAGTGACGGCCATAGCAGTGGTTTTTATACTTTTCCTCGTTAAATAAGATTTGGTTTAGGTAATCGCCCCAATGACCTAATCAGTACCTTGTTAAGTAAAATGAGATGTGCTTGTGTTGGAATTTCAGCACAGATACTGGAATGAAATGGCTGCCGTACATAGAGATGCTGATTTAAGAAAAAAATTAAGTGGTGTGTGTGTGTGTGTGTGTGTCTCTCTCTCTCTCTCTCTCTCTGTGTCTGTATATGTGTGTTTAAATATATTATTCCCCAAACCAGCCAGCTTTAGATTCTAGATTATTCAGACTTTGTGAAGGAACTCGTTTCACAATACAACTATCCTCTGTGATTTTGAAGCACTTTCCTGTTGGATTCCAGCCATTCGAAATGATCCACGGTGTAGAAACATCCCTTAAGAAAGTCCCTTGTTGACCTTGGATAAGTGCTAGAACCAAGTTACTGTTTATCTTTGAACGTGCAGCTTTTTCCCGCTTTTCATCCACTGCTTTTCATTCTTATCCAACACTTGCAGAGCCTCCTGTCTACTCCATAGTACCCTCAGGTCATTATTTTATGGATGGTCTGAGGGTGACATGGTGGTTATTTTTATTTATTTAATTTTTTTACTAAGGCGTGGCCACAAATTAATACTTTAAGACCAAGAACGGAATGTCTCCTGTTCATGAATTTTGACATTATGGTCATGAGATACCAAAGATAGTCATGACTTGTACAATTTGACTTTCCACTTGAGAAGTTGATGTAGGAATGTGATACTGTGCCTCCAGTTGATTATTTTGCATGAATGAGCAAATACCTACTTTCAGAATTCTTGGCCTAGTGGTATATCCATGTTGTAACACCGTTGACCCCAATATGCCTTTATATATCTTCTCAAGATTGGTTTAAAATTTATATTTGGTTCCTGTGGGCCCCAGTGGTCTAATTTTGGTTTGTTTGCTACTTGAAATGCATCAGTTCCCAGAAGTCAAGTATGGACTTTGAGAATAGCGATAGCTAAATCTCGAGAAACAGTTCTTGACTTCCTGCGACTTGAGAAGCTTGCACCTGGTGGAACGTCACCCTTGGAGCTTAGGGATTCTCCTCCAGGAGCACAGAAGAGATAATCCTCCAGATTGTGAGTGGCCAAATCCTTGATCCTCCGTCAGTGAATGACAGGAAGCTTAAAGTCAAGGATTTAAACTACAGAATAAGCCAATCAGAAGAAGACTACTTCAAGCATACAAAGTGAGCACCTAATCCCCCTCTTGCATACTGACCTCAGAAAGCAAGCATTAGGAATGTTCCCGTTTCGCTTTTTTATTCTGCCTCCGAGGTGGCGTGCTAGTGTTTTGAAGGCATATTACAGAGAGGTTCGGTTTACACTCAAAGCCTGGGAAATGTCTTGAGAAGGTATAATCTGCTCAGAACAAGGAGTGCCACAGCTGTTGGAGAAGATTTTCTTGATTAGGTATGGACTTTGTGGGACCGCTTACCATATGCCATCGAGAGACTGACATGTCCCAACTGTTTCAGTGGGTTTTTTTAAATTAGGAAAGTTTTACCATTTGTGCAACATGGTCTCAGTTGAACAAGCCAAGAATTCATGCAAATATAACATTTGAGGTCAACTTAAACGCCATCATGTGACATTTGTGGAACTTCTATGATCAGTGGGAGTTTCACATGTACTCCCTGAAGCACTGACATGAAGAAGTAGAGATGGTTTGTGGATCCCCTGGATCTTACTGAAATGGATTCGTTGGCCAAAGCCAAAGGTGCTTCAAGTCTGACCTTGGGTGATCTGATCACAAGAGGATAGCCGAGACAGGTTGCCTTTTAAATCTGACATTCCTATGTGTCTCATATGTATTTAACGACCACTTATGATCAGATTTCATCACTAATTTTGACTTGGTGGTTCTTCAGTGTCTTGTCTGGTTGTCTTGATCTTGTACTGAAGGCCATCCTGTTTGGGAAAACATTCATTACAGCTTTATATTTGACTGTTACAAAGCAGACGCTGACACTGCAGACTCTTCCCAAATTGTTATGTAAACATTCCCTCTTGGAAACATTTGCCATATCAAGAATTACATGTGGCGGCACGGTGGTGTAGTGGTTAACGCTGTCGCCTCACAGCAAGAAGGTCCGGGTTCGAGCCCCGTGGCCGGCGAGGGCCTTTCTGTGTGGAGTTTGCATGTTCTCCCCGTGTCCGCGTGGGTTTCCTCCGGGTGCTCCGGTTTCCCCCACAGTCCAAAGACATGCAGGTTAGGTTAACTGGTGACTCTAAATTGAGCGTAGGTGTGAATGTGAGTGTGAATGGTTGTCTGTGTCTATGTGTCAGCCCTATGATGACCTGGTGACTTGTCCAGGGTGTACCCCGCCTTTCGCCCATAGTCAGCTGGGATAGGCTCCAGCTTGCCTGCGACCCTGTAGAACAGGATAAAGCGGCTAGAGATGATGAGATGAGAAGAATTACATGTTTTTTTTTCTTAAAACCATAGAAATTTAATCAACCTTCTGTCCAATCAGAATTGAGAACTTTCCATTAATACTTTATTAGAATGTATTCACATGCGAAACCTTCATAGATTTAAAATTCTTTATAATGAACATATGCTAGTTTTTTATGAATCCATGATGTTCAGACCTTTCCTTATTGGTATACATTTGTAATTGGAACAGCTGAGATGAAAGTTATCAACAAGAGTCCTAACGTGGTCTAAAGTACCAAGCAATGGCTGGCTGTTTCTACCAGATGTTTACCACAAAACCATTCCTGAGGCCTGCCTTTTTGAGCTGTTTATTGACTTGTGGCCAGTAGTGGCCCGATCAGAGAAGGTATAAATGCTTTTAGCTTGGTTCTTTGTACAGTGCAGTCACTATGAAAGCATGCCAATGGCTTCAGCTTAGAGGGCTGTGCAGCATGAATCGCTGGCTACAAGGCTTAACAAAAGAGGCTTTGAATACATTCAGAAGCTCACACTTTGCTTCACTGCTCTCTATCCTCTCGTAAAAAGCGGAATAGCCCATGTTCCATATGAGTCAAGGTTTGCTAAGGGTAAGGTGGATAATAAAGGGGTGTATTTCACAACACCGGATCTATAAAGTCAAGCTGAGGCGTTGTGCTTTCTTCCTGATCCACATGCACAGGAACCAAATAGTGCTCCAGTGGTGAGGCCTCAAGGATTTTGTGAACTGCTTTAATATAATTTAAAAAGGGTCGATGAAGTATTTTCCATGTAAGAAGGCTGGATTTTAGCTTGCGCTTATTAAGGCCAGAGATGGACCGTTTCTCTGTACAATTGCAAGAATTTCAGTCTTGGCTAATAATTATCAGTTCTGTGATCAATAGGGTGGGGCAACATGACGATGTAATATCGGTATCATGCTAAATTGTAGCACAAAATTCCTTTAGGTTTTAACAAATAAGAAGGATGATGAAATCGTAATCGTTTACCTGTCGCACTCCAGAGGTCCATCCCAATGTTGGCACACCCGTTTTACACAAGGAGTCTTGAGCGAAGGGGGGTATTTCCCCTACAGCTATGTGGTTTTAGTGGTATTTGTACCTTCCAGAGGAATTTCGCCCCTCTTCCTGGAGGAGTACCTCAGTCTGGGTGAGATAGGGGTCAGTGGAACTAGACACCTTCAGGTCCTCACCAGTCACTTGCCAGAAGACATTTCATTCACGCCTGATCGCCTCACCATACCGGCGTTTCATCTTCGGACCAGAGCAGCATTTTTGAAGTCTGTCGGAGTTAATAAATTCTGGCGAATCTATTATTATTATTATTATAATTATTATTGTGCCGTATTCAGAGTTGATGTCCGTGTGTACGTGGGGAAAGAGAGTTGTGTTCGGACTTTGGTAACACAGCTGCGTAAGTTGATTTGATTTGATTTTCAGGGCTTCCTTCCTGTTCACATTATGAAAATGGCCTGAATGTAGTTCATGCCTCCGAGGTTGTCAGTTTTTGTTTTTCTGGAGTGGAAGCGCCAAAGACGGAGGTTTTTTCCAAAAAAAAAAAAGGGATAGAGAATACTGACTGGAGAAAGAAATAGCTTATTCTTTGTTGGCAAACGTAACGCAATATGACATATACAAACATAATTAAAAATTGGTATGAAGATATTGAAATGAGAAGCATTAAAATCATCTAGTTGTACTGATTTCACAATGCGTAATGTACTTTTGATTTAATTTAACAATACGGCTTCCATCCTCATTATTCAGCAGCTTCTAAAATAGCACTTGATCCAGCACATCCTAATTTGGTGTGTTATTTTTGTCACCTGCCACAAAGTGTGTAGAGGGATATAGGAATGGAGTCCGTCCGTCCGTTTCAATCTGGACAAGTTTTCTCAGAAACTACATAAGCTACATCAATGAAACTTTGCGTGCTCATGCTACTGAAAAAAGGCGGGTAGTGTTTTATGAAGGTGTCATAGCACTTACGACATCATAAGTCAATATTAAAGCAATGGGCTTATAAGGGCGTAAGTGTCAAGAGGTCTTCATAAAATGCTTGTGGCGGGGGATAATGATGATCATGTCGTCGTCTTGTTGTTTATGGTCCGTATTACTGCTTGGAAGATCCTGGACCTCAGCTTCCTTTCAGGAATACATATAATGAAAAAGCTATTTTTATTTATTTTTTTAGGGTGGCATCGAGACTATGTTCCTCAAAAAAGTGGTACCAAACTATATTTTTGCTTGTTATTGTTGTGGGACACTTACGGATATGTATTTTGTATGTTTGTATGTGTGTTTCACCTCGGAAGATGAATGTAATGTACCTTTAAAGACCTTAATGGGCGTGAATTTAACACAAACGAATTCTAACGTTTCTTTACATTTACTTTCCCAAGGGAAACGTGTATAAACGAGTACAAAAAATATGCTCTTGAGTGTCTGAACAGGGTTTGATCATGCAGTTTTGTTTACCATCTTGATCTGCCATTCAAATCATATCAAAGCCCGAGTCAGTTAATCCACTTAAGTACTGAAATGGCTTGTTCCTGGGAAAGCAGGTGCAGGGAATCGACTTGATGATTTTGGGAATTTAAAAGGGATAAAAACTGTCTTTAATTTTCCCCCAAGTTTGCGATCCTGTCAGCGAAATGTTCTCAGTGGGATCTAGCTCGAAGCTATTTCCATCTCCGCTTTATCAAAATGGATGGTTTACCACATCGGTGAGGTTTCGAAACAGCATGTCGTTTACAGATTACTATTTCAGAGTTTGCAGCATCAAGACTGGTGGCCTTCCCTAAAAACTTTCACATCGGCTTCCAGCCCAATCCCAGTTAATTATGATCTTGGCCCTGAATAGATCTTGGTGTTTTGACCATGAACTTGGGAACAAGCAGCAGGTGGTAATACACAGTAAAGCGTCACTCACCAGGCTGGAAGTGGATCCAAAGCAAACTTGGAAAAATGCACTCCTTGGAGTTTAGTTTCTGAATAACCGGGCACTAAATGCAAAAGAACAATGTGTAATGGAGAAATGAATTACAGGGATGGACAGGATCGTTCATGGGAACAGTTGACACCACTTGGATTATTGTTTTGTCAGCTTAAGTTAATAAATGGAACTTTGATAGAAATAATTAGAAGTTATAAGGCTCAGGAATGAAAAATTAGATAGCACGCCAAAAAAAATTAAGTAAGGTGGGACGCAATGGGCAGTGCTTTAAAGTGTATGTAATGTCTTATTGTAATGCTTTAAAATGAATATATGGTGGTATGCAAAAGTTTGGGCACCCCTGGTCAAAATTGCTGTTACTGTGAAGAGTTAAGCAAGTTGAAGATGAAATGATCTCCAAAACGCATAAAGTTAAAGATGCCTCATTCCCTTTTATATTTTAAGCAAAAACAATTTTTAATTTTCATCTTTTACATTTTCCAAATGGGCGGCACAGTGGCGTAGTGGTTAGCGCTGTCGCCTCACAGCAAGAAGGTCTGGGTTCGAGCCCCGTGGCTGGCGAGGGCCTTTCTGTGCGGAGTTTGCATGTTCTCCCCGTGCCCGCGTGGGTTTCCTCCGGGTGCTCCGGTTTCCCCCACAGTCCAAAGACATGCAGGTTAGGTTAACTGGTGACTCTAAATTGACCGTAGGTGTGAATGTGAGTGTGAATGGTTGTCTGTGTCAGCCCTGTGATGACCTGGCGACTTGTCCAGGGTGTACCCCGCCTTTCGCCCGTAGTCAGCTGGGATAGGCTCCAGCTTGCCTGCGACCCTGTAGAAGGATAAAACAGCTAGAGATGATGAGATGAGATGAGACATTTTCCAAATGACAAAGGAAAAAGGCCTGAAGCAAAAGTTTGGGCACCCTGCATGGTTAGTACCTAGTAACACCCCCTTTGGCAAGTATCACAGCTTGTAAACACTTTTTGTAACCAGCTAATAATCTTTCAGTTCTTACCTGGGGGATTTTCACACATTCATCCTTGCAAAAGGCTTCCAGTTCTACAAGTTTCTTGGGCTGTCTTGCATGCACTGCTCTTTTGAGATCTAGCCACAGATTTTCAATGGTGTTTAGGTCAGGGGACTGTGAGGGCCAGGGCAAAACCTTCAGCTTGGGCCTCTTGAGGTATTCCATTGTAAATTTTGAGGTGTGGTTTGGATCATCGTCTTATTGTAGGACCCGTCCTCTTTTTAACTTCAACTTTTTTTTTTTTACAGATGGTGTGATGTTTGTTTGCTTCTAGAATTTGCTGGTATTTATTCGAATCCATGCTTCCCTCGACCAGTGAAATGTGCCCTGTGCCACTGACTGCAACACAACCCCAAAGCATGATCGATCCACACCCATGCTTCAGAGTTGGAGAGGTGTTCTTTTCCTGGAATTTGGCACCCTTTTTTCTCCAAACATACCTTTGCACATTGTGGCCAAAAAGTTCTATTTTGATTTCATCGGTCCACAGGACTTGTTTCCAAAACGCATCAGGCTTATTTAGATGTTCATTTGCAAACTTCAGACGCTGAATTTTGTGGCTAGGACGCAGGAAAGGTTTTTTTTCCGATGACTCTTCCATGAAGGTCATATTTGTTCAGGTGTTGCTGCATCGTAGAACAGTGCACCACCACTCCAGGGTCTGCTAAACCTTTCTGAAGGTCTTTTGCAGTCAAACAGGTTTTTATTTGCCTTTCTAGCAATCCAACGAGCAGTTTTTTCAGAAAGTTTTCTTCATCTTCCAGACATCACCTTGATCTCCACTGTTTCTGTTAACTGCCATTTCTTAATAACATTACAATCTGAGGAAACGGCTACCTGAAAACACTTTGCTACATTCTTGTAGCCTTCTCCTGCTTTGAGAGCATCAATTATTTTATTATTCAGAATGCGAGGGAGTTGCTTAGAGGAGCCCATGGCTGTTGATTTTAGGGACAAGTTTGAGGAGTCAGAGAATTTGTACAGCTTTGAAATCTGCATCATCTGACCTTTCCTAACGAAGAATTTGAACAAGCCACAGCTCAATAAGCTAATTAAGGTCTGGAACCTTGGTAAAAGTTACCTGAGAACTCAAATGTATTGGGGTGCCCAAACTTTCACATGGTGTTCCTTTTCTTTTTTCGCTTTCCAATTGTACAAAACAAAAATAATACACAACTCTTGCAGAAAACGCTGAAAAGAAATGTCTCAACTTTATGCCTTTTGGTGATCAGTTCATCTTCTGCTCACTTAACTATTCACAGTAACAGACATTTTCAGTAAGGGTGCCCAAACTTTTGCATGCCAGTGTATATCATTAGTAATGACCAAACTTAATGAATAAAGCAGAGGGGGGAAAATTATTTATCATCAAGCACAAAACTATCGATAAATTGCAGCTTCTGGATCCAGGAAAGAAGCAGCCTTGCCTCAGGGCTAACCCCGGTTATCTGGGTCACTTCCATTCATCTGACTCCGTTCTTGTTTACTCAATGAAACTGGATATTGTTGTTGGAATCTTACAAAAATAATGATGTGAAAGCGCTGCATTGTGTTTGGATGTTCAAATCCATATACAACAGGACATTCAGTTCATGAATTTCCAAGGAATGACTCTAATCTAAAGCGCCAGTGGGTGAGGGTTGTGCAAACGAAGTGGGCAGATTTTGTGTCGCCAACTAATAATAAATCTGATTCATCAAGTGTTCATCACCAGAACGACCACATGGGAATTATTGGAGCAAAAAAAAGAAACCCATTGATTTAATAAATGACATTTGATCTGACATTTGGACAATAGGAGAATCGACGAACTATCACTCACTTCATATTTTCTTTCAGTAATTACACTGAATAAGTGCACGTTTTAAAAATTATATTTCTGCCCTTATTGAGGTACATGTCAATATTTTCCCGATATTTTGTAGCGGCCAGCTTGGAGTAAAAATCCACAAACCAATCTGTGTTTCTCTGGCTGGTGGTGCGCTATCTGCGGTGCGCGGGACTGTCGTGAACTGTCAGTTTCTCGTCTTGAGGGCTTAAAAAGATAACCATTTACTCTGGAATATCCTTGATGATCATCTGCCCCTTCATCCGACATGTAAGAATCCCAATCACTATCCGAATTCTCTCCAAAACGTGATTCCATATCGAGACCGCTCTAACCACTGCTGTGCACAGGAATGAAATTGATACCTGAAATGTTATACATGTCACGCACCCTGTCGGGATCTTCCAGTTCCGTCTCCACGGATTCTGTGAAAATTGGCTGATTTTATTGATTTTTCATTAATTTATGGCATTTTGGATCAGCTATTGTTCAAAAACACAGTCACGCAACATAATGATTGTCGCTTTGTACAAGGAAGAAAGTGGGGTTTAGGGACATTAAATTCACTTGAATAGAAAATTAATCAACAGCAAGTCGATTACTTTCCTAGAACAACATGTCCCAGAGGCTTAATTCTCTTCTACTGCAGCCACTGGTCAACACATTATTTTTTTTTTATTGATTAAAGAATGACATGATTCATTTTATCCATTTATAGTTCTGTTTAATTTTGCAGAACCTCCATAAAACAAGGCAGTACCTGTTAATTAGTATGAAGAAATGGCGACGCGAGAAGTTCTCTGTCCTAAAGATATTCCCTTGGCAGAAAATGTAAAGGAGCAGCTTTACCTCTGACTGAAAACTTCACCATATCAGCTATTACAATTTTTTTTTTTTTTTTTAAATTGTACAGTGTCTACCAAAATCAAACCACAATCAAGTTGCATTGTGGTGTGGTCATGACTTGACCTTAACGGTAGTCTGACTGTCCGGGATGACCAAATGTTTGGTCCGGACAAGTCAAATCTGCATGTCCGATGGGACAAGTTGAATATTTGGTTAAAAATCACAATTTTTATAGTAACTTTTCAAGCGTTACATCAATACAGTTCCGACAAAACGAATTCAGTTCCCTCAGTGATCCAGCTGTGTTATTAGTATAGGTAATCATATGGGGCCGAGCAAAATTAAGGATTAATTTCACGAGTGATTTCGAAGTTTTGAAAATCGATGAGGGCAATTTCAAAACTTTGAAATCACGAGTGAAATCGATCCTTAATTTTACGAGGAACCATACGATTACTTGTTTATAATACATAGGGCCAAATTACTCAATTCTGACACAACACAAGGACCGCATTTCCACAGAATATCTTCTTCTTGTTTCGTCAGGCTTTTGGACTTGTTTGGCTTTTTACCCATTCCAACGAACTAGCCAATAGCATTTCAGAGATACGGCCCCGTGTTAAGGAAAAAGGCCCTCCTTGATTGACCAATCAGAATTGAGTAATTTGGCCCTATGTATTATAACTGAACCAATCAGGGCGCAAGACTATCTTGCACGTGTGAAGCAGGTTCTAAAGCGACTTTCATCACATGGCGACACGACACGAGGATTTTGGACAGGATTTTAACATCTTTCAGGATTGATCCCGGATATTTCTCTTGTCTCAGATGCCGATCCAAATGCTGCCTGCATTACTTTAAGAGAGTCTGGTTCGTAGTTTTCCCCATTTTCTTTCCTCACTCATGCATAAAACTGCGATAGCACCTTGTCTAACTCACAGCATTCGTATGCCACTAGAGAGTCGTTTATTTGTCTTTCTGCGGCCCATTTCTTAAACACGGAAAGCCAAAAATGAGCTTTTTTTGGTATTTTCGCTTGCAGCTTTCAATTGGTTTATCATTTCTTTGTCAAATATAACGAACCGTGGCATTGCTGAGTCAGCAGAGTCAGCCATTTTGTTGACAAAATTTGCTAATTTTTGTAACCGTAACCAAGCAACGAACTAGCCAGTAGCATTTCAGAAATACGGCCCCGTATTAAGGAAAAAAAGCCCTCCTTGACTGACCAATCAGAATTGAGTAATTTGGCCCCATGCATTATAATTTACAAAATTCCGGGGAAGCCGAGTACAGCAGGTGCACGTGGAAAAATAATCATGTTGTAATATCTAATTATAGATTATTAGACTCTGAATTCATTGAAATCGGAGAAATGGTGATCAAATACCTCAATAAAATAAATATCTGTGGTGAATCTTCATTTCATTCAGACATTTATTGTATTTTTCTTTTGTATGGGACACAATAACCATCACAAATGTCGTAAAAGTATTTCAGGGGAATTTTACAACAGCGCCCCCACAACGATTCTGTCCCCCTTGTCTAATTTGTGTTCTTTTGGTTTCATTTATTTAAATTATACTTCAAGATTTAACTTTATTTCTTGCAGAAGCTTTGAATTTGGGCGAGTCTAACTCTCAAAACTGTAGATCCAGGTAACCACGCACACCATAATGGGGCTTTGGATAGTTTTTGCTGATTTGATACAAATAAAGTTTGAGTTTTATTGAAAAAAATAACAAATCATGAAAGCATAATGATTATCATAATTGTACCTGCTTTTTGATAAACTTTCTAAACCACTTTCCTTTAATTGAACTAGTAAATGCATCGTAATAAAAAGGTTATGGTCAGGACAAGTGAAAAGTGTTGCTGCTTGTCCGACTGGACGAGTGGATTAAAGCGTTAACATTGAGCCATTAAAGTAGAGATCGCTTTGGGTAAGTCCCGTAATTGATTGATTATTTCCTGAAGCAATTTTTGAGTGAGATGATGCAGACGGTTTGTGAAACTGCTTTTGACCTGGTATGCTGTGGTACAGTTGGGCCAAGGCAACAGGTGGTGTTGGATTATCTGGTTTTAGCGTGAATGTGATGGTGGGAAACCATGAGCCTTTTTGGCCCTGGACGTTCATCGTAGTGCACTTTGTTGAGTTCTGTAAACTTAAAGCAACGTAGCTTAATATCTCCTGTGGTCTCATCCAAGACCTCACTGACCCCCCTCATTCAAGGCACTATTGTCTTGTCTTCTTGTACGTCAGTCATTATTCCACTAGTGCGTCTCTCTTGTGTTCCGGAGAACAGTGGCGTCGGTGCTTAAAGTGTTTGCCCGAGCATGAAGCCAAGGTTCCTTTAACAGGCGGACATAACCCATTCCTGAATGGCAGCTAGTGCCGGTGCAGGGGCCTGTCCCGTTATAAATAAACACTCGCAGCCCTTTCTCTCTGCATGCCACCTCTGGTCCCAGCCTCCTCAGGACCTCAGCTGTCGTCTGGGGGAAACCGGAGATACCCGAGCTCTCTTGCCAGAGGTCACTTAGACGCCATTACCGGAAATAACGTTGTATTTTTAGACTTTCAGACTATTCGTCCATGATTGTTTACTCATCCTTGTCGTAAAGAGCAGCGTGCCCTTCCCATGATTCACAAATTCTGTTCAGTCAACGATTTTGATTTTGTCAACATCAGAAATGGCGCTCGTTCATCCAGATCAGTGAAAGCCATCAACATCTGTCCCGCATATCAAAATGTAAACTAATGAGGTGGTGGATAAGCATGAAAACTAGCATCACAGCAAAGGAATTCTTTCCACGCTGGTCACAGTCTTATGATTAACACTATATAAGGTGTGATTAAAATGCAGGAGGAAATGAGCACCGTCGAGCTGCGCAAACTTTCCAGTCGCATCTTGCCAGGTTATCCTGCTGGCCTGATTCCACACATTTTCTCTTCATGCTTGCTGCACTGATATTTCAGGTAGAAGGGCAGCACTGTATGATTAAAGGAATTCCCCTTAGTGTGTTTGCATGGGCTTGATTCAATTGGTTCATAAAGTTTCCTGCCTTTTTTTTTTTTATAGAAAAAAACCAACAACAATGCAGCTTTTGTTCTCGAACACATTTTTCCAGTTGCATCAAAATTATATGGAAGTTGTTTAAAAGGTTAAAGTATTTAAATACTGTCCTCTGTAAAGACTAAATGAAATCGGGGTGTTACGTTCTTGGTTTGTGTGCATGCAGGTAACCTCGTTAGAGTAGGAAACCTACTTGGGAAAAGAAACGCCATGTTATCAAGGGTGTGAATTGCTCAAAAGCCAATGCAAGCCAGCAGGGAAATTCCAGTCTATCTGGATAACATTGGCTGCAATTCACTTTTTTTATTTCACTAATCCTTGTTTTTTTTTTGTGTGCAAAATATAGGGTGACCAGACGTCCCGGTTTTACTGGGACAGTCCCGATTTGGGGTTGTGTGTCCTGAGTCCTGACAAAAGTCTGTCGGGACACGGATATGTCCCGGTTTTCGCCACTCGCGACGTTTGCGACTGAGCAGCGTGGGAATCATTAGCGGAGAAATGTCTGCATTTACTATTTTGATGAATTGACAGGAATCGCAGACTTTCCTGGTTGCTGCCCCCTGGCCCTGTGGCATGGGTGTTTATTTAGCCACATTATTCCAGACAACAGAATGGGTTGCCATGCAGCAATAAAATAAACATTAATTGGCGCGAATGTTCTTTGTCTAGCAGCAGTAATGCCGCAGCAATTATGCCGAAAAGAAAATGTACCTTTTCCAAAGATTTACAGGGCACCTACCCCTTCCTCCGAGAGGTGCAGAACAATGCGCACGAAGCCTACTGCACACACTGTAAGTGTTCCTTCTCCGTAGCCCACGGTGGTAACGCCGATATACAGGATCACATTAAAACGGCTAAACACAAGTTGGGTGGATTGACAGTCGCCTTAGCTTTGTTCCTGTGCTTTGTTCTTGTACTGAGTTGGGTAGCCTATGTTGCAAATGCTGTGCGCTCCTGTGGGGGCTTTCCTCGGGCTGTCGCCCCTCTCCTCCTTTATTGCTGTTTTGTTTGA
Organism: Neoarius graeffei; assembly: GCF_027579695.1. Taxonomy (NCBI): domain Eukaryota; kingdom Metazoa; phylum Chordata; class Actinopteri; order Siluriformes; family Ariidae; genus Neoarius; species Neoarius graeffei. Next base: position 30,049,443 of record NC_083581.1, on the reverse strand, counting down.
GTGTATATTCTCAAATCACTTGCCTCTTTTTTGTTTCTGTTTAACATACCATTCTGACAGTTTGGCCATATTGAACAGCTTGTTGCACCTTCCATTAAAGTGTTTACTTTTGTACACATCTTCTTGCTTTATTCATTCAGTTGTGGGGAATGGTTAGTAAGGTTGATTCTGACCTAGGCTATGTTGAGGTCACATATCTACTTTTTAAGTTCATGCTATAGTGCATACAATTTTAGAGCTATAGCCTACATGTGCATATGCATTCTTCTTGGTGTTCTCACAAACAGGTGAAATAAATCAGTTTAAATTTGGCCTATGGACATAGCCTGGCCTATTCTCAGCCATTACAAAATCTGTTGTCTGACCATAATTTAACTGATCTGTATACCACTATGCTACTAGATAACAAAATGCCTGCTTGTTTTATTTCATGTGAGATGTTGATAAATGTGAGCTTCAACAAAATGATAAGAGCACCTCTCTGAGTGTCACGTTTACATAAAAAAAAGGTGTGCGTGCACGTGCATGGTCACGCGCAAAAGTGTCCCGGTTTCAGACTAGGGAAATCTGGTCACCCTAGCAAAATATGATTTGCTACCGGGGCGGCACGGTGGTGTAGTGGTTAGCGCTGTCGCCTCACAGCAAGAAGGTCCGGGTTCGAGCACCGTGGCCGGCGAGGGCCTTTCTGTGCGGAGTTTGCATGTTCTCCCCGTGTCCGTGTGGGTTTCCTCCGGGTGCTCCGGTTTCCCCCACAGTCCAAAGACATGCAGGTTAGGTTAACTGGTGACTCTAAATTGACCGTAGGTGTGAATGTGAGTGTGAATGGTTGTCTGTGTCTATGTGTCAGCCCTGTGATGACCTGGCGACTTGTCCAGGGTGTACCCCGCCTTTCGCCCGTAGTCAGCTGGGATAGGCTCCAGCTTGCCTGCGACCCTGTAGAACAGGATAAAGCGGCTAGAGATAACGAGACGAGATGATTTGCTACCGATGTTTATATATTTATTGCACATCACATGTTATGTAAATGCGTAACTAGATTCCTGTACTCCCCAATTATTTAAAGCTAGATGGCCTTTTGATTTCATAAAATCGGTGAAATTTAGATTCCCGAGCAAATGATGTGCATGAAATCGCTCGCTTCACACAATCGAGCAGACAGAGGAAGTCCGTGTGTGTGTGTGTGCGCGAGCATGTGCAGGTTTACCTTGACTGTGCACTAACAGTTCCATCATTCTGTTGCTAAACGAACAGCTGATCACACCGAGGTGCTCGCTGAGTGCCAATATTTATTAGTTTGGTCCTGCGTTTCCTTTCCTTCGTATATAACATAACGTCTTTTCTTCTCGCTTTCCGTTACTGTAGTCAGTCTTTCACATTTCATTCGCACACTCACGTCCGCCATTGTTCTTTCCTGTTTTTCAGATTTGTATCCCACAATGCCTTGCGTGAACGGGGAAAGCCCACCACGTCATGCATGACGTGGTATCTTGAATTGTTTTGTGGTGAAGCAGGAATAAATAGCGGAGAATTTAGGGCCACGTGGCCTTAAATTCATTAATTGTTCTATTTAAAAAAACTAATAAAATCTGGAAGTCTGCAATTCGAATTCGGGAGCTTTCGGTCCACTCAACAAAAATGTCAGAAAATTCTTTTTATGACCTACACTTGAAAAATCTGAAAGGCAGTCTACCTTGAATGTGTGAGTGAGCGACTAGATAAAGCTGTCCAACCATACATGAAGTTAAGTCTTAGTCTTGGGATCGATATCCAAGTCTTCCTTAACTAACCTGCTGTGAACAAATGTCTTTAAAGTTTATTATTTTTTACTTTTTATGGAATCAAGGACAATGGAACCACCAACAGGAAGTAAAAACACACAGAATGGAATGAAGTCAATCCTGGGGCTGATTTTTCTTTCTAGCCCAGACTATAGATTTTAGTAATTCAAGTGACTACGTTTCACAAAGTGCCCCCAAGATTTGGTGTCCATTGGGGTCAAATCTAATTGATGACCTCCTCCGTTAATTCTCACCGACTTGCAACCCAGCTACAAATCCGTCTGAAGCTTAACAACCCAAGACTGTTTTAACAGTATATCTGAGGAGGGGTGTTGGTGTGGAACCCAGGGTGCCAAACACAGGTAGGTGGTCTGTTTTTGAGGGAGGTTTTAAAGGCTATCCTGCTGGGCTGGTAATTAATTGGAGGACTAACTTCTGTCTTCTGTGGGCCACCTGGACTCTCACAAAGAGTGAAATTCTCTTCCAGTGGAATGCTTTGCTTGTTCATCTTACCCGCTGACTTCGGGCGGAAAAAAACCGACACCATGCTGCGTTTAAGAGCTTGTTCTTCAAGCACTTCTGGAAGCCGTTGTGTTGATCTCGCACTTTGTGTGGCTAATTCTTTGTTTACGATTAATCATTTTGTCAAGTCTAATACTAAGCTGCATCTAAATCGGCACCTCTAATCCCTTACTGCTCGATCAGGTATTATCGTGAAGCATATGAGAAAAGATTTACAGTCAGTGAGTCGAGCCACTGACATGCCCATGATTCTGCCGCCACCACCAGAGCTGGATTTGGCTTCTGACTTCAGACCCATTATGGGATCTTGGACACGTTATGTTCTGGCTCTTGTTTCATGTTTGGGTGTTGCTTATGTCTGGTCCCAGATACTGCGAACACACTTGGACACTTGTTGCATTGTTTATTGTTATTCTGATTCATGGCTATAAAGGTAACTCCCATACGTTTAATTATCTTTATCTGTTCACACTTGCGTCATTGACTCTGAGCTTTTTTTTTTTCTTCCAAGATCATCTTTTCCATTGCTAGGAGTTAAATTGGATGTAGCACAGCACCTCAAGATTAAGCCATAAATTGTGCAACCATAAAGAATCTTTAAAAGCGTGTGACATTTTGGTTATTTCTCAACGGTTAGATGTCAGGTTACTTTTGACATGATTCAGACTTCTTCTGAACAGTTTCCCTAGATGGAAGCAATTCGGGAACTCTGCTTTGCCACTCCTCTTGCTGAATCACAGGGTTCGCTCAGCTTTAGCAGCCTATCCTTCAGTCGCAATTCTCAGGAATACTGAACCTACACCTGTCATATGGCCAACACCAATTTCTCCATACACTGGCACACGTGCTGGCTGGTCTAATGTCTCACTCTGGCACTGAACGGTGCCTGGATGTTCTCACCAGAGGAGTGTACAGTAACACCCTAAGATTTATTCATTGAATTATCTCTTTGCTCATTTATCTTCAGTAAGCTCTTTATCCTTAACTGGCATCATGGTGGATCTGGAGCCTTTCCCAGGACCACTGGATGGAAGAAAGGAATCCACTTTGGAGAAGATGCCAGTCCATCACAGGGCACCATGTGTACACACACACACTCCCTGGCAAACTCCTCTTTCACACCTAGGGGCTGTTTTGTGAAGCAACTCCACATACTTTCCACTTTTTTGATAGGTTGCAGGAAACGATCAAGCTATTAAGCTACTACTATCAGTTATTACTTCGAGGTTATTTGCCTTCCTTACATTTTAAAGGTTTCTTGTTGGCACTTGTTTGAGGACCTTGTTTGCAGGTTAGACTTAAGTTATTCCACGAAATCAAGATGTACGTGAGCTGATAGCCGACGAGGCGCGTAGCACAGGGTTGGCTATAACCCATGTACGATGAGATTGAGAGGAATAACTGTTCTATTCTATCCGCATTCACTGGATTTTGAGAAACGGAGCATTTTCTTTATTTTTTGCAAATTCGATAAATAAAAATTTTTATACAAAACGTCCGACAAAATCATTTACTCTTAGACTAATGTAAACAAACCGGTGAAATGACAGTAGCAATTTGTGAGCGATGCTATTATGATAATGATGATGATGAAATAATAATAATTATTATTGAAAAAAAAAAGTTCTTACCATCAAATACTTTCATTCCATATTTTGTTGCTTTTTTTTGGTCTTTTTGGGGGTTTTGTTTTCAAGTAGAGTTTTTATTTCGTCCTCGGTTGCTTCAGCAACAAGCGCCGCCATTTTCTTCTTCTTTAGGTTTTTTTTGTTGGTTGGCAGACCAACTTAAAGGTGCGTTACCGCCACTGACTGGAATGGAGTGTGGAACAGATAAGAGATTTTTTTTTGGGGGGGCAACTATATTCTTTTAGCTGTTTCTGTTTCTTTTAAATACTTGATAAAGTGATATATCTGACTTGGTGCGCTGTGCCATTTTGTTTTTCTCAACTCATGGTATACGAGTTGATATCCTAGTAGTAGAGTAGCCAATCAGAGCATGCGATAGCTCATGTCTAGTGAATGTGCATAGATTTAAAAGGAGTTATCTCATTTTTTTTTCTTTTTTTTGAGCTTTTAATTAGCTGTACTGGAGCCAAGCAACTAACAAATGGTGTTTTTTTTTTTTTTTTTTTTTTTTGTGGTTTAACAGTAATAGATTGGAAAGTTACAGCTTGTCTGTATACCGTTAGCTAGCTAGCCAGGTAACTACACAGTGAACGGATGCTTTCTAGTTAGTTTTGGACTTGGAACCAAACACATGGATTAAAGTTTTCCGTCGTGTGACGGATTTCCGTCAACTGAACTCTCTCAAGGCCAAATGTGAGGTCGGTGCTGATCCGAGGAGAATTGAAACGACGGGTGGTTGGGTAGAGATTGGGTTATAACACTGATGTGTTGCAACACCATCAACTATCAGTAGGGTTTATTTAACTTTTTTGTTTTTGAGCCGTGCTTTGTGTCGTTCATTTCCTATGTTTGATCATGTTTAAACGTTCGCTGTCTACGGTGCGGCATTAAAAAAACATGCGCTGTCAAAATTGGCAAAATACATTCCCATGTGCTTGGCGTGCTTGTGTCTGACCATTTCTGTTTTGTATTAAATTAAATCTTGCCAAAATGACTTGGTTCAAACCTGGACATATAGAAATAGAGCATGTTTAAAAAAAAAAAAAACGAAAAAATAACCCTCGGAAAGCCCGCTCCTCTGCTTCAGCCAGACTTGAAGACCCGACGGTGCAATGCTTTTAGACTGTCAGAAGTAATTAGACCTAAATTTATAGCTAACAAATCAGCAGACGCCCCAACAATTATTATTTTCGTTAGGCCAATGTGTAAGGTATGTTAGAACCGTGCCTTATAGCCTACGTTATATCACAATTTAAAGGACGTTTGAGGAGTTGGAGGCTGCGAGCGCAATGATGTTCCGACATGCGCTAAACTTTATTCCCTGAAAATCATACACCAGCGTTCAATGCCCCAAACAGTCAAAATGTCTAGAAGACTATGGTTAAATAATAATCATAGCCTACTAAGTTAAATTACGTCAAAACATCTGTTTCTGGCCTATGAAATGATGGAGGAAAATGAGAACGAACGCAAAGTAGATAGCAACCAACTTCACGTGATCTTTTAGGTAACTTAACACCCGTGTTGGCCACAATATTTCTCTTAATAAAATCTTGAACTGTTTTTGAAGTCGTATTCAACACAAAGTAAGGTCAAATTTTAATTTAAGCGAAGATCCAATCTTTTTTCTATATTGACGTTGAGCATAGAGGAGCACGTCATTCTGCTTTCGGTTTCGGCAGCATGGATGCGCTTTACATGAAAGAAGGCACTGATGTGTCTGCCATCGATAAAGGTGTGAAAAACAAGTGGAGGTGGGCTTGGCTGTACGAAATAGGTGAAAACGGAAAGCTATTTAGTTCATGGTGCAAAAAACTAAACATCCCAGGCGCTTGCATTTGTGTGGTTTGCCACAAAAAAATAATATACGGAAGCAATGGAAAGAAAGTGCAATAAATTGAATATATTAATCCATTAATTAACTGATAAGTTATTAGTTCTAAGTTAACCATTCTCAGAATTTCATCGAAATCCACCCATAACCCCCCCCCTAAATTTTCAGTCAAATAATTTTTTTTTGCTTTAATCCATGCAAACAAACTGTGAAGCAAGTTAGCTGTGTGCAGCCAGGATTGTGGTAAGTCTGTGGTAAAAATTTGTTTTAGCTATTCCTCATGATCTTTCTCAAGACTTAATTCCAGCTGTGGAAGGTTGGATAAGGAAATATAACTGGTTTGTGTTTCCATTCCAAAAGCAATTTGCGTCTCAGGTGGAACCACTAAACTCTGGTTTAAAAAATTGGATATCCAGCTGGTTTTGTTGCCATTGCGGTGTCGAGACTGCATTTTGGACATGCACATATAGTAGTTAAAACGGCACTTTTTTTTTAAAAGGAATTGGATTATGAATTTAGACTGAATGGACCCCCGTTATTGCGCCACCTAGCACTCGCAGCTTGGATTTCAGCATGGGGAAACAGCTGTGCAGAGCAGGAAGCTTCAGGTGGTGTAAACTGACAGTACATAGTGGAATTCCTGTGGGAGTCATGGTTTACTCCATGGCATGATCCACATGTGGGAGAGCAGCCTGACCCACAGGGAAAGATTTATAGTTTCCAGTCGAGTTATGCATCCCAAACCTCCGTCCAGCTCTTGTTTTCCTTCCCCACCCCACACCGGCTCCGAACAACTTGTCAAAGCTTGTTCAAGTTAGCATGTGCAAAGCTATTGTTGACAGATGGTATGCTTCCTTCTTGGTTGCTTTAGGCCTCGTGTACAGTGTGCTGTCTCACACGGAGAGGTTTCATTCGTCAAGTTTGTTATGCTTGATGGAGCTCGTGGTGAATTGTCAGAAATACAGATCGTCAATTTCCTATAGTCTTTCTTCAGGGAGAGAGGTGTTTTTTAAATCCCCCCCCCCCCCATTCCTTTCCATTATACCTCATGTACACTTATCAACCTTCCTGTCATCTTGTCTATGACAGTTTGGCCAGCTTATCGTTCCATGTCAGTGTGCATAATAGGTGCAAAAAAAGCTGCTTACTCTCTCCATAGCGCCTGTCCTGACTCTCAAGAAGGTGAAGTTGTACTCCATGGAGCCTAAACAACTGCTCCATGGAGGGCCAGCCTGTGCCAGGTTGTGCTTAGGAGCTGTAAATATAGGTGGTGTGCTCCATCAGCGTTTAGAAAAGCATGGCCTCGAAAGTCAACTACCATGCTCTAGCACCTCTTATGTAATCATGATGTAGTATGACATGCGGAGCCGGGTTGTTTTTTTTTTTTGGTGCTTGAGGAAGCTTCGGAGATTAGATTTTCATCTCTTTGAAAGCACTTGCTGATAACGGATGGCCTTTCTCACCCGACGTTTCTTTTCTCCCAGACTTCAGACGGTTGGACCAGGGAGTTTTCATGCTCTTGGAACGTTTGAATATTGAGGGTCATTTCTCAGTGAAAAGAGAAGACCGTGCATCTAGTGTGTACAGGTACCCAAAAAATAAGGCTATTGGCTAGTTTTGCTAGTTCAATATTATTTTCTATCACAAACTATCCCACAGCTGTACTGTTATGTGAAGGGAAGCTTAAATGTTGACTCTTCTCACACCGTTCTTGTTGTTGGACCTTGCCAGATGGCTGTGAGATTAAGCAGGGGCTGGAATTGGGATTGCCATAGATGGGCGTGTGTATGGGAAAGAAGATCCCAATATAAAAGTCTATCCACATTTGTCCAATCGTTAATACTCGTAAGGGACTTGGGGTTGAGTGTGTCCTTAGCAGATGTGTCCCAGAGTCTTGGTGATCTTGCTGAGGAACAGCGTCTTCTTGGCTGTTTTCTCTCAGTGTATTGATTTGACCCATGGACACCATTAGACATGGGGATTTGGTCGAGGCCAGTAAACAACAGCTGGGCCAGCCACAGAACAGCATTCATGTCCCAATAGTTTCATATAGCTATGAGGTCTGGGTCCTGATTTTTCTTGTGTGGGTTTTTTTTTTTTTTTTGGGTCTGTCCAACATTTGGCTTTCATACAGGATAAACGCTATTGTTAAAATGCGCTTTTGGAAGGTAAACAGTGGGATTCTTACACGGATGACTGCTGTGCATATGCGTGTTTGCACTTCCTATCGTTTCCTTCGGTAAATGGGCTGACGTGGTGTTTATATAGCGAGTCGAGGTATGACTTCAGATATTATGTGTCTTCTGTCTCAACCAAAAGATATATTAATGCCTCTGGAGTATTGACTTTTCCATTCATGTGCCATCCATTCTTGGTTTCCCTGCAACAACCTTAACTCTTGACAGAAATGTATTACAGAAGTACATTACATTACATCGATGGCATTTTTAGCAGACGTTCTTATCCAGAGCGACGTACAACATGCCTGGAGCAGCCTGGGGAGCATTTGGGGGGGGGGTTGGGTACCTTGCTCAAAGGTACTTCAGCCATTCCTGCTGGTCCAGGGAATCGAACCAGAAACCTTTTGGTCCCAGAGCTGCTTCTCTAACCATTAGGCCATGGCTTCCCACAGTAGTCCAATTATAATGACGTTTGTGATTTTTCATCTTATGATATTGACGTTGATGATGGACCAATCCTCTGCTGTTTGGACTCCTTCCCTTGGGTTGCCTTGCAGTTTAATATGAGTGGTTTATGGCGCGCCATTTTTTCTTATTTATTTATTTATTTATTTTTTGAGTACCAGGCTTTTTGGACAGACTCCATTGCCGAGGGATAGCGGAGCAGGAGCTGATCATGTAGACGGCTCACTGAGCGGCGCTGCTCAAAAGAAATTTGCTAGTCAGCGGTTTTCTTTTGAAAAAGGCCCGCGACTGTTGGTTTAGGGAGCTCAGTGAGGAGAGAGAGGATTTGGGTGGGAGATCAAGTTATTTATTAGCTGGAGCCATTTAAAGGGGGCAGCAGACCTGATGGAGAGGCGGGGAAATGGGAACTGGCATGCCGTGCACGTATACAAAGATAAAAATGAAATCTGAGATTGAGCCACCAGAAGAAAGGTGTGCACTGTGGTGGTATTATTAAACATACTGGGGTTGGTGTGTGATCAGTGGGAATGCAGCTCATGTGCTTAACTGCAAAGCATACTAATTGCAGACTTTTTAAACTTAAACTCCACTGACTTCAATGGCAAGGTTACCATATATGACTGTAAAGTACCAGATCTAATGTCTACATCAGCACCTTCACCTGATCCATGATCACATACATCTTTTAAGTGTTTACGTAGGGCGTCAGTGTGAATCCATGTGACAGATTACGATAGAAATGATCATATATTAGAATGAGCACGTTATCAACCTGTTATTTGCCGTATAATCGGCACTATTAGAGGTTTGAGTCCTGATGAAACAAGCTCTCGTCCATTGTTCTAGGTGGCTGAGAGCTCGAAGGTGTGGGACGAGGTGCCATTTCCAGAGGATCTCGAGGTGGCCAGCGGGCCAAAACCTCAGCACTACCTTGATGATGATGATGAAGACTTTGCCGCCGACGAAGCTTCAGGAGGTGTGATTGCCTGGGTTTTCTTTTGTTAGCTCAATAATATCAGACTCTATACACAAGATTGTTATTTGCTTGTGGTGTGTTTTTTTTTTTTTAATTAAGATAATTGGCAACTGCTTACTACACAAAGACTTGTTTTATCCAGAAGAATTTTAGCAACTTAATCATTAACCTATAGAGAAATGGGTGAGATATTTTATTATACATTAACAAGTGCTGTAACACTTGTGTGCAGAAAATGTCAGCAAGCCGCATTGCAACTGATAAAAACGATGATAAATATTGCTCATAAGTCACCTGCGCTTCAGGAACGTGTGACTTTTATTATTTTTTTTCCCCAGTCAGATAATGTCATGCTCTAATAACGAGCAGAATTTATTCCCCCCCCCCCCAAATCTCTGCAGATTTAATCAGCGGAGAAGAGGATGGAAGCACCCCAGAGCCACCAGTAGTTATAACAAGTGAGAAAATGCTCTTTCTTTTCTTGTCTATTTGAAAATATAAGTTCTCCAAAGGGTTTGTTCTCTGACTCTGAGATCATGTCAGGGTAGACGTCTGAAACAGACTTCAGTTCGTTTGGATTTTGATTCACGGTCTATCTTGAATGTTGAAGTTTTCTAATATGGAAAATACTGGCTTTCTGATTTTTCAAAACATTTTCCGTTTCCATTAGAGCTGTCACATGATGTAATATCACGAAGTAATGGCATGTTATTCGTGGTGTATATACAGTACGTGCCAATTTTTGTCTTATTAAATATAAAAACAAAGTATGTGTCCTAAAAGGTGCTGTGACTTGGTTAATTAAGTAGTTGTTAATTAACTACTTAGTCAAGTAGTTAATTTCCAGCAAGCATTTTTGGAGCTGTGTATTTGCTATGGCTACCAAGGAATTTTAGTCTGAGATGTACAAATCTTCTGAATATTTCAATTAATATGTAAAGTAAGTACATATAGAAAGTATAAGTAATGTAAATGCATTAAGTAAATAAAGATATGTCAGTAAAGACGTAAAGAAGATATGTAAATGCGTAAATATCTTGGTGAAAACAGAGTAACTAAGAAAAGATGCAAATTAAGTAAAGGTGTTGCGTAATTAAAAGTGTAAAGTAACTATGTAAATGCAACAAGTTAGTAAAGTCAATAAATATGTAAGTAAAGATGTAAAAGTTAAGTGAAAAGAAAATATGTTAAGTAAAGATGTAAAGTAACTATGTAAATGCAAGAAGTGAGTAGTCCAAGTAAAACGCTTAAAATTAGTTGATGTCAAGTAAGCAAATATGTAAACACGTAAGTAAGTAAAGATTGAAATGTAAGTTTACGTCAAGTGATTTATTTCAAGTTTACGTTTAGTAAATAAATATGTAAGTATTATAAGTAAAGATGTAAATGTAAGTTTAATATATAAATGTAAGGAAATGTGTAAATTAAGTAAAAAAGTAAAGTAAATATGCAAAAATAAGTAAACATGGGGGAAAAAAAAGAAGTAAAGCCATAATGTGAAAGATGTAAATGCATATTAAAGTACATTCATAAAAAGAAAGGATGTAGAGGTAAAGTAAGTAAATACATTATATTAAGTAAAGATGTACCATAAAGTAAATATGTTAAGCGAGTGTGTTAAGGCGTGGTATGTCCATTTAAAGATACTATAAATGTGGTTACTGAAAGATCCTGTAAAGTTCTTTAAAGGAGACATGCAGACCCTTTATTTTTAAATACATTTCGGACTGGATAGTATCTCCATCCTTGACTCTTGTATGCTGCATAAATGGGAATAAAAAATTTATATTTTTGAGAGTTAAAATCGACCACAAAGTTGGCATTGGAGCTGCCCCGCTGAGCCAGCCAGAACTGAGTGCGTGATGTCACAGCGGGAACCGGTTTTAAGGCCGAGGCCTTTTACAGCTATAGACCAAAGTCATATAAATAAAAATGTATGGTGAAAGTAAGAAATACCGTTACCAACTTGCTCAACTAAGACTGATTTGACTTCATTGATTGTGGGTTGACTCTCATTAAAACAGGATGGGTGTTATAACTTATGCAACATATATGTACATGCATGCATTTTCACTGATAAAACATAAAAGGCGAATTAAATAATCAGGTGAACTGAGACAATCACATTCTGAAGCAAATTAAATAATCTTATACCGGTAACTTAAACACACAATACAAGTTACATGTATTAATCTAAATGCAGGTTTAAATGGATTTTATTATTATTTTTTTTAATCCAAATGAGAGTTGGAGCTTACCCGTCTGTGTTCTCGCTTCTTGAAGGCCGACCTTGTGGCTGATTTGTTTTTGAAACAGTCTGACTTTGTTGTTCGTTCAGTTCTCTGTTCATTCGCTTCTTCCACTTAAGGGCGAGACGGCAGCAATATCCAGTTTAGAAAATCAGACGGCTGCTCCACTCATTCTCTCTATACTGAGGACTCCGCCATTACTGCTCTGCTCAGGCAGTTACTATAACCCGGGACGGGATGTCACCGGTTTTAGCAACGACCGCGGGGAGGTCACTGCCCGAGCGATCTGTTCCGTCCCAAGTTTTACCAACAACCCTCGGCTCACGCTCCGGCAGGACTGGTGCAACTAAACTCACTTTCCTTTTAAAATAAATAAATAAATACTTTTCTTGTAGTTTTATTTAACTGTTGGTCCTGCACCCTCTTTCAATACGGGCTTATAACCAACGCTCCTTAACAGGTCAGAGGTCTCATACGAGTCTTCAGTAAAATGTGCAGAGCAGAGGAGAGACCACTTCATAGGCGCCCAGTGTGCCCGTGAACTTCTTGCAAAACGTGTCCAAATCTTTGCAGTTTGAACATTCTTGGGCCATGAATGCAACGTAAATCCACCTTCTGTCGTGTTGCTGCACCGGCCAGCAACACATCTATGTGGCATGGCGATAAATTGGCTCAAAATGGAGGATCGGAGTTGCAGTCAGCTTTGTTTTAGTATAGCGGAAATGGCGAGGAGACCGACCGACTTCCTGCTGTGACGTTACGGACGTCAAGGTCATTCACTCAGATGGCTACCTATATGAATCACTTTAATTGTAAAAATGACTATATTAGATTTATTGTTAACACTTAAAACTATTCCTGTGCCATTCTTGAGGTCTCAAGGCATTTATAAACGAAAGTGATGCCATGGTTCTGCGTATCTGCTTTAAAAATATCATTTGGCTTCGGTCTCATTTAATGTTAACTAACTTTTGCATCTTTACTAACTTATTGCATTTACATCGTTACTTCACATCTTTACTTACTTTACACCTTTAGTTATTTTATGTCCTTACTTGTTTACACATATACTCAATGTATTTGGATATTTTCTGTCTTTACTTATTTATTTTCTAGATGCATTGTTATTTTAATTTTTTTTTTACTTTGTGTATTAATTGAAAACTCATTTGTACATCTCCGAGGCTAGGACATCTCATTAGTTGTAATTTAATTCTGTGATGTAATGCAATATAAACCAAATAAATTTGAAATTGTTTGCAAATTTGTATCCATTGTGGCTGGAGTCCGATAGAAGTCGCACCAAATACTCAAATCAAAGACCAAGACTTGAACTGATTAGGCAAGTAGAACCAGCGTTTCTGTGGATAAGGTATAAGACTCCTACAATGAACACCAAGCTTCACTTGCACAGTTATCATCCTACAGGGTTTTCATATCAGCCCACTTTTACTTTTAAATATGTTTTTTAAACGTCTGTAAGTTGTCTGGTACACATCCTGCCGCTCACTGATACTCGCAGTGGCCTCGCCATAACACGGCACCCCAGGTTTGTCTGAGGCCCAAACAATCCTCGTGTTTGCTTTCATCAGATAAGAGGCCGAGGTGGAAGTTAATTGGCTCACGTGAAAGGCAGGAGTAAACAGTGGATACGTCGGCAGACAACGCAGAGGCTTGTTTTGCATTCTCCTCATGGCGTGTTTTACTGCGCCGCTGTTTATGTTTAGGGAAGAGCTTAACGTCTCATTTTCACTCATTTCTCAGCATACCGGTTCTATAATATATTGGATCACTATTTCTACTTGGGTGGTGTTATATTGTTCAGGTTTATTCTTTGACACGTCACTTCGCCCTGCTGTGAGCTCTATAGGACACGTTGGTATTAACTGTACAATACACGAGATATTAGATCTTCACCGATTTTTACTTCTGTTTATACACCTTTTAATTTAAACGGGACCTAAGTGCACTATTGCTAGCAAAGCTGTAAATATCACTTAAACAGGATGACACTGTATATACATACTGCTGTGATTCATGATATAGCATAGATCCTAAAAATAACCAACGGCTGTGTCCGATCACTCAAAGGAAATTAAGAACGTGATAATTATTGTGCTCGCACATGGCTGCTGTCATGATCCAAGCATGGGACTGAGGATCTCTGTGCTTGAGTATCCCACATGTGGTTAAAGGACATGGGACATGGATATTTTTTCTGGGTATAATTATGTATAAAGGACATAAGAAATGCCATCTAAATCACTGCAGGGCGTCAAAAATGTGAAAATCATCACATTATTCAACTTTTTTATACATCAGCGTAAAACAATGATTCGTTAATTAGCTAAGCGGTCACGTGACCCGTGACGTCACAAAAACTTTCCAAGGAGCCAGCGCTTGGGAATCTAATGTAAACAGGTTACCGAAATGGACACCATCGACAGTGATATTCCCGATGTTTCACAGAGATGTGAAGTTAGACCCTATCAATTCGAACCGATAGCTGGAAATTCACATGAACATGGATCTTGTCTTTACTCTGACGGGTCAGATGATTCTGAGAGTGAGAGTTCATTCAATCCCCATGAAACTGAAAGCGGTCGGCTCGATAACACTTCCTGGTAAGTTAAAAACAATTCTGCTCAAAGGCTAATGATCTGTTGAAAGAAGTATTATTTTTGTATCATACATTGAAAGTTCATCATAGATCTAGCTAAAGTCCGTTGCAAGCTAGGTTTTTTTTTTGCTGATATTTTTCGAGATTGATTGAGATACAATGCTTCCAGAGTCCGAGATGAAAACATTCAAAATGGCGAAACGAGTCAGAATTATGATAATCAATAATTGATACACCCAAAATTATAATACTAATCCTTACCGCATGAGGCCCATGGTAAAACCACACTTCCAGGAGGGGCTGCCGTCTGCCTCCCACGCCGGCCGAGAGCGCTCCTCGTCGGGCACGGCCAGGCGGGCGAATGCCCTGGTCCGTCCGCCCTGTCTAAAAAATAATGGTACAACTCCGAGTGAAGGTATCAATGCGCTGTTGAAGCGCGCAGAAGGTGTTAGTACGCCTGTCATTATAGTGCGGACTTTCCATAGCATAGAAAATCGCCACGTTTCAATTTGTGTAACTGAACTTTGTTTCATGTCACTGGTCATATAAACCTATGTAAACAGGAAAAACGTGGAAGAGTTTGGTCGCATCTAACTACAGCCCCAAAAAATACCATTGGCCATGCTGAGCCTAGCTACATTGCTAACAGGAGTGACAGCGCGTCTGACTGACTGGGAGGTTGCAATACACCATGATGTTCAATGTACGTTAAACACTCTAAAAACGAAACAATTTTCTTGTCATCCAAGACACAAAAACTATTTTGTCGCATTCATCATCATCACGATTCACACTTCTCCTTATTCATCTACCCGCTTGTGCTGTACCCGAAAGTTTTTGTGACGTATGATCACGTGACCGCGGCTCTTCCGGTTGTAAAATATGCATATCGGAGCTCGAGCAGAAATGCCGTATAATCATCACGAATATAACGATTTTGCTGAATTTAATAGATAATTTTGTATTTGTTGATGCAATTATTTCATATTTTTAATGGAAAGAAACTGATATAGCGTGCATTTATGTTTCATGTCCCATGTCCTTTAAAGTAAATATTTTTTAAAAAGGGGGAGGGGGTAGGTAGGTAGTTTGGAGCTACTTTCTGATCAGGAGACAGATGGTCTCAGAGGGGCGTACTGATTTAGTTCCACATTTTGGATGGCTCCCGATAAGATAAACTTCTTTCAGACTGAAGGATTTATTGAGTGATGTATTCAGTGGTGAAGATGTTTGTACAGACTCCCTTTTCCACATGCCATTCGTCTTCAGGGCTGGTTCCGGTGAAAGAGGAAGCTCGTCCTTAACAGCTGTTTATAGATCACGGCTTGTCTGCACTTGGGAAGAAACATACAGCTTTTCCTGCTATAGAGCAAAGACTGGTTTAGATGACTGACTGTCCTTTTTTGTCGTTCCCATTGGGCCTTTTCCTGTGGGTGATGAAAAAGATAACGGTCTACTACGATCACTGTGACTTTCCTGTTTTTGTCTTCTGTTTCCTCATCCCACATCTTCGCTTTAGACAGAGTAGTTGTAGGAGTTGCCTTTGTTCAAAAAGGTGTTTTTTATTTTTTTAAGTTATATAATGTAAGAAAGTAAAATTAGCCATTTTGGCAGGTTATTAACTGAATTCCTTCTTGTACAAATACCCTCCTGGTTTGTTTTGTTGGATCAAGACAGGGAATTTTTGTTGTAACTGGGTATTCTGAGATGTAACTAGCATTTACTACCATACTTTTAACTTGTTATTAATAAGCATGTAACGATTTGCCTAATTCACGATTAGATTCGAATCACAATATTGGGTTCACAATTCGACTTTCCCATGATATTTTTTTTTTTGGGGGGGGGGATATTTTATTCCAAAAAAAGCAACATTTTCCTCTTCTTTGTCAGCTTAAATATTCCTTTTGTTAAATTAAAAAAAAATCTTAACCAACAACAATTATTTACCCACATTTGTAAAGGTTGGGGTAAAATAAAAATATAGTAGCCTATCAACTAATTCCTTTTATTAAAAAAAAACTTAATAGACTTTTTCTTCATTTGGACTACCTCCATTTTATTTTATTTAGCTTTCAGCAGTCTGTAAAAAGAGAGCTCTGATTTCTCGATTCAGTCGCACAACAGCTCTCTACCATTTTTAGATCTGTTTTTGTGATTTTTCATGTCATTACAGCTGTGTTACTTCGACCTACAGTGAAGTCATGTGCGTTCCCACTATTTTACATTGTTATACTATTTTACTTAAGCTGTCTAAACAATTCAGTTACAGCTAGGAAAATTTCACGTTACGCAGCCTTGAATTTCATTGATTTGAATTGTCGTCCATTTGTATCACAGTTTATCGTTGCAGGATATATCATTACATGCCCATCTGAAGGAAGTTAAGAAGGCTGCAGCTAGCTGAAGTTAGGTGTACTATTAGTATCTGGCTTCCTTCTAATGGTGAGACAGGTAGCAAAAACAAATTCCGCCTCCAAATATCCACCAATAAAGCAGCAGTTCTCTTTGGACTGTCCAGACATCAGTCATTGCAACGTTTCCTAATTTACAAACTAGGAAATCTCATTCTGGTTATTACGAAGAAGGGTGTAATAATGCTTACAAACACAAATGGGTGTTTACAGCCTAGTAAGGATGTAAAGAAGATTCTAGAAGGTCCAAAATATTGATTTGCAAAAGAGTTTTTTGGTAGGTTTGATGGCTGCATGTTTTATTTATTTATTTATTTAGTTTATGGTAACGACAGTCTGCTACGATCGTCTACTACTAGAATTAGTTATAGAACACTAACCATCGTAGAGAAACTTGTTCATGTTAATGGTGTGAATAACTGGACTGCCCTACACTGTTAAAAATAGGGGTACAGTAGGAGTCCATTTCTGTCCCCCATGGTACAATCTTCACCATTGAGTCCTGGGTATGACTTGAAAATGCAACCGGTGGTGAGTCTCCGGTCCGGGAGGACTCTAGTATCTGGGAAAGTGGAGTTACCCCTTAATCACCATTGCTCCCAGGTCCACTCTGACCCGGAGTAGTAGCACCTGTCTGGGTTCCAGCTATGGGTTAAATAGTACATCACCAATAAGACGGTGGCAGCAGGGCACTTTTCGGTGCAATGTGGCAGATGAACCCAACAGGTTCAATGGCACACCACCAGATGGCATGTGGAAGAGCCGCTCAAATGGTATCACTCGGCAAGTCAGTTGTCGTTGCCGGGCAACTTCCATACCCGTCAGGTCTGTGGCACTTTTGTGCACCATTTGGCATCAGGTCTGGAGGTCCAGAGAGACAATACGATGGGGGCACAACATCGTTTGTCTTACCTGTGCAAGGTGCCTCGTTAGGAGAGGAGAATAGTATGTGAGCGCTCACAAGGCCAGACATTCCGTAGTGGCTTGGCCGGGCCGTTTACGCCACTGCTGCGGGCGACTCAGTCACTCTGGTGTGGGCCTCATGGCCCATCTGTGTTTCTGCACGTCCGAATGAAGCAGTCATCATCGTTAGTGATGGACAGCAGCCGCTGCCAACGATGACTCCCTACATCTCATTATTAGACCTCAAGGTTACTTTGTTTACCTTTTTGGCCCTAAAAAGGGACATATATGGTCCTAAGCAGTATATGAATGGTACAAATAAGTACCTGAGAGGGTACTGCCCCGGTGACAAATCATTGTATCCCTAAAGGCACAATAATGTACTTTTATTTTCTGAGAGTGTACTACTGACAGTGTCCATGCATCATGTTTCTTTTTCCAGACATGCGCACTTTTTTCCGACCTGTGGGCGTGGCAGCCATCTTGTGTGCACATAGACAGCAGCACATGGTTTTCTTTTTTTTTTAAATGTTTATATTCAATGTTTAATGTTCATGTCTCATTCTTACGTTAGAATATTCTTTTTGATGCATTTCACACTAAATCCAAAATATCTTAAGCTTGGGTATCTTAAGAGTATTTCTAGGTGCTTACACAAACACCTTTCTTTGGCTTTAAAAAGGCAGGAAAACTGGAGCTCTTTCAGTGCCTAATCAGTTTTGTAGATATGAAGGCCAAGCTAAAACAACTCCTCCATCTCTGCCCCTTTTTTCCTCCCAGAACTCGTCTTGCTCATGTAATGCAGGAGACATCTCTTAACTGATTCATCATCTAGTACTCATGACTTTCACAGGCCCCCGTACAGCCTGAAAGCATGAGGTCATCCCAGTACTTCCAACCACAGAAATAAAGGTTACTATTCTAAGTGGAAAACTGTGGAGATAGATTGATGACCTTGGGCTTCATTTTGGCTCCAGGTTGAAAGAAGCCACATCTGTCGACCTTGGGGTTGTTTCGTTGGTGTTATCTTGGCCCAGAAGATGAAAAAGTATGCTTCTGATGTTCTACATTTTATTCTTGGTGCTCTGCTCTTCTGAATGCATATTTTCCTTCTTGAACATGACATTTCAAGTTGTATTGCAGTTGCATCTTCCACATTTGAAACAGCTGGCAATGTTGGCCAAGTATAATTATACCATCATGCCATTGAGTTCTTGATTCTGATTGGTCAGAAGGTGTGGATTCACACACAATTTTTATATAAAGTGGCTAGAGATAATGAGATTTTTATTTTTATATAAAAAAACATTTATGGGAAGAGTCTCCAATATCGGTGCGTTGAAACAGAAAGTAAGTTTTCCAACACAGGAAAGTCTTCAGGATTTGTGCATTCCTGTTTCTTTGTAACAGGCTGTGGGTTTGAATCATATCATAATAATTACAAAAGTGATTTTAAAAAAAAAAGAGAGGGTGCTGAGGGAGCATTGGTTTATAGCGGTTATTCAGTGGTGCTTGAAAGTTTGTGAACCCTTTAGAATTTTCTATAATTTCTGCATAAATATGACCTAAAACATCAGATTTTCACACAAGTCCTGAAAGTAGATAAAGAGAATCTAGTTAAACAAATGAGACAAAAATATTATACTTAGTCATTTATTTATTGAGGAAAATGATCCAATATTGCATATCTTTGAGTGGCAAAAGTATGTGAGCCTTTGCTTTCAGTATCTGGTGTGACCCCCTTGTGCAGTAATAACTGCAACTAAATGTTTCCGGTAACTGTTGATCAGTCCTGCACACCAGCTTGGAGGAATTTTAGCCTGTTCCTCTGTACAGAACAGCTTCAACTCTGGGATGTTGGTGGGTTTCCTCACATGAACTGCTCACTTCAGGTCCTTCCACAAAGTTTCGATTGGATTAAGGTCAGGACTTTGACTTGGCCATTCCAAAACATTAACTTTATTCTTCTTTAACCATTTTTTGGTAGAACGACTTGTGTGCTTAGGGTCGCTGTCTTGCTGCACCTTCTCTTGAGATTCAGTTCATGGACAGATGTCCTGACATTTTCCTTTAGAATTCGCTGGTATAATTCAGAATTCATTGTTCCATCAATGATGGCAAACCGTCCTGGCCCAGATGCAGCAAAACAGGCCCAAACCATGATACTACCACCACCATGTTTCACAGATGGGATAAGGTTCTTATGCTGGAATGCAGTGTTTTCCTTTCTCCAAACATAATGCTTCTCATTTTTAACCAAAAATTTCTATTTTGGTCTCATCTGTCCATAAAACATTTTTTCCAATAGCCTTCTGGCTTATCCACGTGATCTTTAGCAAACTGCAGACGAGCAGCAATGTTCTTTTTGGAGAGCAGTGGCTTTCTCCTTGCAACCCGGCCATGCACACCATTGTTGTTCAGTGTTCTCCTGATGGTGGACTCATGAACATTAGCCAATGTGAGAGAGGCCTTCAGTTGCTTAGAAGTTACCCTGGGGCCCTTTGTGACCTTGTTGACTATTACACACCTTGCTCTTGGAGTGATCTTTGTTGGTCGACCACTCCTGGGGAGGATAACAGTGGCCTTGAATTTCCTCCATTTGTACACAGTCTGTCTGACTGTGGATTGGTGGAGTCCAAACTCTTTAGAGATGGTTTTGTAACTTTTTCCAGCCTGATGAGCATCAACAATGCTTTTTCTGAGGTCCTCAGAAATCTCCTTTGTTCGTGCCATGATGCACTTCCACAAACATGTGTTGTGAAGATCAGACTTTGATAGATCCCGTCTCGTCTCGTCTTCTTCCGCTTATCCGGGACCGGGTCGCGGAGGCAGCAGTCTAAGCATGGAAGCCCAAACTTCCCTTTCCCCAGACACCTCGGCCAGCTCCTCGGGAAGAACACCGAGGCGTTCCCAGGCCAGCCGAGAGACATAGTCCCTCCAGCGTGTCCTGGGTCTTCCCCGGGGCCTCCTCCCGGGGGGACATGCCTGGAACACCTCCCCAGGGAGGCGTCCAGGAGGCATCCGAAAAAGATGCCCGAGCCACCTCAGCTGGTTCCTCTCGATGTGGAGGAGCAGCGGCTCTACTCCGAGCTCCTCC
The DNA here is from genome assembly GCF_027579695.1 of Neoarius graeffei. Taxonomy (NCBI): domain Eukaryota; kingdom Metazoa; phylum Chordata; class Actinopteri; order Siluriformes; family Ariidae; genus Neoarius; species Neoarius graeffei. Next base: position 30,028,777 of record NC_083581.1, on the reverse strand, counting down.
CGAGTGACTGTGCTTCTCACCCTATCTCTAAGGGAGCGCCCAGCCACCCTGCGAAGGAAACTCATTTCAGCCGCTTGTATCCGCGATCTTGTTCTTTCTGTCATTACCCAAAGCTCAATTACCCCTCCTAGAACTGCCACCCCTCCTAGAACTGCCACCTTATTGTGGTGGAGGGGTTTGTGTGCTTGAATGATCCTAGGAGCTATGTTGTCGGGGGCATTATGCCCCTGGTAGGGTTTCCCAAGGCAGACAGGTCCTAGGTGACAGGCCAGACCAAGAGCAGTTCACCAAAAACCCCCTATGGAGAAAAAATCCAGGACCGTGACGTCGCCCGGTAGGACGCAGCCGGGGCCCCACCCTGGAGCCAGGCCCGGGGTTGGGGCTCGTATGCGAGCGCTTGGTGGCCGGGCCTTTGCCCATGGGGCCCGGCCGGGCTCAGCCCGAAGAGGTGACGTGGGCCCGACCTCCTGTGGGTTCACCACCCACAGAGGTAGCAGTAGGGGTTTGGTGCAATGTGGATTGGGTGGCAGTCGAAGGCAGGGGCCTCGACGACCTGATCCCCGGACACAGCGGCTGGCTGTTGATAGATCCCTGTTCTTTAAATAAAACAGGGTGCCCACTCACACCTGATTGTTATCCCATTGATTGAAAACACCTGACTCTAATTTCACCTTCAAATTAACTGCTAATCCTAGAGGTTCACATCCTTTTGCCACTCACAGATATGTAATATTGGATCATTTTCCTCAATAAATAAATGACCAAGTATAATATTTTTGTCTCATTTGTTTAACTGGGTTCTCTTTATTTACTTTTAGGACTTGTGTGAAAATCTGATGACGTTTTAGGTCATATTTATGCAGAAATATAAATTCTAAAGGGTTCACAAACTTTCAAGCACCACTGTAAGTGGTAACGGGTACTAACTTTTTTTTTTTTTTGGACGTTCCAAAAATATTAAGTTGCTATAAATTGATAAGTAATCGTTGGCTGGGGGCATCGTGGCTCAGTTGGATAAGACGCCATACCATAAATCCGGAGACCTGGGTTCGATTCCGACCCGAGGTCATTTCCTGATTCTCTCCCACTCATTTCCTGTCTCTACACTGTCCTATCCAATAAAGGTGGAAAAAGCCCCCAAAAAATCTTTAAAAAAAAAAGTAATCGTTGGCAAATCAGACCACCCTGTCACAGATTTTCTTATAACACCACAGCTTGTCCACAATGATTGGAGAGTTTTTAGGTTGCCAGACCCCTTCTGGTCGGAGATGTTCCACTTTGAACAAAACTGACCCTCAGCATATGCTTGATGTCTAGAACAATCGCCCGATAGTGAACAGAAGTCCAAGCACCCAATGGAGATACATAAGAGTCTTGAAACGCTTTCAAGAAGTACAAGGGCCACCCAGGTCTCCATTTTACCCTCTCTTTTGTCCCTCAGTTGGGACAGTTGGTGTCTTGTATTGAGTTAGGATCCAAAAGGAGGTGGCAGTAGCTCTATGGTGGGTGGGGGTGCAGAGGGAACTAGTGCTGGCAGCTGTTATAATCTTGCTCTCATGGAGGTGGCCATATGCATTATGTCAGTGCCCAGTGAAGCTGTATTGAGATTATCGCTTTAGGTTTTCAGTCAGAAGAAAGAGGTCCAGAAGATGTCTAGTGCTTTCGGAAACTATCAGCATGTCTCCTTTTGTCAGAAGAGTTCACGTCTTGCACACAGCTGTTCAAACAGTCTTCCTTATTTATGAACTTCGGCTTTCAGACCCAGATATTGCCACAAACTAACTGTTAAAACAGCAACTCCACCGTTGCAACGTTGGAGAGCGATGTTTTCCTGCTGCATTACAGGAAAAGTTGTCTCATTGCCTTATTTCTGGTGTGTCTCTGTAGTCATAAGGCATTCGTGTACTTACGGTAGCTTGCGTTACAAAAGGGACGGTGTTGTCCTCACAACTTCTAACAAAGAGCGAACAATCTTGAGATTTTCATCTGAATCACATAACTTGATCTTGTGCATACCATTAGAGAGAAGAAAAAGTTGCACAGTGTTCTGTCATGCTTCTTGCAGAAGGTCTAGGAGTGTCCCTCATAAACTAATAAACTACCTTTTTGGAATGTATAGAACTATTTACAGCTTTGCAGCTTTGCTTCCGGCAGCCAGTCCAAACAAACGGCACTCTTTGATGACCTGACCCCCCCCAAAAAAAGGGACTGGAGCGTGAAACAGAGATAACGTGGAATTTTGAACAATCCAGGTCTCTACTGCTTCCTTATCTTTAAAGCATTTCGGAAGGAATGCTTTGTCACCCTGTCTGATAGCACATGTGAAGGCTTTGTTTGATGGAAATATCACCAGCCAAAGCCAAAATGAACAATTTTGAACTCCCTCCCTTCGTGTGAGGATATGGATCGGAGCATTTCAGCCTGCTTTGAAGTTAATTGCCTCTAATTAGGGCAGGTTAGCATGGAAGCTGACTGGCTATGCTATATAAAGCCCATGTTCCAAGAAGAGCACCAGTGTTTTTTTCATGCATGAACGCATTCAAGGTTTGGTCCAGAAGGAAAATTGACATTTGTCAAAATGATCTGTTGATTTAGATCGTTCATGGGACCAAAAATAAAATGCAGCTTATCATGTTGCAAAGAAACCACATCATGTAAACCCTGCTGTCTTGATGACTTTTTCCTTTGGTGGGCTCTTTGCTGGCTGTTTCAAAGTTCTAACACTTGAGACTCCTTCCGAAAATGTTTAAAAAAAATTTCACTATCATTTGACTTTCTTTGTTAAATTAAAACCCATTTATTTAGTGTTTGAGGCTTAGGTTGTGTAAAGCATCCATCATACATGTTCCTATAGAAACAGCTTCATAATGTTTACTTATAACTTTGGAAAAGTTGCGTTTTCCTTTCCGTGTAGTAACTGCTGAGTCAGCACACTGACGGAACAGAATTTCTCGTAAGGGATGGGAACCGTTCAACTCCATTATCCCAGTGACGAGAAGCATGAAGACTAATTATGGGGAATTTTTTTTTGGGGGGGGGGGGGGGGCAGGAAGCCGTCAGACTGCAGCTGTTGGCTATGAGGGTGGATCTCTGAGAAAGATGATGTGAGAAGCAGAGTTGAACCATGCTGAGAATTAAAGGATATCCTGCTGGCTGCAGTGAGCCCATAAGAGAACCTCTGAGACAGATGACCGCAAAGTTTTTCCCCTCAGGTTATTGTGTCGCCCCCAACTCCATCCACCATCTGTGTCTCTTCAGCTCAATGCTAAAGCGATCGTAACTCCTGGCAGCCTGATGACAATGTGCTACAGAATCAGAGGAATGCGATTTTTATACTCAACTTGGTGTCCAAGTTCATGCTGAAATCCATTCTACACGGTTTGCAACCATTCCAGATGTGGTGACCAATAAAGATGTAGAAAGGAAAGCAAGTCCATATTTGTGATGCATTCTTCATGCACCTGTTTGAACTCGGAAAATTATTGATCCGAAAAAATTCTGACTTCCCGTTTCTGACTCGTACGCTCCTCTTGCTAGTGTCCCCTTTGGGAATCTTGGTCACTCACCCATACCAACAATGAGCTAAATGTTTCAACCTACATACTAACTCCTGACCCTCAAGCACTTGTGCCTCCTACAGAAACACCATCTCCAGTGGAGAGCCAAAGCCTTGGATTGGCGCTTTCCCCAACCTAACTCCAGTCAAATCTCCAGAATTGGTCTTTTTTTTTTTTTCTCCCCCTTCCCTTGGATCTGCGCACATACAAAACTGGTGTTTTATTTATCCTCTCTGCAAATTCATGACAGGATTTTGCCAAAAACAAGTCTTTCCAGACTGGATTGAAGCTGTTGTATTTCACACAGTAATTCAAGCCCAATTGTTGGTTTGCAAAAATGCCTCTCTGGCCACCCACAGGACTTGTTCTAGCTCTACCCGAGATCTTGGTAATTTCTTCCTTGTTTTGTTTGCACTCTTGTTCATAGCCAGATATTACCATATCCAACATTTTGCTCATTTGAGATTTCATCTCATCTCATTATCTCTAGCCGCTTTATCCTGTTCTACAGGGTCGCAGGCAAGCTGGAGCCTATCCCAGCTGACTACGGGCGAAAGGTGGGGTACACCCTGGACAAGTCGCCAGGTCATCACAGGGCTGACACACAGACAACCATTCACACTCACATTCACACCTACGGTCAATTTAGAGTCACCAGTTAACCTAACCTGCATGTCTTTGGACTGTGGGGGAAACCGGAGCACCCGGAGGAAACCCACACGGACACGGGGAGAACATGCAAACTCCGCACAGAAAGGCCCTCGCCGGCCATGAGGCTCAAACCCGGACCTTCTTGCTGTGAGGCGACAGCGCTAACCACTACACCACCGTGCCGCCCCTCATAGAGATTTATTGCTCCAAATATACATACAGTACTGTACAAAAGTCTTAGGCTCCCTATTTCTTTTTTTCATGCAAACTTTTTTTGTTATCGATTTTCTATTTATGACTACTTCTACATTATCGAATCAGTACAAAAGCATTTGAGTTCCAAACATTCGTTTTCCGGCACAAAATTAAATGTTACAGGAAAGAAAAACGTTGGTATCTGAGCAGCCTATTACATACGAGATGACTTTTCAAAATATTCCCAGCTCACGGTCAACAATCTAGTAAAGAATTTAAGGTATCTGGTGATGCTCATGAGTTTTAGATTGATGTCGGTTATGTAAACGCAGAGCTCAGTGCTGCGGGCTGTTAACTTGAAATTCCGTTAATGCACACGGTAACAACGATGGTATCCGTTAGCTTTTGTTTGGAGGTATTTGCCATGACCAAGTTAAGAAATTAACTTCAGTAGAGGTTTGGAAAAAGAAAATGAAATCTAAGCCAGGAAGCTCTGAAGTAACCAGGGCCATGAGATGAAAATTAAAAGCTGTTTTTAGTATATTACTGTCCGTCTACAGTATGTCAGAGAGGGAAAAATAAAGTCATCAGTTTGGCAGATGGATGGTTTTGCAGTCTTGCTCTTTCTGTCTGTCTGTCTTTCTTTCTTTATGCCCTTGTGTGCATCGAGAGACTGAGGAAGGTTCTGAAGGTTGAGTCAAAAGTGGCATGCTGGAAAAGGCTTGAGCAGCCGTGTGCCTGAATCAGTCCTTTGTCTGGCGTACAGGCCTCCATGTGTTCCACTGAGATCTTAGTCCATAAAGCCCCCACAGTTCTACTGCGCTGCTCTAACACCTAAAACATTTGAGAATCAAGAGTTCGGAATGCTTTTTTTCCCACGTTTTTGCCCCAGTCTGTGCTCTTTGCATTCAAGGCCACTTGACTGGGGATTTCCCACACAGAAAAAGTGAGCACTGCAGGGCTGGAGAATGAGAGGAAAGGATAACGACTGGACTGATGATTTAAGCAGCGGTTGCGCTACCGTTTGGGCCGCATCCATCCAAGAGACTAGGGCCTTTTAGTGTTCATCTTTTTGATAGTAGTCACAGCAGGCATTCATGAAGACCTTGTTCACATGCTCGGCTTCTACTTTCCTTGGTTTTTTTTCCTTTGGTTTTGCGGTAGATTTGCAGTGGTGTTGCAGTAATACAAGCTGCTCTTGGACTGCAGGAAGGGGAGCTGGCCATCGTGTGCCCATGTGGGGTGGAATTTCAATTTGGTTAACAATAGGCTTTGTTACAAAGCAGCTGTACAGAAATTTGAACGTAGCTTTAGATCCCTAAAGAGCAAGCCAGAGGAGACAGTAGCGAGGAAAAACATCCTGATACAATGAAAACTGGAGAGGAATCCTGCTCAAAAGAGAACCGGTCATCTTTGGAGATGGGATGGTGGGATTATAAATGATTATAGGACTTGGATGTAAAGAGTAGTCCCACTGCACTAAGTGGGAAATGATGATGTAATGAGTATATTAAAGCTTTAAGGGTGCTTTCTTATATGCAGAGTCCATTTGATTTGAACCTTGGTGTATTCCCCCCCCCCGTGGTTCTTTAAGCCAGTATGTCACTGAGCTGCGACAGCCTGTGACTAGTTGGAGATGCAACAATTGCGATAAAATATGCAAATTAGCGACAATTTTCACTTGGAATCACACTGAATTGATATTCGCATATTTTACTGCAATTGTTGTATCTCCAACTAGTCGCAGGCTGTTGCAGCTCAGTGAGATACTGGCTCGCACTTCCTGTCTCACGGAAACTGACTTGAGAAGGGTTTGTGACGGCTTTGCGACGCATTTGCGGCTATTTTGAGAGAAATTTTGTCGCACAAATTTTTTGAACATGTTCAAAATTTCAGCGACGAAGGAGCGACACTTTGCGACTCATGCGAGGAGATTGAGAAGCCCTGCAAATGTTTCAAGACACTTTTGAAACTCTCTTGCGAATGACGTTCGCAAGCTGTCGCAACCCAGTGAGATACTACCCTTAGATAGGTGAGAACACGAGATGTGAGGTGTTGAACAAAACATTTCTGAGAGTTTCTGAGCAAGAAGGTCAGACCACTTTCATTCAAACCCTTGCGCTGTTCAACTGCGGTGATGAAACAATTCAACTCTGAATCAACCCAATGACAGGAACCAAACGTACCTTTTTTGTTTTGTTTTGTTTTTTGTAGACATGATCTGCTAAACCAAGCTGCTATACCAACATTTAGTAATCCACAAATGATCCAAGTTATTTTTAGTTATGGCCAGACACCGCCCAAACATCAGACTTTCTTTGACTAATCAGACACAAGGTACGCCACCAGGGTGGCATGGGGGTATAGTGGTTAGCACTGTTGCCTCACAGCAAGAAGGTTCTGGGTTCGAGCCCAGTGGCCGACGAGGGGCCTTTCTGTGTGGAATTCTCATGTTCTCCCCATGTCTGCATGGGTTTCCTCCGGGTGCTCTGGTTTCCCCCACAGTCCAAAGACATGCAGGTTAGGTTAATCGGTGGCTCTAAATTGACCATAGGTGTGATTTGAGAGTGTGAATGGTTGTTTGTCTTTCTGTATCAGCCCTGCAATGACCTGGCAACTTGTCCAGGGTGTACCCTGCCTCTCGCCCATAGTCAGCTGGGATAGGCTCCAGCTTGCCTGCAACCCTGCACAGGATAAGCGGCTACAGATAATGGATGGATGGATGGTACGTCACCACTCTTGCCTGAGCGGTTGGGCGTTAGGTGCCTTGCTCAAGGGCACCTCATCAGGTCCTCCTGGTCCAGGGAATCAAACCAGTGACTTATTGCTCCAAAAGCTGCTTCTCTAACCATTATACCATGGCTTCCCCCAAATCCAAAAGTATCCCTTTTGATCTGATTTGCACTAATAGGTGCTAAAGCACGCTAAGAGTCCAGGCCTGAGCTTGGGGCGTCTTTATAATCTTTATGCTTACAGGAGCAGTTCTTGGGTGCAAATCTTTAGTATCCAGGTAAGATTGTTGTTTTGGGAAGTGTAAATCTTTAAGGTATTCATGTGAAAATATCCTCAGCAGCTGAAGATGACACAAAATTGCTGAAAGAGCCATGCAGAAGAACAAGATTTGAAGAAACTGAGCAGTGTTTGTTTGGAAAGATGTTCCCTCCAAGAATCCCATCAGTTCCAGGCTTAGCTCACTATGAATGTGTGTATGCAGAGCAAATGATTATCTGGTGACCAAATAGTGGTAGTGTATTATATTAAGACAAGATATGGCATGGAATATTAACAGTATTCCGAGAATTTAATTTTATGTCGGTAAGTGGATGTGCGTCGTGCTTTTGAGCGTGCACAGATGTGGATGTGTGACCCTTATGCAAGTCAGCATCATTAGATGTTCTGAACAGTCGACACAAAACATGACTCCCAAAGAGAACCATGGGAAGTAGCAGTAAGCTGGAAGAAATGGCCCAAATATTGACTTCCTTGCTTAACCTGGAATGACAGACTGAAACCAGACTTGAGTAATGCCCACCCACCCAAGAGAGGTGCTAGTATATGAGTGAGAATGGAAGCCTGGAGCTATTTTAAGATCAACTGCTTGCTCAGTCTGTAAAGATAATCTGTGATAACGTGTCTCCGAAGGAATGCGTATTCTGTTGAGAAACTCGACCAGCTGAACTTTGACCACATACTTATTTTGGTACTGTATCTCCAGGTTTGGGTTTGTCCTGGACCAATAGATTGTTGTCTCCAGTTACTATACCCACATTCATGGTGGATGATATCTGATGAATAGTTCAGATGCTGTTCTCTAAAAGCTACATGAACTTTAACTTTTCATAATGCACCCATGGTGAGTATTTCACCAATGTTTTTATTTTTATTTATTAATTTATTTGCCCATGATAAAAGAGATTCACAAGAAAACATAAATGGAACAAAAACAGAAAACGTGCTGGAGGAAGAAAAAAAGCACAATGGCTTGTTCTAAGTCTTCCCCCATTTAAATTAAGAAGTAATTAATACAAGTTTAACAAATTGGAGAATAACTATATTAACAATAGTAAATAATAACAAAGATAATAATAATATAATAATTGGTAACAAAATTATACATTAAACTGTAACTGGTATCATAACTAAAATAAATATAAACAATGTCAATTGCAGATAACAAAATATAAGTTAACGAGTGAAAATAAGAAACAAATAAAATGTAACCTAGGATCTATACATAAAGTAAAAAAAAAAGTATAACTGATTGATTTCAAATGGTGAATAAATATTGTATTAATAACAGAAGCCTGGTGCATGGTGTAGTGTAATATTTTAAAATTTGATCCAAGACTGAACTATATTTAAAGATAAAGGTCAAGTGTGGGGCGGCACGGTGGTGTAGTGGTTAGCGCTGTCGCCTCACAGCAAGAAGGTCCGGGTTCGAGCCCCGTGGCCGACGAGGGCCTTTCTGTGTGGAGTTTGCATGTTCTCCCCGTGTCCATGTGGGTTTCCTCCGGGTGCTCTGGTTTCCCCCACAGTCCAAAGACATGCAGGTTAGGTTAACTGGTGACTCTAAATTGACCGTAGGTGTGAATGTGAGTGTGAATGGTTGTCTGTGTCTATGTGTCAGCCCTGTGATGACCTGGCGACTTGTCCAGGGTGTACCCCGCCTTTCGCCCGTAGTCAGCTGGGATAGGCTCCAGCTTGCCTGCGACCCTGTAGAACAGGATAAAGCGGCTAGAGATAATGAGATGAGATGAGGTCAAGTGTGGCTGGGGAATGAAAATAGGTGGTTTTTGAGATTACGTTTAAAACTAATCATGGATGTAAAACTTTTAAGGTGGAGAAGGAGGTTATTCCATTCAATTACACATTTGTATTGAACACTCTTTTGACCTAGGGATGTTCGCACTAGGGGGATATGTAGTTGGTCGCTTTGTCGAGTTTGGTAAGCATGAAATTGGGAATTAAGATTTTTAAAAAACTATCAAACGTGTCTGGAAGAGAATTTCTAAGAAATTGGAAAGTGAAGATATTTAGCCGAAGTCTATTGATATCAATAATATTTTAAATCTTAAGCTTCGTAAATAGAGGTAAAGAATGGGCATAAAAACTGGATCTGGTGGCCATACGAACAAATCTTTTTTTGGAGTAGTATTAGGGGCTGTAGTGTAGTTTTGTAGGCACATCCCCATACAATATTTCCGTAGGTCAGATATGGGTATATTAAGCTATTATATATGGTGATAATGGTTTGTTGAGTGAGATGTTTTGATTTTTCCCATAAGTCCAATAGTTTTAGATATTTTATTACATAACATGGCTATATGTGGTTTCCAGGTCAGTTTGTCATCTATTATTACGCCTAAGAATTTAGCTTGACACTCTTGAGAAAGGGGCATACTTTTTTAGTAAGATTTTTGCGTTATTTCTATTGTAGGTTTTATTTTTATTACAGAAAATAAGGAAGTATGGTTTTTTGGCATTGACAGAATTTGTTAGCCTCGAACCAGATAAAAACTTTTTCTAATTCTTGATTAGCTAGTTTTATTAGAGTATTAAAGTTTGAGTGTGAAAGGAAAAGATTGGAGCCATCTGCAAATAAGATAAAGATGATGATTGTGGAAGCTTGTGCAAGGTCATTGATGTAAATTAGAAATAGTAAAGGTGCTAAAATTGATCCTTGTGGTACTCCGCATTGTACTGTTTTAAGTGTAGATTTAGTGTTGTTAATTGTTACATATTGTTGTCTGTCAGATAGATAAGAAGAGAACCATTTTAATGCAGAGTCATTTATGCCATATCGTTTTAGTTTGCTTAGTAGAATAGAATGATTTACTGTGTCGAATGCTTTAAATAAATCAAGAAAAATCCCAATGGTGTACTCTTTGTTGTTTATAGCTGAGGAAATTTTGTCCATTAACTGAATCAGTGCCATAGAGGTGGAATAGCCCTTTCTGAAGCCATATTGGTGTTTGTATAGGATGTTATTATGATCTAAATGTTTCAGAAGACGGTTATATATTAGTTTTTCGAGAACTTTAGATATACAGGGGAGGACAGATATGGGTCGATAATTGTTGATATTAAGTGGATCACTACTTTTAAAGATGGGAGTTACCTTTGCAACTTTTAGTGAGTGAGGAACAACTCCTTTTTGCAAGGAAAGAGTAATGTTTCTTTTTGGCTTGGTGTAAAACAGTCCATTGGTTTGTCTTTGGTGTCAAATAAAATCTTTTTGTTGTTTTTGGCTTGACATCAAAACTGAGATTACTTTGTCAATTGGCTTGGTGTCAAATTCGAGCCTTATCTTTGACTCGGGGTAAAAATTGAGCCAGCTTGTTTTTTGTTTGTAAAAATGTAATTGCTTTGTCTTTCACTTAGCTTGAGGCTTGGTGTAAACATGGAGATTACTTTGCCATTGGTACGGTGTATACATTATTATTATAATTTTTTTGGCCTAAACATGTAACTTGCTTGCTTTTGACTTGGTTTAAGTTCATCTTTTTCTTCAGCTTGATGTAAAATTAAGCTTATTTGTCTTTGACTTGGCATAAAAATAAATCTTACTTGTTTCTGGCTTAGTGTAAAATTTACTTGTGTTGCCTTGTTGTGTAAATTGAGCTTACTCCATTTTGGTTTGGTGTAAAAATTGAGCTTACTTTGCCAGTGGCTTGGTGTACAAATCAGTCTTTGTTTTTGGCATGGTGTAAAAATGTAACTTTTCTTTTTTTGGCTTGGTGTAATAATTGAGTCGGTGTGTCTTGGGTTCAATTATTACACCAAGCCAAAAATGCAAGTTACATTTTTACAGCATAGCTCAATTTTTACACCAAAGCCAAGGACAACTGGGTTCAATTTTTTACACCAAGTCAAATGACAAACGGGTTTAATTATTATTATTTTTTTCAAGCCAAATAGGTTGAATTTTACACCAAGCCAATTTGTCGTTGGCTTGATGTTTTAAAAAAAAATTGAATCTGTTTTGTCTTTTGACTTGTGTTTATAATAGTGCTGTCAAAAATGTCGTGTTATTAACGCGTTAACTTGACTCAATTTTAACGGCGATAATTTTTTTATCGCGAGATTAACGCTCTGTGACATGATGCCACGCCCCTCACAGCCAGAGTCCTCTGCCCTCCCCCGAAGAGCCACGGTGCTCGGCTTAGGTTTCATTTTCCCATCGGCAGCTCCAGCCCCACTTTGCAGTGGCTGTGACAAGACGTGTTATGCTCTGCAATAAAAAAAAAAACATTGGTACAACCAGTGTTCGAACTATGCCGATATTTTCGGGGTGTCCCTTTTTTCCCTTGGGGGGGTGCTTGCGCTTGTCTCAGAGCGCGGCTCTCCATCGCGCGCTCACTTCGGATATGCAAATGCTTCCCGTTACACACGATTGCTATGTCAATAAACATCATTTTGACAATATTTTAGAGACCCCCCAACATTTCCCAAATCATGTTTTCAAGGGATCTCATGTCTGTTTCAGGGGATCTCGGATCCCCCAAGTACCCCCGTAGTTCGAACGGTGAGCAAGCCCACTCACTTTTTTATGCTGATAAGAGAATTACAATGGTTTTTCATGTGACAAAAATGTGCGATTAAATTGCGATTAATCGCGAGTTAACTATGACAGTCGCGACATTAATCGCGATTAAATATTTTAATCGCTTGACAGCACTAGTTTATAATAATAATAATAATAATAATAATAATAATAATAATTTGAACCTCTTTGGTGTGTTTTTAAAAATAAATAAATAAAAAACCCTGTTTGTCTTGTCCTTTTAATTTGGTGTGTTTAAAAAAAAAACATTTGTCTTTGGCTTAGCGTACTTAAAAAAAAAAAAACAACAACACTATTTGTTTTTTGATTTAGTGTTTAAAAAAATTGAATCCATTTGTCTTTGGCTTTGTGTAATAAAAATAAATAAAATAACCTATTTTGTCTTTTCCCCTGGTGTTAAAAAAAAAAAAAAGAACCCATTTGACTTGGTGTATCTATTAAGCATCCTTTTCTTTGACTTGGTGTAAAAATAATTTTAGTTTCTGGCTTAGTGCAAAACATGAACTTACTTGCCTTTTGGTTTGGTGCAAAACTGAATTATAAATATTTGTGGCTTGGAGTAAAACTTTGATGTTCCCTCTGACGTTGCCTCTTTGTCCTTTACCTGCAGTTTACTATCGTGCGCTGGTGAACTTCACAGGCTCCTTCAGCTATGGGCCTGAGCTTGATGACATCAATTCAGAAGCCTTCCAAGAAATCTCCTCTGCCGTTATCGACACGGTGTGTATCAACGATCAGTTTCAATCCACACGTTATCCTACATGCCACATATCTCAGTCTTACTCACAGGGTGTGATGTCGCCAGCTGCATGAGTTTGCATGGATATGATGACATGATGTTTGTCTCTCCCACAGCTTGAATCAGAGTACTTCAGGATACCAGGAACCCAGACTGTCAATGTTGTCCTCATCAAGTAATGACCCTTTTCTGTATCCAAACTATTATTGAAAAAATGCAGCACAAAGTATGCAATAAACCCCGTGGAGGCATGCTGTTATAGGAAAATGATCAACTCCAGGATGGTTCGCTGTGAGCCGATGTGAAGTGAAGTGAAGAACGTTTACAGTTCTTCAGAGTTGATGATTTTCCAAGAACAGCATCTCTCAAAAGTGTTTAATTCACACGGTACCTTGGTGTCTTTGTGTTTTAAGGCAAATTGGCAAGGATGTGTTTGTGGAACTGGACGTGGGCTCAGAAGACAACTCGAACGAAGCCGAGATTCGAGCCGTGCTTTACTCCGTGGTTAGCAATGGATCCATTGCGTCCTACGTGACCTCTGTCAGGGGCTTCGAGTTTAGACGCCTAGGAGAACGTAAGGACCCTGAGTACCATATCAATGCCTTTTATACATCCTTGACATTTTTAGTATACTAGGGGTTGCATGATTTACGAAATTTTTTTTTTAAGTAGTCTAAAGGCTAGTTGTCTCTTCAATTGTTAAAGCAAAATTGTCACAACAAAGACGCAGCAGACTACAAATTAAATTTCAGCTTCAAAGCATTTTCTTTTCTGCGTTTCCTTTTCTTCATATATAACGTCTTTTCTATTCGCTTTCCGTTACTGTAGTCGGTCTTTCACGTTTCATTCGCACATTCGCGTCCTCCATTGTTCTCTCCTGTTTCAAATTTGTATCCCACAATGCCTTGCGCGAATGGGGAAAGCCCACCACGTCATGTATGACGTTGTATCTTGTATCGCGTCATGGTGAAGCAGGAAAAAAATAGCCAAGGATTTAGGGCCACATGGCCTTAAGTTAATGAATTATTCTATTTTAAAAAATGAATAAAATTGGAAGTCTGTGATTCGAATTCAGTAACTTTCGGTCCACTAAACAAAAATAATTGGGTGTCGGGAAAATTCTTTTTATGATCTACACTTGAAAAATCTACTTGAAAAGGCAGTCTACCTTTAAGGATCTTCGGATACATGTGGACAAACTGGTGGTCCAAGCGAAATAGTAGATTGTGAAACTGAGAGCGTGCAGCACTACACTGAAGCTCTTTATACTTTAAAGATGGATGGAGGATGTGAGGAGCATCTGCGACGTTTTTGTTTGTTTTAATGCCATGTCTGTCTTTGTGATCTGGCTGAGTGGGATTAGATAGCGATTCGCAACTCATGGCTCCGAAAACACTCTTTGGCACAGCATTGGTCAGAATGGAGTTTACTCCGAAATATGTTTCGGTTTAAAGGACAACTGAAAACAACAGTGTTAAAACCGTGTCAGCTTGTGCGGTTGACCGTAAAATCGGCTTCGTCCGGTCTGAAATGTTTTCAGAAAGCACTTTTGGCTCACTAACTAGTGAACGTATTGGTCAGCTAGATGACTAGTCTGTGCAACCCCTAGGATGCTGTACTTCCATGTTGTTCACGATAAATCTCACATCTCTGCTCCAACACACCTGATTCAACCGTTTGATCACTATATGGTGACCTGAAGTAGGTCCGTTGGTGCTTGTATCCTCCTCGGACTCGAGCCTGTTTTTCACCTTCTGATATTTGTCTGTGGCTTTGGGAGACGACCAAAGTGCGATGCTAAAGATCGTTTTTATGTCTGGTTTGTAGCTGATCTCACCCTCCATGTGGAGCCTCTAGCTTCTCCAGGTTTGTACTGTGCCACGGCTGCTGCACAGCGACTGTAGAGTGCACCCGTTTTCACTTGTGAGAATTGTATTGGCAAAGAATGGACCTTCTCATGCATGGATGGACATAACTTCGATTCGAAGAGAAGAATGAGATGCTTTGCATGTGGCTAATGATGAATGCAGCACTTGTACAGTAGCATTCTCGAGTGTGACAATGGATAACTGCTGTACATATTTGTCCAATGAAGTATCACCGCTCGTGCGTGATGCAATTGGTATCGAAATGTTTGATGCACATGCATGCGTTTTTGATCAAGGGGCTCTGAATGAACGGAGTTTAAAATAATACAGAATGCTAGAAATATATACTGCAGTGTGGGGAAATAAGGCCAGACCGGCGGACATTGACCAGTAATTTTTTTGCATTTGTCCGTCTGTATTTCAAAAGCATCAAACCGGATAGCCCATGAAAAATTATCAAGATATGGGTTGAATCTACTTCTAATTTTCTTCCAAATATTACACTGGAGGGCGGCACGGTGGTGTAGTGGTTAGCGCTGTCGCCTCACAGCAAGAAGGTCCGGGTTCGAGCCCCGTGGCCAGCGAGGGCCTTTCTGTGTGGAGTTTGCATGTTCTCCCCGTGTCCGCGTGGGTTTCCTCCGGGTGCTCCGGTTTCCCCCACAGTCCAAAGACACGCAGGTTAGGTTAACTGGTGACTCTAAATTGACCGTAGGTGTGAATGTGAGTGTGAATGGTTGTCTGTGTCTATGTGTCAGCCCTGTGATGACCTGGCGACTTGTCCAGGGTGTACCCCGCCTTTCGCCCGTAGTCAGCTGGGATAGGCTCCAGCTTGCCTGCGACCCTGTAGAACAGGATAAAGCGGCTACAGATAATGAGATGAGATGAATGAGATATTACACTGGGCGAATACGTTTTTGTAACATGGCATGTGATTGGCCGATCACGGGCGCTCTCAATGAGCGAATGACAAGTCACCTCTCATCAGCAAGTAAGAGTGCATTCTGGCATGACGCCACGTGACGCTGTTATCAGCTGGGTAGGTACGCCACTACAATTATCGACACCTTAACGATCTTTTGGCCGTTGCAAAAGTAGAAAAGACGTTCAGTACGTAAATTGCGCATGAATAATTACTCAAACTTCCACTGGGAAAAAAAAAAGTTGATTCCCCGATTACTTGGCGTATCGGATCATGTGACGCCGTTCCACAATTATCGACACCTTTGTCCACAGTTATCGACATCCCGATGATTGATTATTTATTGAAAAAAAAAATTGGTGTGTGGTGTTAAGTTAGCAAAACATAGGTTTTTATTTAAAGGTTGTTTTACATAGACTTATATTTAGTACAGATATAAATATATGGATGTCGGTGTTTATGTAAATGAGGAAGTAATTCTGATGTTTGTAAACAAATGAACTGATAATGTTTAACCAGTTATCAAAATCTTTTTGTTTCACTTTAAGTATTTTCGTAGATCGCATTTTGTTAATCGTTCATGGTTGTTTGTATTAATTTCTAGTTTTGTCGTTTACCAATAAATCTCAACAGGTAATTGACATTGTAACCGCATGAAAATCCAGGTCAAAGGTCGCATGTCATTCCTCGAACCAAAATATAAAATGTCAACTGATATTGTAATATGTGGGAGATATTTACAACAAACTGCAAAAAAGATGTATATTTTCTGAATGGAATAGAAAAATCTGAATATTTCAAGCATGTACTTTTTTATATGCTAGGAATTTAATCCTGGTCTAATTCTGTTTCTTGCATTCGGATTCTAAATACTCGATAAACATTCCATTCTGTTATGGATCAGAAAAAAATATTCTAAATCACAGCACTTTTCTTTTTTTAAAGTACTTCATCTACTTCAACAAAGATGGATCCATAACAGCTGTAAATGTCGCTTAATTCCACAGCGTGTCGATAACGGTGGACATCGGTGAAAGTGATCACGATTACCGACACATCACGTGACTTCTCAAACGCAGGTTTAGATACAAAACGGCGACTGTCAAATGAAAGAGTAAGAAACAAAGTAGGTTTCGACAAAGAGATCATGAAATATCGGTGAATTTGAGGAGTAAAAACATGTCCATGATCTTTCCACCATGCTTAGCTGCGATGATGACGTCCGGGTTTTCCTCAAATTGCTGATCGTGCGGAAAAAATTCCATCTCGGGTAACGAGTTGTGTCATTAGATGACAAGGTCAAAGGGTGGGGTGGGTCTTCCGGTTGATTAATTAACCAAGAATAACTGTTGTAACTGAAACCGTTGTAAAATTTTATTTTATTTTTTTATTGGTAAATCTGAAAAGGTGTCGATAATTGTAGCCGCCGCCACTCTAGTACAGGTTTTGGACCCTGACAAAGTGTTTTTTTTTTTTCCCATCGTGTTTTAACCCTCTGGGGTCGAGAGCTTCTCCGGTGAAGCTCGGCAGGTTTAGAATGAGTAGGTCATGGATTTGGGTAAATATCTTCGAGTTTATCATACAAGCATGACAAACTTTACACTTTCCTGTGTATCTACTGCCAAATATAATAATATATATATTTTTTAAATTATCGAAAGTAGATGAAACCTAGAACTTGTTACCTTACTCGGTCACACCCGAGTCGGCGTCCACACATTTATAAAGGACTGTTCATATGGTAACTTCATGATGATCATGTTCACCCTTTCGGTATCGATTGGTTTCTCTTTCGCGGTGTTTTCTTCTATTTTCGAAGTTCTCGTCCAGCAGATTTTAGTCCGAATGCCAAATGATGTTCCCATCTCTAGTTTTGAGCCATTTTAAAAGTTTTTGTTACAAGGTTACTTGGAATCTTGTCCTCAAAATTGTAACTCTATTATATAAGAATAGCCGTATTGTTAATTATTACATTTCTTTTAGACTTATTATAAACCTAATATAAAATGGTCATGGTTGATGTAATGTTTCATGAGCGTTATTATCATACCTATATATGAGGACCAGGAAGTTGTAACCAACTGGAACATCCTTGACCCCTCGTACTTTTTTCTAGACATGGAACTGACCTGTGTGTGCTACTGTTTTCTTGGGTAGAGCTTTAAGCATGTTTTTCTTGAATCTTCTAATGTTTTCTTGTAAATGATATTCAATTTGTAGTGTAATGAGCACCTAAGATCACAAAAATGTTCCTGGAAATAACTGAGAAGTCATTTCCAGTCTTCTAGGTCCCTAAGGCAGGGCCCCGGACCCCCAGCCGCATTATTCCGGGCCTTTGACCCGTCATTCAGACCGGTTGAAATTTGAACAGACAAACATCATGTCTGTCCTGTAACAGTCTGCTTAAAATTCCTTATTTCCCACAATGATACTGTGTACCTGCCATGGTGTGTTGTCAGTTAGATTTGAGAATCTGTCTTCCTTTCGGAAACATTTGCAAGATTGCCGTGTGTTTGCATGACGACGTCGATTCAAACTGCGTACCGAGTCTGGTCCGCTGTCCCTGACTGTCTCTGTTCTCATTAGTGAAGACCGGTCCACCTGTGCCCTGCGTCATCACCGAGTTCACCTGTCGAAGCGGAGAGTGTATACCTTTGAATTTTGTCTGCGACAACAAACCAGACTGTCCAGACATGAGCGATGAGAGCATTTGTGGTGAGTAAGAACATGGTCTCTTGGGATTGTGCAGCAAATATTTAGGCATGTAACGATATATCGTGTGACGACAATAAATGATGACGATACAAATTTCTGATGAAATTTGGTTGAATTTTCCATTCATGAGAAACAAAACCTCAGTCAGAAATTAATAGACCAGAAAGCCAAAAATAAAGAGATTTAGAGTTTTGAGTATCAGGGTAAGAATTACAGATAAAGGCTGCTTCTTGTACAGTGGATATAAAACGTTTACACACCCTGTGAAAATGATGGGTTTTTCTGATGTGTAAAAAAAAAAAAAAGAGCCCATGATAAATAATTTCAAAACTTTTCCCACCTTTAATGTGACCTATAACCTGTACAATTCAATTGAAAAACAAACAAATCTGTTAGGGGGGAAAAACATAAAAAATAAACGTATAATAAGCTGGTTGCGTGAGTGTGCACGCCCTTAAACTAATATTTTGTTGAAGCACCTTTTGATTTAATTACAGCGGTCAGTCTTGTTGGGTCGGAGTCTATCAGCCTGCCACATCTAGACTTGCCCACGCTTCCTTGCAAAAGTGCTCCACATCTGTCCGATTGCGAGGGCATCTCTTGTGCACAGCCCTCTTCAGGTCACCCCACAGATTTTCAATTGGATTTAGGTCTGGGTTCTGGTTGGGCCGTTCCAAAACTACTTTTTTTGGGGGGGGGGGTTATTGTCATGCTGAAAGATGAAATTCCTCTTCAGCTTTCTAGCAGACACCTGAAGGTTTTGGGCCAAAATTGACTGGGATTTAGAACTGTTGATCATTCCCTCCACCTTGACTAAAGCCCCTGTTCCAGCTGAAGACAAACAACCTCAAAACATGATGCTGCCACCACCATGCTCCACTGTGGGTATGGTGTTCTTTTGGTGATGTGCAGTGTTGTTTTTGCACCACTTTTGGAATTGTGGCCAAAAAGTTCAACCTTGGTTTTATCAAACCATAACGCATTTTCCCACATGCTTTTGGGGGAGGTTTTTTTTTTTATTTGTTTTGTTTTTGTGCAAAATTTAGCCAGGCCTGGATGTTTTTCTTTGACCCTACCCCATAGTCCAGACGTATGGAGAATACGGGAGATTGTTGTCATATGTAGTACACAACCAGTACTTGCCAGAAATTCCAGCAGCTCCTTCAGTGTTGCTGTCGGCCTCTCGGCAGCCTCCCTGACTAGTTTTCGTCTTGTCTTTTCATCAATTTTGGAGGGACGTCCAGTTCCCGGTAATGTCACTGTTGTTCCATATTTTCTCCACTTCTTGATGACGATCTTCACTGTGCTTCATAGTATATCTAATGCCGTGGAAATGTTTTTCTACCCTTCCCCTGACTGATACAGTGGCATGCAAAAGTTTGGGCACCCTTACTGAAAATGTCTGTTACTGTGAATAGTTAAGTGAGCAGAAGATGAACTGATCACCAAAAGGCATAAAGGTAAAAACGACACATTTCTTTTCAGTGTTTTCTGCAGGATTTGTGTATTATTTTTGTTTTGTACAATTGGAGAGTGAAAAAAGAAAAGGAACACCATGTAAAAGTTTGGGCACCCTAATACATTTGAGTTCTCAGGTAACTTTTACCAAGGTTCCAGACCTTAATTAGTTTATTGAGCTGTGGCTTGTTCAAATTCTTCGTTAGGAAAGGTCAGATGATGCAGATTTCAAAGCTGTATAAATTCTCTGACTCCTCAAACTTGTCCCTAAAATCAACAGCCATGGGCTCCTCTAAGCAACTCTATCGCATTCTGAATAATAAAATAATTGATGCTCACAAAGCAGGAGAAGGCGACAAGAACGTAGCAAAATGTTTTCAGGTAGCTGTTTCCTCAGATTGTAATGTTATTAATAAATAGCAGTTAACAGAAACAGTGGAGATCAAGGTGATGTCTGGAAGATGAAGAAAACTTTCTGAAAGAACTGCTGGTTGGATTGCTAGAAAGGCAAATAAAAACCTGTTTGACTGCAAAAGACCTTCAGAAAGATTTAGCAGACCCTGGAGTGGTGGTGCGCTGTTCTACTATGCAGTGACACCTGAACAAATAAGACCTTCATGGAAGAGTCATCAGAAGAAAACCTTTCCTGCGTCCGAGCCACAAAATTCAGCGTCTGAAGTTTGCAAATGAACATCTAAATAAGCCTGATGCATTTTGGAAACAAGTCCTGTGGACTGATGAAATCAAAATAGAACTTTTTGGCCACAATGTGCAAAGGTATGTTTGGAGAAAAAAGGGTGCCAAATTCCAGGAAAAGAACACCTCTCCAACTCTGAAGCATGGGTGTGGATCGATCATGCTTTGGGGTTGTGTTGCAGCCAGTGGCACAGGGCACATTTCACTGGTCGAGGGAAGCATGGATTCGAATAAATACCAGCAAATTCTGGAAGCAAACATCACACCATCTGTAAAAAAAAGTTGAAGTTAAAAAGAGGATGGGTCTACAATAAGACAATGATCCAAAACACACCTCAAAATCTACAATGGAATACCTCAAGAGGCACAAGCTGAAGGTTTTGCCCTGGCCCTCACAGTCCCCTGACCTAAACATCATTGAAAATCTGTGGCTAGATCTCAAAAGAGCAGTGCATGCAAGACAGCCCAAGAAACTTGTAGAACTGGAAGCCTTTTGCAAGGACGAATGTGTGAAAATCCCCCAGGTAAGAACTGAAAGATTATTAGCTGGTTACAAAAAGTGTTTACAAGCTGTGATACTTGCTAAAGGGGGTGTTACTAGGTACGAACCATGCAGGGTGCCCAAACTTTTGCTTCGGGCCCTTTTCCTTTTTTGTCATTTTGAAAATGTAAAAGATGAAAATTAAAAAAAATTGTTTTTGCTTAAAATATAAAGGGAATGAGTCATCTTTAACTTTATGCGTTTTGGAGATCATTTCATCTTCAACTTGCTTAACTGTTCACAGTAACAGCAATTTTGACCAGGGGTGCCCAAACGTTTGCATACCACTGTACCTTTCAGCAATGAGATCCCTTTGATGCTTTGTAAGCTCTCTGTGAACCCTGGCTTTTGCTGGAGGACGCAACTGAGTAAATGTCTGAACTTTATTTGGGGTTAATCAGAGTCATTTTAATTGATGGGAGGTGTGAACCCAAAAAGACTGAATGCTGTAATTAAATCAAAAGGTGCTTCAACAAAGTATTAGTTTAAGGGTGTGCACACTTTGCAACCAGCTTAATGTAGGTTTTTTTTATTTTTTATGTTTTTCCCCCAAACAGATTTGTTTGTTTTTAAGTTGAATTGTACAGGTTATAGGTCACATTAAAGGTGGGAAAAGTTTTGAAATTATTTATCGTAGTCTCGTTTTTTTTTACATCAGAAAAACCGATCATTTTAACGGGCTGTGTACACTTTTTATATCCACTGTAGATCACAATTACGCACCTAGAAGGCTTAAAAGTAATACATTTAATGAAATTGGTCCGTCCTTTGTATTTAAACATAAAAGCCTGAATTGAGCGGGTATGTTCACTTTAAATTGTGGACACCAAGTGTGACTAATGACGGTCGTGCTTGGATGCGCTGTGTGTAAGAGACTCAAACTTTTGTTCATTCTCTTCAAATCAGTATCACCGATATTTATACACCTCATTTTTTTCTCTGAAAAAAAATTAGGAAAATCAGGATCTTTAGGAAGGATACAGAATTTTCCTCAGTGATCTGACCTTTCGCGGGCACTAGTCGGCAAAATGTTCAGCCTATTTTATTGGAAAAATCGAGTCAACATAAGAAATTTGACCACTAGGTGGCAATCATGAGTTTCAAGCTGATTGAACCGACACTGAGCGAACTGGAAACAACAAAACACATGCACTGGTGACGAATATCACTAAAAACTCAAGATGGTGGCACCCGTGAGTCTGGTGTATTGCATTACACAACGTTTAAAAAAAAAAAACCTGAACGTAAAAGCTCATCACAACGCCACGCAAAATTAACCACGTATTCCGTAAATATATTATTTATTCTTGAATCGACACTAGTTTTTCGTAAACACTTTTATGTCTTTAAATGCCAAATGAAAACATGCCGTTCAAGCCTGTTCACAGTAGGCGGAAGTAACACAGCTCTAATGATGCGAAAACGCACAAAAAACAGATCTAAAACAGGAAAGCGGTGTTGTGCGACTGACCACACAAAGAGATTTCACAAGAAATCCAAGCTTTTGTTTTACAGACGGCTGAAAGACAAAGAAAAGAGAAGCAAATGGAGGAAGTACAGCTGTTCATAAAAGTTTATTTAAAAAAAAAAGCTGCTCTGTTAATTGTTTTTAATAAAAGGAATCATTTTTTTAGTTAATATTTTAATTATATTTTCCTCCAACCTTTACAAATGTGGGTAAATAATTATTGTTGGTTGTTTTAAAAAATATATTTTTTTAATTTAACAAAAATATTGACATCGATAAAGGAGAGGAAAATGTTGCAATTTTTTTTCCCTCCAAAAAATATCATGAAAAATTGAATTGTGAACCAAATATGAATCAAATAAAAACGAATTCTGAATTGGGCGAATCGTTACATGCCTATTAAATATGTATGTATGTGGACATGGAGTCCTTTAAAAATAAAAAAAATATATAATGACAGCAAGAGTAATAATACTGAACTGGCTATTTGACATTTTTCAAATTCTCTCTTATTGTGCGTGTAATCTTCAATTTGCGTGTACTGTAGGTCCTTATGTGTAGAGATCCTCCAAGTTCTGTGAGATACCACAGTCAAAGGCAGTAATGAAATACCTGCTGATGTGAAATCTGATTTCTTAATGAATGACTTGACCCTTCTCGTTTTTGACAGCACCTAAAGAACCTACTGCTCTTCCACCCATTCAAATACCAAGCACCACGTCGGAGGTTAAAATCACCCAAGGTCTCGGGCCGTGCCGCGCCGATCAGTCCACGTGTCAGAACGGACAGTGCATCTCCCGAGACTATGTGTGTGACGGAGAACGCGACTGCAGCGATGGGAGTGATGAGCTCAATTGTGGTAAGCCTGAGGTCACGGTTTGATTTTTGGTGGAGCATATCTGCATTAATAATTGTGTGCGTGCGTGCGCGCGCTTTTCCTCCAGGAACTCCTTCACCTTGCGAGCCGAATGAGTTTAAGTGCCGGAACGGCCGCTGCGCTCTCAAACTGTGGCGCTGTGATGGAGACAACGATTGCCATGACAACTCTGATGAGCTTGATTGCCGTAAGCTGCACTGCTTTATCATCCTTCGACTTCTCTGCATGCTCATGCACGTGTTACACTTTTGTTCACAAGTACTCCACGTTCTCTGTGTGTAGCTACTAAAAAACCTGGGGACGTGTGCGCTCCGGAGCATTTCACATGTCTGAGTGACCAGACCTGCATTCCTGCCAGCTACCAGTGTGACGAAGAGCCGGACTGTTCCGACCGCTCTGATGAGTACGGCTGTGGTAAGGCATTCTTTACTTCTTACAACGTCCATTTTGTAGCTATTATTGACCACAGTGGCTTTCTTCCTCTTTATTTCTTGCTCTCTTCCATTTACTTCTCCTGTCTTTCTCTCACTTCTATACATATTAATGCTGATGCAGGTTTCAACACATTTGATAGTGTTTTACTGGGAAATACACCACTCGTAATTTTTCATCCGAGCTCCGTCCAGGACATGGAGAATGAAAACCGTGACATAAATCTCCTATATGTCACTCGTGAGGACATCGATGAATTGTTTTTTGATAAATTTGGGTCCTTTTTGTTTCACACGTTGGCTTGAAGATATGAAGTTTATCTTCTCATGTTGAAAAACTCGCGTTTTTCATACGAAATGCATCACAGATCTGAGTGACCATAATTAAATAATATTGGCTGATATTGAGTCTTCGACTTGTTCAATATCATTCTAGCTGAATGGAATATATCTGATATACAGTAGACCACGAAAAAAAGCTAGCCATTTATTATTATTATTATTATTATTATTATAATAATGCACATTTCTTTCGGGTGCTCAACGCATCTTTCTCTTTCAAAATTCTCTCAAAATCTTCCATATGTGTCAGAAAACAGAATCCAGGGACACATGTCGGCCCGGGGGCATTTTGAGTTATTGACAGGTTCAGAAAGTACAGTTTCTAAGCTTTCCAATGATGCCTTCCATGTGGAGATCTGACAATATTTGAAGAATGTGTGGCCTTTTGAAAGTGTATACTTCTTAAAACAGAAAAGGGAGAAAATCGCCCTCAAAGTTTTCCATCTCAGCTACTCTGGGTGCAGGGCGGGCACATAATGGTGCTCATCTGCATGACATTAAGGAAAGCTCTACCCCCTACTAGCTAGCACGATGCTACTTTCATGTAAACCGAGATCACCACGTCAATTTTCCTTCCATGCAAAGTATGCCCAAAACAATTATGAAGTACAAAAATAAGTCCTAAAGTATACTTTCACGTTTTGTGGTTGAAAAATTACTCACACTGTAAGAAAGAAAGATAGCACAATGATGACACAACTAACACAACGCTAGTTTCATGTAAAGCCTCGGTCACAACCGGCCGTGCGGTACGCGCTCCTACGGCCGGTCTACACGCAAAAAGCGCGCGTGAAACGCACGAGAGCGCGCGTGTGACGTGCTGATTTTCGAGCCGCAGACCGGCCGCAGAGGTTCTTTGTCATGTCAAACACACTCTACGGGCGCTTACGTTTCTTTCAGGTTGCAAGACAAACTTACGGCCAACGTGCATCTTTCTCCGTGAACAAAAAAAAAAACGCAGCGATTTGGGAAACGCCAAAAATCACACGGCCAAAAAATCGTACGTCCGGTTGTGACCTAGGCTTAACCAAACCACAACACTCTCCGTTACATGCAAAAATAACCACACAGCCTTAGATTAATAAACTTACCCCATCAGAAAGAGAAACGGCGCCTTGCACACACCAATGCCTCCGATGGAATATAATCCTAGAGCGGTCCGTGTATCATCCGATCATTCAAGTATTCCATTCAATCTGGAAAACAAGGTTGCGGTTTTTTTTTGCTAGAAATGGTGATCTCCGATGTAAATACCGTGTGTCTGTTTGCTTCGCGGTGTTTCAGCTCCTCTGCGCTCTGTTTAACTTCCTCATTCCATAGTGAAATTACACGCTTGTATGCAGGTTAAGTAGCCATGCGCTCAGCCCGTATCATACAGCTGATTGGCGAAAAAAAAAAAAGACTTAAATCATCATGTGAATGGCCCATATGGTAATTTACCCACACACCCCAGCAGGCTACAGTCCTGACAAAAACGAGACAATTTGCAACAAAAAATGTATGCTTTTCCAACAAAACAATCTATTATCTGAAATACTGATTGCATTCTTCAAGATCTCAACTTGCACATGATGGAAAAAAACAAAAATCACAAATTTCGAAAAAAAAATGCTTCTTTTGCGATTATCTCGGATTCGTTTCGGCCGACATGTGTCCCTGGATTCGGTGAGGGGTCACATATTTAACGACGCAAACCTGGCGGCCATGTTTGTTTAGAAATTGTCACAGTCGCTCGTGAGCTTAGAAGTCTTGCGTCTCCAACGTGTGACGTCATGTCTTGATAACCATGCAATATCGTAAATCATATTCAACGCTCATTCTCCATTGGGTAGAGTGACGTAATACACGAAGAAGTGATATGCGAACAATATTGCATGCTATCGAACCAAATGAATGAAACCCACTAGAAGGGAATAGAACACCGTTTTTATTCCATCGAAAGTGTCCTGTATGTATGTATGTATGTTATTTACCAGCTGGGAGGTCCGTATCGTGAAATACTGTGACCGAGGTCTTGAAAGTACTGAGCGAGGCCCTCTGGGCCGAGGTCAGTATTCAAGGCCGAGGTCACGGTATTCCACGATACAGAGCAACCTTAAGTTGGTGAATAATATTTATTTTTTTCTTTACCAAATTCTAACAGAAAACAAGAGCGCCCGAAAGGGAAAACCGAGCCGAGCCGCCATTTTGAATCCTCATTCACGGCTGTAATGCAAATTGCTTCCTCCTCGGTATACAAGTGCACTTCCATGGCAGGAAAAACTACATTTTGCTGCCTATGTAGTCCCCTATTTATACAAATAGGAGTCATTCAGGATTCAGCCATGTTTTTGCTCGGCGTTAGCAACAGTTAGAGGTTTTTAGCTTTCTCCTGAAATGTTTTCTTTTATTTCTTCTTCCTCAGGGTAGTAAAACTCGCTTTCGCTGTGAACACTGTCGTTATCACTATCCATGCTGTAAAATTAATGCTATTATCCTGAGAAATGCTGGCAAAAATTTATAAGATTTTTGATAATCTTATAAATAAATTTTATAAAAAAAAAAGATAAATGTTGACAAAAAAATGCTACTATGTTTGTTGTTGTGAATGAGTGAGTCGCCAGAGGTCCATAACCAGGGTCTGTAACTGGGGTCCGTATCGTAGGATACAGACCCGCTCGCCAGCCAATCAGAGCGCAGGATTTGATGGAAACCGGACCGCAAAAAAAAAATAGTTAAATAATATTAGCTGGCGCTTTTTTTTTTGTGGTAAGTCAGATATATTCCATTCAGCTAGCATGATACTGAACGAGTCAAAGATGAGTAGCTGAATGGAATATATCTGATATACCACAAAAAAGCCAGCCAATATTATTATTATTATTATTATTATTATTATAATACATACTCTCTTTATCAGTGTTCTCAAAGGCCAACGCTAGCTAATTTGCAACTCGATGCTGTTAGCACAGCAGTCCAGTTAGCTTCCAGCTGGTGTAGTGTTAGCGAAGGCCAACGCTAGCACAGTCAATCCAAATCTTCTTCTTCTTTTTATTATCCCTGTGTAATTTGCTTAGTTACTTTTAAAATCAACATCGACAAATACACACAACGGAGCGACCTGGCAGCCAAAATTCTTTCAAAATCTTCCACTTTTAACAACGCAAACCTCACGACCATGTTTGTTTACAAAAAGTCACTTGCGAGCGTGGAAGTTTTACATCTCTGATGTGTCTCTTTTCCAGTTTTTTGATGTCCGTTGGTATGTTTTTCTCTTGTAAATATGCGTGAAGAATTTCGAATGAAGTTTCGGCAGCCTTTCAGGTGTTCAATGCATCTTCAGTTTCAGTTTATTTAGTGTGTAATCCTAGCACTGGATTCACCTCGTCTTCTCTCTCTCTCTCTCTCTCTCTCTCTCTCTCTCTCCTGGCCGACAAAGAAATGATTGTGTGCATGCGCAGCAGAAAAGTTCAGTCATTGGATCTTCACATGAGTGTGTGACGCCGTGTTGTCTTGACAACATGCAGTATTGTAACAATATTGCACGCTCATTCTCTATTGGAGAGAGTGGCGTAATACATGGAGGACAAGCGATATGATAACAGTATTGCATGCTATCAGTAAACCCGCTAGACGGGAATAGAATCCATGTTTTTATTCCATGGAAAAAGTGGCCCGTATGTAGAATATTTCCTGATAAAGTTTATATCTTTGTGCCACTGTGTAATATCCTCTGTACATGTTATAAATACTGTTGAGTACTTTTAGCAGTCTGGAACCTGACAGAAAAGTCAGCGAAGTGTGAATGTTGAGGAGTCTGATCTGTCCTCCAAGCAGTTCGGAGTCAGTGGCTCGTACACACACCCTTACTCACTTTGGGTGACTAGTTTTACATTTCGCCATAAGAACACTTTTTCACCGTACCCTTTCTACCTCTGTCAGTCAGTGCAGTGAAATGATTTGGGTTCTGCTCGCAGCCCTGACACTAAATGAGCTTGCCACATGTATCTGTCCCGCCTCGCTGATTTGGGATGATAATGTTTCCTGCACACATACATGGCTTTGAGTTTCCATCTGCGTGCACAAGGGAGAGAGATAGTGTGAGACTGAGCACTAGTGAGCGTGTTGGGAGGGAAATAAATGAGCTGCTGTTTTTGTTTTTGTCCTCCTTGTGGTTTAGCCGCTCCCGTTGTGACCAGCCCACCAGAAGAGTCCATTACAGCAGTGCGGGGGCAGACGGTGACCTTCACGTGCATGGCGGTCGGCGTGCCCATCCCTATCATTACATGGAGGCTTAATTGGGGGCACATTCCACCGAGTAACAGGTACGACTTCTCCTCCCTGTTTCAGGTCAATGTACGACTTCCCAGGCACTGATGAATTCTGCATTCTGATTGGTCAGAAGAAATTGTTGATGAATTTAACTTTATTTGGCTAAGGAGACTATTTCATTTATATGTAAAGAGTCTTCAGTGTCAGCACTTTGTAACAATTAGTCCATTTTCTCATTAACATAAGGGGATAAACAATAAAACATCCTGCTTTAAAATCCTGTATAAATTGTACTTGTTGGGAAATTTCTGTGGTGCAAGTCAATATCTCATCTCATCTCATCTCATTATCTCTAGCCGCTTTATCCTGTTCTACAGGGTCGCAGGCAAGCTGGAGCCTATCCCAGCTGACTACGGGCGAAAGGCGGGGTACACCCTGGACAAGTCGCCAGGTCATCACAGGGCTGACACATAGACACAGACAACCATTCACACTCACATTCACACCTACGGTCAATTTAGAGTCACCAGTTAACCTAACCTGCATGTCTTTGGACTGTGGGGGAAACCGGAGCACCCGGAGGAAACCCACGCGGACACGGGGAGAACATGCAAACTCCACACAGAAAGGCCCTCGCCGGCCCTGGGGCTCGAACCCGGACCTTCTTGCTGTGAGGCGACAGCGCTAACCGCTACACCACCGTGCCGCCCGCAAGTCAATATGAATGAATGGAAAAAAAAACAACAACTTTGGGATGGGGATCAGTGATTTTCGCTGCACGTCAAATGACACCAGCTCATCGGTGACGTCAGTTACCTTCCTGTAACCGTACGTCCCGTCTTACACCTTAAACACAATTTGTGCAAAATCCACTTTCGTGATGCGGTTAATGTGATGGTCACGCGATCCAAAGCAGCAGTATGACGATAGTCAATACCATCATGGAAAAATACCGGCGTTCACTGTTTAAAACTCTGTACAATATGCACTATTCTATCCACATTCACTGGATATGAGCAATCGTGCGCTCTGATTGGCTACTCTACCACTAGGATATCAGCTCATATACCGTGAGTAGAGGAAAACAAAATGGCGGAGCGTGTTGTTGAAGCAACTGAGGACAAAATAAAGACTCGAAAACAAAACCACATAAAAAAGCAAAACATGGAGTAAAAGTATTTGATGGTAAGAATGCATCTTTATTTCGTTTTTATTTTGTTTTTTTTAAAGAATTATTGTTCTAGCATTTTTCACAAATTGTTGTCATTTCGCCAGTTTGTTTACATTCTAAGCAGAAATTAATTTGTCGGACGTTTTGTATAAAGCTTTTATTTATCGACTTTGCAAAAAATAAAACTAATAATGCTCCATTTTTCAAAATCCAGTGAATGTGGATCGAATAAAACAGTTATTCCTCTCAATCTCGTCGTACATGGATTATAGCTAACTCAGTGCTACGCACCTCATTGGCGATCAGCTCATGTACGACTCGATTTCGTGGAATAACTGTTACATGTACTGTTCTTATTTCTGTTTTTGTGTTTGCTGATGGTTTGTTTATAGAACCGTAACTCGTATGCGCGCCTGAACCCGTGTGGCTTAGACTTGCAGGTGGCCCAATAATCCGAGTTTTGCTCGCAAATTGATTTTCTTCTGAAAGAGTTTGACTGAAAGTGAATGACTTTCTATGTTTAGATTATAGAATCCTCTGTCCTTTTGAACACCAAATTTCTGTTTTGACCATTAATGTGCTATCGAGTTTAACAGTAGACAACATAAAATAGTCGAATAACAGTTGAATAACTCTCTAGACATGAAACAACATGTATAAAGTCGAGGTTATTATTCACTGAGCCTGAGACGGATAATTGTTTTTAGTATAAATACACGGGATTATGTAAAAAAAAAAAATCATATTTGAAAAATTATTTCAAACTTCAAAAGCGGTATGTAAATGTAATAACATCATGGCACAGACTTGTCACTTATCTACGCCGATTCACACAAAATACTTTGCTTTGAAGCCAGTAAAATAAATCACAATTCCACCTTCCATTTGAATAGTTTTAGACCGAACTTCGTAGCATCTACTTGCGGTGACGCAGTGATCGGCCGCCATTTTGCCAAGTCGCTTGAGGTGATTATCGAGAAAGAGTTCGAATTTCTCGACCTATCAGTGCGTGTGATTTTTCTATAATCCCCTGTGTATTTATACTGAAGCCTGTTAGTGTTGAGAGTTACAGTACTGATCAGTTTGCCCTTGTGTTATTGTTAGAGAGGACCGACATTTTCGTACTTTAAACCAGAAGCACAAAAATGGCAGCGGGTCGCAGCACCTCCTTTCACTTCTCTTTACAAGTAAATAAAAACATTCGATTGGTCGAAAGGAAACCCGAGAGAATGTTCGGTTGCTTTCTAGTCTGACCCATGTGGGTAATTAGAACCAGACCGGAGGGTATTTTAGGTCTCTGGGATTGTCATTTGGTCGTGTCATCCCGCCAGAGAAAAACCTCTTCACTGCTGCTTTATAATCATGATGTATTAACAATCTCAAAATGTCAGCACTGGTCATCTGAAACCGCAGGAGAAACTCCGCCATTGTTTGCCCTGTGTTACTGGGTTTGGACCTGCCTTTCTAATGTCACAGTTCAGCTCGGAGAACATGGGCCAAGTTATTAAGATCTGACCTAACCTCCCCCCGTCTCTCTCTCATATATTCCCCTTCTCTCTCCCTCTCCCCCCTCTCTCTCCCTCTCCCCCTCTTTCTCTCGCTCTCTCTCTCATATTCCCCTTTTCTCTTTTTCTGCCTCCCTCTCCCTCCTCTCCCTTTTTCTCTCTCTTGTCCCCTCTCTCTCTCCCCTTCTCTCTCTCTCTGTCTCTCTTGCCTCTCTCATATTCCCCTTCTCTCTTTGTCTCTCTCCCTCCTCTCTCTTTTTCTGTCTCTTGCCCTCTCTCTCTCTTTCCCCACCTCTCTCTCTCCTTCTCTCCTGCCCCTTAATTCTCTCTCTCCTGCCCCCCTCTTCCTCTCTCTCTCTCTCCTGCCTTCTCTCTCTCTCTCTCTCTCTCTCCTGCCCCCCCTTCTCTCTCTCTCTCTCTCTCTCCCGCCCCCCCCCCTCTCTCTCTCTCTCCCGGCCCCCTCTCTCTCTTTCTCCTTCTCTCCTGCCCTCTTCTCTCTCTCCTGCCCCTCTCTCTCTCTCTCTCTTGTCCCCCCTTCTCTCTCTCCCGGCCCTCCCCCTCCCTCTCTCTCCTGCCCCCCTCTCTTTCTCTCTCCTTCTCTCCTGCCCTCTTCTCTCTCTCCTGCCCCCCTCTCTTTCTCTCTCCTTCTCTCCTGCCCTCTCTCTCTCTCTCTCTCTCTCTCTCTCTCTCTCTCGCCCCTCTCTCTCTCCCCCTTCCCCCCTTCTCTTTCTGCTCCCCCCCTTCTCTTGCTCTTTATCCCCCCCCCCCCCCCCCCCCCAGCATATAATGCAGGGGGATGTCACGGTCTGTCCGTCTGTAAACATTTGAGTTATGCTTCGGAAACTAAAAAACTATTCGGAATTTTTTCACAAAACCTGACAGTTATGTTAAGTGACTAGAGGAGTTACGCCTTTTGACATTTTGGGATTTCTGTGTTGTTGTTTTTTTTTTTTCTCCCCCCATATTTCCATGGCAACCGAGTCAACTTAAGAAAATTTGGAGTGGGGGTTCATTTGGGGGCCGGGGGGAAATGTCATCTCCTGATGTGTGTCTCTCCCTCTCTCCCCCTAGGATTACAGTGACCAATGAGAATGGCCGCGGGACGCTGACTATCCGTGACGTGAAGGAAGGAGACCAGGGCGCGTACACGTGTGAAGCCATCAATGCTAAAGGCTTGGTGTTTGCGATTCCAGATGGAGTGTTAACCCTGACTCGAGTCCCCAGTAAGCTCAGCTCCGTCCAGCACTCGTGGTGATGAATTACATACATAACCGGTCCAAATGTCAAAACTCAGGAAGCTTTTATTTTGTCAATTTTTACTTTGAGGTAAAATAAGTTGTTCACAGTTGATACAGTTAATACATTACTCAAAGAGACAAACTAATTTAGTCCTATTTAATCCTTTTAAGAATTTCTTAAATGGAGAAAAAAAAATCCTTTCCTATACAGATTTGCTTCCTTTTTTAAATTGTTGTACCACAAATATTGTAGAAGCAAAAGTACCTCCACAATGCTCCGGCCCAACGCTGTCACTCCTCATTTACTGGAAAACCTGCTGACGCTTCTAAAGTGTCCTGAATTTCAACAGTGAGACACGTTTCTGCTTCCAGTTTTTCATCTTCATATTCATTCAGGCAGAAACGGAGGTGTTCCTGTCTTCACTCTGAGCCGTGTGAATTACTTTAACACACACACACACACACACACACACACACACACACACACACACTGCTTTCGAAAGGAGGCTCATTATTGAAAGGGCAGATTCTACACATGTACAGTGCAATGCAATAATGAGTACACCCCCCCTGAAAAACGACATTTTTCACAGTATTAAAATGAACACAAACAATATGTCCCAAACAGTTCCTTGATGATGTTTATTGCACTATGTTCTTACATTATAACTCAAGCAGAAAGGTGAAAAGATGCCTTAAATTACATATTTTTCTGTTTCCGTGAAAGTGGGGTGGAGCAAAAGTGAGTACACCCCACAACAAACTCCAGTAGGGGAGAGCGGGGTAAGATGAGCCAGAGGGTAAGATGAGCCACCCCCTCTTTCTAAGAAACAGTAAACAAATGTGATCATGTGACCACATTCAAAGGGGGGGCGGGACCATTTACTTACACTTGTGGAGAGGAGCACCACATGTCAAACTAGGTGAGGGAGATATTTATAAAAATGTGTTTTTGTGCTTTCTAAGTCAATTCCATGTTTGTCCACAGTGAAGGTGATTTAGAGAAGACAAAAGTAGAATAATATTTAGACACATTAGGGTTAAGTTAGTGGCTTTCTAAGCTACGATATGAATGCTAATAAAAATAATTTTGATTAGCCTAATCCCCTTTATTAGCATTTTTCTACAAAATGGTGGCCACGGGGTAAGACGAGCCATTAGATGTGGGGCAAGTTGAGCCACTGGCTCAACTTACCCCATTGGTGGCTGAGCTTACCCAATATGGATGACACTTAAGTTTTCACATTTACTGGTCATATATGACAACAACATTATATATATATATATATATATATATATATATATATATATATGACATCAGATGAGGAAGACCAGTTGTTAGATGTGGGGGATTATGTTGTGGCAAAATTCACGGGGAAGAAGAAAGTGCATTTCTTCATTGGCCAGATAATCAAATCGGATGTCTTCGAAATAGAGGCAAGATTTGTCAAAAGAAGCCAGTCATGCCATGGCTCTGCAAGAAAGCCGACCTTTGTCTTCAAAGAGAAAGATAAGGCTGTCCTGTCAAGACAGGATATTGTGAAAAAATTGCCCCGCCCCTTTACTGTTGGGGGGACAGCATGGAGGGAGAGGCAAATGGTGTTCCCTTGCAATTTGAACGCTTGGAACATTGAATAATGATGAAATGATTGATGGAATGATTGCTGCATGTTTTAGCAATGTTTTAACCTACTGAAAGAAATAAGATTTTTTGGCACTGTTCTACTGTTTTAGTAATTTCTATAATATAGTATATCTCTCATTCCCTCTCTAACCATCCCTCTTTCTGTCTATCTATGCATATCTCTCTCTATCCATCTATCTATCCCTCCCTATCCCATCTCGTTCTATCACCTCTTTCTTCATCTCCCCTTCTCTATGCAACGGCCCTATCCCCCACTTGATTGACTTGACTTGATTCACTGATTGCATTTCTAATAATAAAAGTTGTTTACTTTGTTAACCTAACATGTTTTGTGTTGGCTCAATTTACCCCACACATTGGCTCATCTTACCCCGTGCATGGGGTAAGTTGAGCCACTTGACATTTTTTTTTCAAGAGGTAATATCACTCTAACCATAAGAGCTTATCAATTATTTTTTGCTCAGATAGTAACAGTACACTTTGAAATTTGGTATGGTGTGTAGACTGGAAGCAAAAATGGCTTTAACATGTAGTTATGATGAAAAATGTAAAAAGTGGCTCATCTTACCCCGCTCTCCCCTACATTTAGTACTTTGTATGGCCTCCATTATTTGCAATGACAGCCCCAAGTCTCCTTGGCATGGAGTGCACAAGTTGACAACATTTGGCTACATCAATCTTTTTCCATTCTTCAAGGATGACATCTTTCAGAGCCTGGATGTTGGATGGAGAGTGATGCTCAACCTGCCTCTTCAGTATTCCCCAAAGATGCTCTATAGGGTTCAGATCAGGTGACATACTTGGCCATGGAATCACTCTCACCCTGTTCCTCTTCAGAAAGTCAGCAGTGGCCTTAGATGTGTGTTTTGGGTCATTGTCATGTTGAAAAATGGCACGACGACCAACGGCCCGAAGTGATGGAAGCATCTTAGCTTTCAGTATAGAGCAGTACATTTGAGAATTCATGATGCCATCAATGAAATGCAGTTCTCCAACACCCGCAGCACTCATGCAACCCCACATAAGAACACTACCCCCTCCATGTTTCACTGTGGGCACCATGCATTTTTCCTTGTACTCCTCACCCTTGCGACGCCAGACTGTTTTGAAGCCATCAGTTCCAAAAAGATTGATTTTGGTCTCATCACTCCAGAGTATAGAGTCCCAGTAGCCTTCATCCTTTTCAGCATGTGCCCTGGCGAACTCTAGACGGGCTTTTTTGTGACTGGGCTTTAGGAGAGGCTTCCTTCGGGGACGACACCCATGCATGCCATTCCGCTGCACTGTACGGCATATTGCGTCACGTGACACATTCACTCCAATTTCAGTCTCTACTTCCTTAGATACCTGTTGTGCACTTGCATGCCGATTTTCCTCAACTTTTCTCATTACAAGCCGCTCCTGCCTGGGTGTTAATTTTCTTGGCCGGCCTGTACGTCTCTGTACTTTGGCTGCAGTTCCATCTGTCTTGAATTTTTGGATCACTTTTGCAACCGTGTTCTTACTGATAAGTAAGGCTTTACTGATCTTCTTGTAGCCCTCACCTCTCTTGTGTAAAGCAATAATCCGCTTTCTCAGATCCAGAGACATTTCCTGGCCATGAGGTGCCATTGCTGACAGCAGGAAATGGGAAAGGGTGGTTTGCTTTAGGTCAGTGGTTCTCAAACTTTTTTCACCAAGTACCACCTCAGAAAATACTTTGCTCTCCAAGTACCACCATAATGACCAACATTAAAATACAGTAGCGTAGTAGGCCTAAGTATTCATTAAAAACAAGGCGGAGGTTTTATTTAACAAGTATATTTAATATTGTCATCTCTTTGGCTAATGGTAAACACAACAGTTCCCCGATTGTGTGCGGCTTACCGGCTCTGGCGATCACGGCTCTAGGCTGGCACAATATGAAGCTTCCTGTACTTTGGCTACGGGTGTACCATAGGAGAGAATGGTGGACTTGGACTGCTTCAGTTCATCACGTTTTCATAAAAAAAAAAAATCCATTGGTTTGTCCTTTAGTGCTGTGTGTTTGGTTGTAAGATGCCGTTTGAGATGCGATGGTTTCATGGACTCATTGCTCAGAACGTCCCCGCATACAACACACTGTGGCCTGGGCAGCTCCTCTGTCCCGCTCCAAATGAATCCCAGTTTTATGTATTTTTCGTCATACTTCCTCCTCACTGGTTTCTGCCGTTTGCTAGCAGTTCTGGGGCTGGTTTTGCCACTGTCGTTAGCATCTGCACTCGGCTCACACACGTCCTCTTCAGTTCTCCCTCTCTCCTGATCCACGCTCCCATTCGCGGATTTAAGCCACGACAGTAATTTTGTCGTACTCGTCATAATTAGCAAAGCCACCTCCACCTTTTCCCATCACAGCCTAGTCTACCAATGGCGGATAACCGTCTGTCAGCGGAACCGGCGGGAATGCGTACGACCAGAAGCACTTGCAAACTTTTTAAAATTATTAACTTAATTTGTATCTCCTTTCATTTTCTTGTCATCGGTTGATAAGATATTTTCATCCATTCGGATATTATAGATAGTATTTCACGTTTTATTTTCATCTCATCTCATTATCTCTAGCCGCTTTATCCTTCTACAGGGTCGCAGGCAAGCTGGAGCCTATCCCAGCTGACTACGGGCGAAAGGCGGGGTACACCCTGGACAAGTCGCCAGGTCATCACAGGGCTGACACATAGACACAGACAACCATTCACACTCACATTCACACCTACGGTCAATTTAGAGTCACCAGTTAACCTAACCTGCATGTCTTTGGACTGTGGGGGAAACCGGAGCACCCGGAGGAAACCCACGCGGACACGGGGAGAACATGCAAACTCCGCACAGAAAGGCCCTCGCCGGCCACGGGGCTCGAACCCAGGACCTTCTTGCTGTGAGGCGACAGCGCTAACCACTACACCACCGTGCCGCCCACGGTTTATTTTATTTTATTTATATTTAATTAAGTGATTCTTTGGCGTACCACTAGAATGGAGCCCGCGTACCACAGTTTGAGAATCACTGCTTTAGGTAACAGCCTTTTGTAGCCAACTGCCTAATTAACACCTGTGTAATGACTAATTAGACTCACCTGTGGTTAATTGTTTGTTCAGGTCCACATTGGTAGCCTAAAAAGTTGCTTTACTCAGAGCCCTTCAGTGGGGTGTACTCATTTCTGCACCACACAAATTTCACTAAAACTGAAATAAAAATCATTTAAGTTATATTATTAGCCTTTGTTTTGAGTTCAAAAGCTCAACAGAACCTGTGTTTAACTTAGTCTGGGAACATTTTGGAAATATATCTTTGCGTTCCTTGTCATATTGTGTGAAATGTTACTTTTCAAAGAGGGTGTACTCATTATTGCATTGCACTGTATGTGTTTTGTGTCCATGTTCATCTCAGAGCCGTCCCTATCGTAGGGAGCGCAATTAAATTCTCCGCTCTGATCAGAAGGTCAGAATGTTCGACGTGTGTGTGTGTGTGTGTGTGTGTGTAATTGATGTGATGAAGTTTTCTGTGAGTAGATGCTTATTTAGTGTTTTTGGAACGAGGCTCCAGTATCAGGGTTTTGGAACAGAAATGCAGTAAAAGTAACGCTGCAAGTTTTTAACTTTTTTGATGTGAGAAAGTCTTGAGGACAGATGTTTTTGTGGTTTTTCGATAACATGACGATCTGCGTCTGTCTGTCCATTTAACTGTCCGTTCATCTGTCTGTCTGACTATCTATCCAGCTTGTCCGTCCGTCTGTCTATTTTTCTATCGGTTTGTTCAACTTGTCTACTGTATATGTCCAACTTGTCTGTCTATGCATCTGTCTCTCTGTTCAACTTGTCTCTCCAACTTGCCTGTCTGTCCATCCCTCTGTCTGTATGGCTGTCTCCAACTTGTTTGTCTGTTTGTTTATTTATCTATCGATCAATCTATCTTGTCTGTCTGTGTTCAACTTGTCTGTCTGTCTGTTTAACCTGCCTGTGTCTGTCTGTCTATTTAGTAGGGCTGCAACTATCGAATATTTTTGGAATCGAGTATTCTGTCTTTTTTTGTTTTTCATCGATTAATCGAGTAATCGGATAAATTATACTTTTGTGTTTTTAAACAACTATATCAATAGTGTGTTATGCAGCATGAAAGGCCTCTTAGAATGAGCAAGCAATTGGCTGTTATTCCTCCCAAAAAAAGGTTTTTATTCAAACTCAACGCTTTTATTAGATCAAAGCTTAAAACCTTTGGCTTATTGGCTCCAGAGCTAAGCCCATTTAATCAGCCTTTCTGTGAAACATTTATGATGTACATGAAAAAAAAAAACTATGAAATGCAACCTATTTGTCCTTAGTTTTATCTCTAATAAAAAAGGAAAAAGGGGTGTACCCCCGCAATAGCCCATCTGAGAATAAAGAATAACAAAAAGTATAAAGGTACAAAATAGCGAATAAATAAATAATTCAAGTATTACTAATAATCCAGGTGGCATGGTGGTGTAGTGGTTAGCGCTGTCGCCTCACAGCAAGAAGATCCGGGTTCGAGCCCCGTGGCCGGCGAGGGCCTTTCTGTGCGGAGTTTGCATGTTCTCCCCGTGTCCGCGTGGGTTTCCTCCGGGTGCTCCGGTTTCCCCCACAGTCCAAAGACATGCAGGTTAGGTTAACTGGTGACTCTAAATTGACCGTAGGTGTGAATGTGAGTGTGAATGGTTGTCTGTGTCTATGTGTCAGCCCTGTGATGACCTGGCGACTTGTCCAGGGTGTACCCCGCCTTTTGCCCGTAGTCAGCTGGGATAGGCTCCAGCTTGCCTGCGACCCTGTAGAACAGGATAAAGCGGCTAGAGATAATGAGATGAGACTAATAATCCAAATTAAACAGTACAGTTCAGTTTCCAGTTGTATCCAGATGAGGTAGGTAGAGTAGAATGTTTGTCTTTGTGCTAGGTAGTGAGTGCTTATCTTGGAGCAATGCATGAGAGAGAGAGAGAGAATTTGTCTTGGTGCATGTGTGTGCAATGTAGGGCTGCAGCTATCGA
Organism: Neoarius graeffei; assembly: GCF_027579695.1. Taxonomy (NCBI): domain Eukaryota; kingdom Metazoa; phylum Chordata; class Actinopteri; order Siluriformes; family Ariidae; genus Neoarius; species Neoarius graeffei. The sequence continues at coordinate 29,989,929 of NC_083581.1, read as the reverse complement.
ATGTTTTTGGAATCGAGTATTCTGTCGATGAGCATATTTAAAATGCTGTTGGTAAAAACTGCAGCTTCTTCCACGGTGCATGAGGGGCCTGTCCGGGTGAAGCTGTCCATGCGCCGCTGTGATGTACTGTGGGGGGGAAAAAAACACTGATTTGTACAACAAATGCTATAAACTCGCCCAAAAGTAAATCTATATTAGGGTGGTCCCGAAATGTATGGGAAATTTTTTTTTTTTTTTTTAACCAAAACATTCCAACCACCCTACCATTTTTTTACATAGGCTAAAAGAAGGCAACAAGCAAAATTTCAGAAAAATTGGTTAATATTTAGAGGTGCCACACGAGGTTGCAAATCGGGTTAAGCCATTAACATTAGTTGGTGCGTAGACTGTTGCAGAGAAGATCTCTAACCCCCAAAAAGTCACCATTCTAGAGGGAATATGCTAGCCTGGCAAGCCAGACTAAAGGTGAATATTTAGTCTGGCCTCGCTCGTAGACATTTCCGAAGGGTGTGGGAGAAACAACCCGCTGTCTTTCAAACTGTCTCTGTGCAACAGTGACTGTGACGTAGTCAGAGCGACAGAAAGCAGTGGGGGAGACCTTGAAATAAATAATTTTTCAAAATGCGTATTAATTAATAAACAGGTTCTAGATATTAAGAAGTTTGGAGATAATGACCACAAGTTTGGAGTCTGTACCACATACAGTACTTAACATACACTTTTTTTTCCCCAAGTGTTTTTCAAGGGTTTGCTTAAACTGTTTTTGAGAGTTTTTATTTAGTGGTGTTTGGTGAAATAATTTCCCTTAAATTTAAAATAACGGGAAAATAAGAAACAATCAAAAAGTAATGTTTCAAAGCTGTTTATTAATTCTTCGTACTGCACAAACTAGCCCCATCCTTTTGGCTACGAGCGGAGCCAGCTGGTAGATCAGACTTTTGCCATAGCCGGTCGGCAAAACAGCGAAAACATCCTTCTTGAAAAGGAATGAGCGGAGAGCCTCTTCCTGCTCATGTTTCAACGAAAACTCCAAGTCTAATTCTTCTAAAACTGATTCCAAAGCGGAGTCAAACGCGCGCTGTTCACTAGCCCGTAGCCATCTTTCCTGTTGTGCTTTCTCCAGCGTCGCGCAGCCTTGTCGTCACTCCTGCAAAAGCCCGCCCAAAGAATCCAAACAAAAACCTTGCGTTGTGATTGGCGGGCACAATTTGATGCCCGGGGTGTTTTGTTGATATGGTGCGAGGCTAGACCCACTCGTAGGCAAAAATATTTTTGGCCGCTAGGCGGGTGGGTCTAGTTTACTAGGCTAGGAATATGCCACTTCTATGAAAAAGAAGAGGCAGGAAGAGTTTATAGACTGATAGAAGGTTTAGTAGTACCGGTGGTGCAAAGCACAACACCAGAAAGGGCAATTATGTTTGGTTAATTGGTCCCACTTCCAAGGAACTGTCTGGGAGAAAGCTTCCTTCTGCTCGGGAAGTCCTTATGGCCCTTTTCCACTACCCTTTTTCAGCTCGCTTCAGCTCACTTCAGCCCGACACGGCTCACGTTTCGACTACCAAAGAACAGCACGACTCAGCTTGCTTCAGCCCTGCTTAGCCCCTAAAACTCGCACGGTTTTGGAGTGGGGCTGAAGCAAGCCAAACCGAGCCGAGTGAGGCTGGGGGCGTGAGCAGACACTCCCCTGTGCACTGATTGGTGAGGAGGAGTGTCCTCACATGCCCACACACGCCCCGCGAGCACGCTGGGATCTGTAAACACCGCAAACCCGGAAGGAGAAGAATTACGAATTACGAGAATTTCTGAAGCCTTATGCGCCTCGCCTCATCTATACGCTCTTGCCAGTATCTGTTGGCGTTGTCGGTGACAACAAGCCACAGAACCAAGACCAGCAACACTAACGACTCCATGTTCTCCATGTTTATTGTTTACTATCCAGGTTGTGAGACTACCGCTTAAAAGCTCACTGATGTCACTGTTTGCGCTGCTTAACGACATCACGTGACGTCCACCCACTTTCGCTAACTCCACCCAATGTGTCCACCCACTTCCAGCCAGCACGGTTCAGCGCGGTTGTAGTCGAAATGCAACTCCAACAGCCCCGCTCAGCTCGACTCAGCCCAACTCAGCACGGCACGGCTCAGCCCGACTCAGCCGCGTTTGTAGTGGAAAAGCGGCATTAGTGTGTTCTTTTATCTCCACAAGATACCAGAATACCGAAGGGTTTAGAAAATCACAGACAAGTAATAGCTACTGTTACTTTGAACACAGGAAGTTATATTACTGTATTGTTTGTATTAATATGAAACAGTTAATAAGCCACATTATTTTATATTGTGTCTTGAGTGAAAACTTTAATGGCTTTGTGGCTCCTCTAAACATCGTTCAATCTTAACCAAATTTCGCACAATAACTTCTTTTAGGCAATGTAAAAAAAAAAGTAAGGTGGTCGTAACAAAATCCTAAAAAAAAAAAATTGGGGGACCACCCTAATCTATATGCTAATGAAATGTAGATTTGTCCATCTGTAGCATTTATTATTACTACCTTATGTATGGGGAAGGCGTGTTTTGAGATGTAACCTGTGTGTGTGTGTGTGTGTGTGTGCATGCACGCCACGCGCGGGAGGGAGAGATGAATTACATGAGTGAGATTTTGGGGTATTTGCTCTCGTTACTCATCATGCCTCCTCACTATCGACTCATAACACAGGCTACAAATAATTACAAATACTGTACTAATGCTCTAACAAGCGATCGTGTTCATATCAGTTAGCAATCGTAAAAATACGTTACCTTGTAGAGGCTCCGAGTCCGCTTGGAGAAGTGCAGCTCACATGAGGATGCTTTCGGTTCAGGCGCTGCAGCATTGACGAAGTACTATTATGGTCGGCCAGGTCCGTTTTACAGTGTATACACTGCAGTACATTGTCCGCCTTACGAAGCGTAAAATGGTCCCACACTTCAGACATTTTCTGCATTTTACGCACACCGCTATCTTCGTTTTCCGCCATTGCCAGAAGGAAATTAAATCGCTTGTCTGTCTGTCTGTCTATCCAACTTGTCTGTCTGTATGTGTGTCTATCTATTTAAGCTGTCTGTCTGTCCATCCATCTTTCAACTTGTTTGTCAGTGTAACTTCTATCTGTATATCTGTGTCTGTGATGATGATTTGTGTACAGTCCATAGTGTTTGTGTTGCTGTGTTTCTATAATAAATATATTTTTCTGATTTACAGTAATGACTGATGGAGAAGTCGGATATTCAGCGTAAAATGATTAGTTTTTGAAGGATGCTGAATTAAAAAACACTTCTTGGTTGAGGACTCGGATTCTCTGACCTTACTGTGTAAACTGTGCTGTTTGTTTAGTTTGTAATGAAGTGTGGTGGTATTTGTTTATTTAATTATGCCTTGAATGTAATTATGTCTCTGTGTTTCTTCCAAGGTAACTGTCCTGAAGGGCACTTTAATATCGGCAGCCACTGCATGCCCTGCTTCTGCTTCGGCATCACCAGCAGCTGCCACAGCACCAGGCGTTACCGCGCCCACATCGCCCTGCGCTTCACCGAAGAGGACGACTTTAAAGGTAGCAGGCAACATGGGTCACTGAAGGGTGCATCATCATCATCATCACCACAAACCTCATTAAAGGGGTTTTCATGTGGAATTAGATTCCAATAAATAATCAAATTACTGGCAAAGCGTAAACACACACACACACGCCCGTGTGTGTGTGTGTGTGTGTGTGTGTGTATATATATATATATATATATATATATATATATATATATATATATATATATATATATATATATATATTCCATCATAAGAGCTGCAGAGTTAAACAACTTCACATCTACTACTTCTCTCACATTCTACTACTCTTCTCTCACTCTTTCTCTCGCTCTCACTTCCCCTCTTTCTTTCTTTGTTCCCCACTTTCGCTCTTTCTCTCTCTCCCACTTTCTCTCTTGCTCTCACTTCCCTTCTTGCACTCTCTCTCTCGCTCTCTCTCTGTTCCCACTTTTGCTCCCTCTTTCTCCCTCTCTCCCACTTTCTCTCTTGCTCTCACTTCCCCCCCTCCCACGCACATACACTCACACACTCTTCCTTTCCCTCCCTCCCTGTCTCTTTCTCTCTTCCACTCTTGTTCTCCCTCTCCCACTCTTTCTCTTGCTCTCTCCCTTTCCTTCCTTTTCTCTCTCTCCCTATTTCTCTCCCACTCTCTCTCTCTCTCCCCCACTCTTCCTTTCCCTCCCTCTCTCTCTCTCCCCACTCTCCCTTTCCCTCCCTCCCTCTCTTCCACTCTTGCGCTCTCTCTCTCTCTCTCTCTCTCTCTCTCTCTCTCTCTCAGGAGTGAACGTGTCCTTCCCGTCTCGGCCAGGCACGCCTCCACCTCTCTCCTCCACTCAGATGATGGTTAATCCAGAGGTGGAGGAGTTCCAGCTGGTGGATTTGTCTCGTCGTTTCTTGGACCTGGAATCGTACTGGACTCTGCCCCGCCAGTTCCTGGGCAGCAAGGTCATTTTACACTCCTCCTGTGGAAAACTGATTGACATGAATAGATAAATGGTACAGATTATCCTGGATGTCAATATGAGGAATCTAAAAGATGACATGTTATCTTGTGCCGTTGTACGGAATAAAGCACGATGGGGGGATGCTGCTGTTGGAAAATAATCAACACCAGGGTGGAGTGGGAAGCGGAGTTACTTGTAACACCTAGAAGTCGATCATTTTCCAATCCCAGCACATCCAGAAGTGTTACTGCACGGCTGTTTGCCAACAATCTGACTTTTTTTTTTTATGCAGTACAGATTGCCTGTGGAAATCCCATCCATCTTGTGGTGATTTGATATTGAACCCAGTGCCCTGATTGCGATATCGGTGTTTCAGGTGGACTCCTACGGAGGGAGCCTGAAGTATAAGGTGAGCTACTTGCTGCAGAGGGATGGCTCTGAGCCAGTGGACAAGCCGGACGTGGTGCTGAGGGGGAACGGAAACAGACTGGTCTCCCGCCTCGACACGCGCACAAAGTCCAATGTTAAAAACGAGAGAGAAGTCAAGTTCACTGAGGTCAGTCAGTCACAACATCTGACACATCTGTGCATAAACCCGGGACCCAGGAACCTAGATAATGGTCATTAATGGTGTTTTTGTTTTTTTAAATTGTGGTGTGTGTTCATGCGAGCATGTGGTTATTTTAGGAACACTGGCAACACTCGTCCGGGCAGCCAGTGTCTCGCGCAGATCTCCTGATGACCCTGGCTAACCTGGAGAGTATCAGCATTCGCACCATCTATGACAACCGCATGGCCAGCGTGGGTCTGAGTGACATCATCATGGACACCACCAGCACTGTGTTTAGCTTTGATGGCCAACCTAAAAATGTGGAGGAGTGCAGGTCTCTCTCACACTCTCTCACATCCCTATACACTTTGTGTGTAATTAAAAAAAAAACGTGCGCGCGCACACACACGTCATTGCTCTTGGGTAAAAATGACCTGAATTATATATCCTGTATTATATTATCTGGGTGCGAGCGTTTTACTGGGAAATACACCACTCGTATTTTTCATCCGGGACATGGAGAACCAAAACCATGACAAACCTCTGTATGTCACTCGTGAGGAAATCGATGAATTGTTTTGATAAATTTGGGTCCTTTTTGTTTGTGTCGATATAATAAAATCACATGTTGGCTTGAAGACTTGAAGTTTATCTTCTCGTGTTGAAAAATTTGTATTTTTCATACGAAATACATCACAGATCTGAGTGATTATTTAAATAATAGGGGTGTTCGCACGGCACATATTTGCATCGATGCTGCACCGATGTATTTTGTTGCGATATATCTTACACCGGTGTAAATTTTGTGGAGCGTTCACACGTCACACACCTGCTTACTAGAGAGAAGCGTGTTAGCACCGGTGCAGCCCCACTTGCGTTCACACAGCAGTTTGTGCGACCGTGCTATACGATAGTAATAATGCGGAAATGAAATATGCGCATGCGTGAAAATGTACTTCCTTTTCCCGGTTGTCATGGCATCACCAAGCGCCGGGAAAACAACGTGGATGAAGACACCAGTGTTGCCAGATACTGCTGACGGTTTCCAGCCCAAAATATGTTCAAATCCGCCAAAATGCACTTAAAACCGCCCAATCTGGCAACACTGGAAGACACGCAGTTCTGTTGTTGTTGATATTCGCCATTTTGGAAGCGCAAAATACCAGGACAAATTATGCAATGCCCGTATGTAATCAACTCTCCTCACGCGTAGTGAGTCTACCCCTGTAGCGTTCAGACGTCCCATTTTATATCGGTGCTGCCCCGCAAACTAGCATTTACTCCGGAGTAAATTTCTTAAACCACCTCCCAAGCAGGGTTAGATTTGCACCGGTTTAAGCAGCTTTCAGGGGCGACACCGGTATAACTTTGTACCGTGTGAACACTCTACCGGGGCAGCCCCGGTGCTACACCGGAGTAAAAGTTGCCGTGTGAACACCCCTAATATTGGCTGGTGTTGAGTGGTATATCAGACATATTCCATTCAGCTAGCATGATATTGAAGATATGTTGTCTTCGACTAATTCAGTATCATGCTAGCTGAATGGAATATGTCTGATATACTACTCAGCGCCAGCCAATATTTATTATTATTATTATTATTATTATTATTATAATACATGCACACACTCTTCATATCAGCATTCTCGACGGCCAACGCTAGCTTACCCACGAGTCGGCGCCATCAGCGCAGCAGTGAAGTCGCCTTCCGGTCAGTGTAGCGTTCATCAGTAGTGTTAGCGAATGCTAATAAAAGCGGTCAAGCCAGTGCTATTGAGAGCAAGCAGCACAGACTAATGACCAAGAAACTAAGCTTTCTGTCTCCAGACTCTTCTTCCACACTGCACACTCGCTACAGTATTTTTCACTCCGACTTAAAGCAGATATGCAGAGCCTTTATTTATCAATAAATTTGAGTGTATAGTATCTCCATCCTTGACTCTTGTATGCTGCATAAATGGGAATTTAAAAACATGTATATTTTTGAGAGTTAAAATCGACCGCAAAGTTGGCGTTCGAGTTACCCCGCTGAGCCAGCCAGCCCTGAGTGCGTGACGTCACCGCGATGACCAGTTTTAAGGCCGAGGCCTTTTACAGCTATAGGCCAAAGTCATATCAATAAAAATTTATGGTGAAAGTAAGAAATACCGTTACCGACTTGCTCAACTAGGACTGATTTGACGACTTTGATTGTGGGTTGACTCTCATTAAAACAGGATGGGTGTTATAACTTATGCAACATACATGTACATGCATGCATTTTCACTGATAAAACGTAAAAGGCTAATTAAATAATCAGATGAACTGAGACGATCACATTCTAAAACCCGGGACGAAACGGGATGTCACTGGTTTTAGCAACAACCACGGGAAGGTCACTGTCTGAGCGCTATGTCCCGTCCTGTTCCGTCCCAGGTTTTACCAACAACCCTCGGCTCATGCTCCAGGAAGACTGGTGCAACTGAGCTCTCTTTAAAAAAAAAATAATAATAATAAATACTTTCCTTTTCTTGTAATTTTCTTTAATTATTGGTACTGCACCTTCTTTCAATACGGGCTTATAGCCAACGCTCCTCAACAGATCAGGGGTCTCGTACGAGTTTTCAGTAAAATGTGCAGAGCAGAGGAGAGACCACTTCGTAGGCGCCCAGTGTGCCCGTGAACTTCTTGCAAAACGCGTCCAAATCTTTGTAGTTTGAACATTCTTGGGCCATGAATGCAGCATAAATCCAGCTTCTGTCGTGTTGCTGCACCGGCCAGCAACACATCTATGTGGCATGGCGATAAATTGGCTCAAAATGGAGGCTCGGAGTTGCAGTCAGCTCTGTGTTTTAGTATAGCGGGAATGGCGATGAGATTAATAGACTTCCTGCCGTGACGTTACGGACGTCAAGGTCATTCACTTCGACCGCTACCTATATAAATCACTTTAATCATAAAAATTACTATATTAGATTTATTGTTAACGCTTAAAACTATTCATGTGCCATTCTTGAGGTCTCAAGGCATTTATAAACAAAAGTGAGGCCATGGTTCTGCGTATATGCATTAAGTATTTATTTCCCGATGTAATTTACTTGGTTAGATTTAAACTCAACATGAACAACTACACACAACAGAGCAAACTGGCAGCCAAAATTCTCTCAAAATCTTCCGCTTTTAACGAAGCAAACCTGGTGGTCATGTTTGTTTTTTACATCTCCGACGCATCTCTCTTCCAGTTTTTCGATGTCCATTGGTATGTTTTTCTCTTGTAAATATGCATGAAGAATATTTAATGAAGTTTTGGGAGCCTTTCGGGTATTCGGCGTGCCTTTCTCTTTCCCGACTAACAAAGAAATGGTTGTGTGCATGCACAGCAGAAAAATTTCTCGTTGAATATTCGCATATTGTCTTGACAACCATGCAATATCGTAAACCATATTCACCGCTCATTTTCCATTGGGTAGAGTGATGTAATACACGCAGGGTAAGCGATATGCTAACAATATTGTTTGCTCTCAAACCAAATGAATGAAACCCGCTAGAAGGGAATAGAACGCATGTTTTTATTCCATCGAAAAAGTGTCCTGTACGACTAATAATTCCCGATATTTCACTCCGACATGCCTTGTCAAAACAAATACGGCACTCGTATTTTTCATACGAGCTACATCCGGGACGTGGAGATTCACAACCATGACTTAAATCTCTCTGTATGTGTCACTCGTGAATATGTTCACCACTTGAAGATAAACTTTCATATATTTGTGCTAGTGTGTAATATCCTCTATATATTCCATATTTTTGCTTCTATCAAAACTGGGTCCTTTTAACCGAGTATGAACGTCATCTGACGGAGACTTGTCTCACAGGTGTCCACTTGGTTACTCTGGCCTGTCGTGCGAGTCGTGCTCTCATGGGTTCGAACGGATACCTGGTGATCCCTACCTGGGCACATGTGCCGGCTGTAATTGCCACGGCCATGCCAGTGCCTGTGACCCCATCAGCGGACACTGCCTGGTAAATGACCTTTAATTTTGGGTTTTACTCCAATTCTGTTGGTTTTGTATTTCATAATTAGTGTTTTTTTTTTTATGTATATAATGTCTGTGTTTTGCTCGTTTTCTTTTTCTCTTCCCCCCCCCTGTTAGAGCTGTCAGCACAACACCGAGGGACCGCAGTGCGATAAATGCCGTCCCGGATATTTCGGTGATCCCAGTCGGGGTCGACCAGACGACTGTAAGCCTTGTCCCTGTCCTTACACGGAGACATCTCGCAGGTTAGAGTTTCGTATCGCACTCTGCTCGCTCGCAAACATTTACATTCATGAGAAATGAGTCTCGTTCTTTAGCATATAAACAATTTGCTGAGGAATAAAACACTTGAAGACATGCTTTTATGGGAATGATCACCCACAACATGCCATCATGCCATATTTTATTGCTTACGTGTCTTTTTTTTTTTTTTTTTTTTTTTTTAAAGCAACCTGCTGAATCAGTCCTAAATAATTTGATCTCAGAAGAACTAATTATTGACAGTTGACGACGTCTCTGTTTGCTTGTTTCTTGTTCCGTGCAGGTTTTCAGACACTTGCTTCCTGGATGTGGACCGTCAGGCCACGTGCGATGCCTGCGCACCAGGCTACACGGGACGCCGCTGTGAGAAGTAAGGCCTTCCCTTTTTGTTCTTTCATCCTCACTTTAAGTGCATGTGCTGTTCGAAAGAAGAAACGTGACCTCCGTTGTTTGCTTGTTCGTAGGTGTGCACCCGGGTACATTGGAAATCCTCTGCAGCCCAACGGCAACTGCATTCCCTACAGTCAAGGTACCATCTGAAGATGCTGCTGTCTTTGTTACTGTTTATGAAAACTTTAGCTTAACCCTCTGGGGTCTGAGGGTATTTTCTGGCACGCTAATGATTTTGCCATGCTCTGATTTTGTCAATTTCAACAAAGCTAAGCAGTATTTTCAAAGTCATATGACTTTTTGTACTCCGCACAAGTTCAGGTACAATAATATCTGTGTAGTATGTATGTCATGATTGTACTTTAAAAAACAAAACCGATAAATGAAGATGTTGTAGAAAGCAGTTTGAGAACTGTGTTGGAATGTGTGGGAAAAACAACATGACTTTACCCATTGTGAAAAACCATTTTGATCACTTGACGTGATTCTGTTCAGTCTGAGGAATGTACCAAGCACAAAAACGTTAAATCTGCTCCATTGATTTGGACAATTAACCAGCCATCAAAAAAAAAAAAAAGTATGTCCTATTGTTTTGGGATGAAGGGTTGGCAATGGGAGGGGTATTCAATGAGAAGGGTAAAAGTTTCCATTCCATTCAATGAGAAGAGTGAAAACCCGTCCCACTGCCAACTCTTAATCCCATCAGGTCAGTGATCAAAACAGTTCATCACAATGGGTAAAGTCATGATTTTTTTCACATGTTCCAACATGGTTCTAAAACTGCTTTTTACAACAGCTTCATTTATCTGGTATTTGACTACATTCAGTGGTTCTTGAAATTAACTATTGTGCTATTTTACTCAGTTCAGAGCCACAATCTACTGTTATACAATCACTCTATATTTTTGCTCCCACTCCAACTCCAAATTTTACTCTCTAAACTCAAAATAGAGCAAAATTAACTATTTTTTTAGGAAAATACTTTTAACTCGAAAAATTGCTCAGTCATTTCTCCTGTGTATGCACTACAGCGCACGCATATCAACCGATCTGCTCATCAGAAATAGAAGAAATATTTACACTTACTCAAGTTGATCTTCGGCTGGATCGAGACAAAGTTAATTTAATAAAAAAGCACCGCTCATCATCAGTGTCATAGTTCTCAAGATTGAATCGCTGTCTTGAATCATCTGAAACAAACAAAATCCACGTGCCATCTCGCAACAAGTTTTACCTCCAAACAGGTAGCCTAAACTGTGGCTGACAGATTTTATCTTATTTACGCTGGGCGTTCCCACGACGAAAGAGAAACCAATCAAAACCGAAAGAGTGAAAGTGACCTGAGTAAAGTGACAAGTTTTATGTTTCATCTACTTTAGGTAATTTAAAAACTATATTATTATTTGGCAGTGGGCACATAGGAAAGTGTAAAGTATACAGTTTATGCCAATATGTTTATCATGCTTGTATGATAAAAAACTTGCAAAGATATTGATCTAAATACATGACCTACTCATTCTAAACCTGCCGAGCTTCACCAGCGAAGCTTTTGACCCCAGAGGGTTAACGCATCCTTTACTGAGCCGGAGTCTCTGTCCGTTTGTGGCCACATATAATGAAGAGCTCATAACGTTTCAAGGCTTGCTTCTGAAGTCCTTTTTAACCCTTATTCAGAACTTACACAATGTGACAACAGAGGAACTATCAGTTCCAGCAGCAGACCATGCAACTGCAAGGTAATGTCTTTACCTTATCGGAACCTGCATTTGGTTGAGCATCGTTGCAGTGTATTTATTTTTATACGTTTTTGCTCTGCAGGCCAATGTGGCTGGAACTTTGTGTGACGAGTGTAAACCAGGATCCTTCCATCTTTCTGCTGGAAATCCTGAAGGGTGTTTGCAGTGTTTCTGCATGGGAGTGACCAAGCAGTGTGCCAGCTCCACCTGGACCAGAGATCAGGTTAGTTCGAGTAAGCCTGTAAGGGTTTCAAGGATTTTCATACAAGATCAAGGGCTTTAGAGACCTGCTAGTAGTGTTGACGTCAAGACCAAGTCATGACTGAAACCAAGATAAGACCAAGACTTTGAGGGGTTGAGATCAAGTCAAGATCAAGACTAAGGCAGGGCGAGACTGAGTCAAGACCAGGACCAGACCAGGGTGTGTGAATGGGGGTGGGGGAGGGGTGATGGCCATTAACAGGAAGAACAATTTCAAATTAGCAATGAGTCATGTTGTTGGTCACATTTGAAGCAGGAAGTTTTACATCTATTCACAGTAACGATGTTAACAAACAAATTGGACAGTGCACTGGCAATTTGGTGAAATCACCCCTGCAGTTGTGGTCTTGAAATAAAATCCTGAGACTGAGACAAGACCGAGTAAAAATGGGGTCGATTACGAGACAAGACCGAGACCTTCAAAAAGTGGTCTTGAGACCGGTCTCGAGTCCTACAACACTACCTACTAGCAGAATAGTTTAAGATAGGACTGAGATGGTTTTAATGGACTTAAATATGACCCACAACCTTGAATTGAACCCAGTACGTTGGCGTATTCCTGCCTCCTGCTTCAAATTCCCAGGCTTGAGACTCCGGATCCACTGTGATCCAGACCAAGACCAAGCATAACTTAAGATGAATTAGTGATATAACCTTGAAATCTGGTTTCATAGTCCCTAACTCGACGACACGCTATTTTTTAATTCAAGGATCTCACAAGCAAACCGATCCATTGTCTTTTATGTTCTAGTTATAAACATACCCCTCTAGTCTCATGTCATGTGACGGACTCGCTCCTCTGGTTGTGTCGAAAGGTGCGAGGTGGCGTCAACGGGCAGCTGTTTTCTCTCACCAACGAAGGCAATACTCGCTTCATCGTTGACGGCATCACCCAGAGGGGTAGTGCCGAGGTCTTCTATCGCTCGTTCACCAGCATCCCGAATGATATCTACTACTGGGTGCTGCCCGAGAGCTTCCAAGGAGATAAGGTGCATCTGTTTACTCCTGCTCACATCCAATAAGTGTGAAAAGAGTGTAATAATCAATGACACGATGCTGTGATGAGATCTGTTGCAGAGTGGCGTGACTGACAATAAATATGATGGTGCGAGGATATATCATGATACAAATTTGTGACGATTTGAATTGATGAAATAAAAACTGAATTGTGATCATCAGGTTGCATAATCTTAGTTTTTCCACTTTGTTAATGTAAATGATGTAAAATAGCGGGAATATGGGTGACTTCACTGTAGGCGGAAGTAACACAGCTCTAATGTAGCTGAAACACAAACGAATCTAAAATGTGAAAGAGGTGTTGTGTGATTGACTAGAACTGGATTTAACAAGAATTCGGAGTGCTCTTTTTACAGATTGCTGAAAGATAAAGAAAAGAGAAGCAAATGGAGGGAGAACAAATCTTAGTTTATGAAGCAAAGGCTGATTTTATTAACTTTTTAATTTTTGATGAGGAATATTTTAGTTAATAGTCTATTTTATTTTTTTCGTGGTACGGTTTCCATCAAATCCTGCGCTCTGATTGGCTGGCGAGTGGGTCCGTGTCCTACGGTACGGACCCCGGTTACGGACCTCTGGCGGCTCGCTCGTTCACAACAACAAACATGGTAGAATTTTTTTGTCAACATGTATTTTTTTTTTAAATATAAGATTTATTTATAAGATTATCAAAAATCTTGTAAATTTTTGCCAGCATTTCTCAGGAGAATAGCATTAATTTTACATCATGGATGGTGATAACGACAGCGTTCACAGCGAAAGCAAGTTTTACTACCTTGAGGAAGACAAAATAAAAGAAAACATTTCAGGAGAAAGCTAAAAACCTCTAACTTGCTAACGCCGAGCAAAAACATGGCTGAATCCTGAATGACTCAATTTTGTATAAATAGGGGACTACATAGGCGGCAAAATGTTTTTTTCCTGCTATGGAAGTGCACTTGTATACCGAGGGGGAAGAAATTTGCATTACAGCCGTGAATGAGGATTCAAAATGGTGGCTCGGCTCGGTTTTCCCTTTCGGGCGCTCTCGTTTTCTGTTAGAATTTGGTAAAGAAAAAAATAAATATATTATTTACCAGCTTAAGGTCGGTCCGTATGGTGAAATACCATGACCTCGGCCTTAAATACTGACCTCGGCCCAGAGGGCCTCGCTCAATACTTTCAAGACCTCAGTCACGGTATTTCACGATATGGACCTCCCAGCTGGTAAATAACACGTATATAATTTACTACAACATTTACAAATGTGGGTAAATAATTATTGTTGGTGGTTAACAAAATGTAAAGTTTTTTTTTATTATTAATTAATTTATTTATTTATCAAAAGCAATATTTAAGTCAAAGATTAGGAAAATTATTTTTTTAAGTGATAAAATTTTCATTAATTATTACTATTTTTTCGAAAGCTATCATTGGAAAATTGAATCGTGAACCCAATATCTTAGAATATCCTCACATCCAGAACTGTTTTATTCCTCTTATACCACATCAGTATGCTAACGGGAACATTTTTTAAAATTGATTTAATCCAGTTAATGTTGTGGAATGTCCACAAAACAGATTAGTTCCTGTTCTTACGTGCCTTAGAGCAGCACCAACGTTTCATTTTTCTGTCTGTTAAAGATAATATTTAAGTTATTCCACGAAATTGAGTCGTACATGAGCTGATAGCTGACGAGGTGCATAGCACCGAGTTGTCTATAAGCAATGTATGATGAGATTGAGTGGAATAACTGTTTTATTCTCTCCACATTCACTGGATTTTGAGAAATGGAGCTTTTTTTAATTTTTATTTTTTTGCAAATTCGGTACATAAACACTTTATACAAAACGTCCGACAAAATAATTTCTGCTTAGAATGTAAACAAACCGGCGAAATGACTGTAGCAATGTGTGAAAAATGCTATGATAATAATTCTTGAAAAATAAAGAGACATTCTTACCATCAAATACTTTCATTCCATATATTGTTGAGGGTTTTTTTTTGTATTTTTTGGGGTGGTGGTTTTTCTTCTTCAGGGCTGGGGTGGAGTGTGAAACAGAAGACATGGGGGGGCAGGCACACTATTCTTTTAGTTATTTCTGTTTCTTTTAAATACTTAACATTTTTGGGGGTTTTGTTTTCGAGGAGAGTTTTTATTTCATCCTCGGTTGCTTCAGCAACACGCTCCGCCATTTTGTTTTTCTCTACTTATGGTATATGAGCTGATGTCCTAGTCGTAGAGTAGCCAATCAGAGCGCACAATTGCTCATATCCAGTGAATGTGGATAGAATAATACAAAATGTACAGCTTTTGTTACTGAGAAACCACAAAGTGCGAAGCCGTCCATTGTGAATACTCTTAGCTGTCAAACTGTTATAAAGCGCCGACACTGGAGACTCCTTCCAAAGATGCTGAAAATGTCTCATTGGGGAAAGCATCAATTACACACTTTACAATTACACACTTTACAAAAGAAACAATTACACACTTTAAATCCATTGATTAGAATGAGTATAAGAGCAAGAGCATTTAATATAAGCTTATTTTTCGCTCATTGTTGTTTAAAGCTGTGTATTTTAATGAGATGGAAAGATTTCCCAAACCAATAAAAACAGAAAATGCACTTAAAAAAAATTATAATAATCTGTTGAAATCTACAAGTTAAAAGTGACTTTCTTTAGATGAGGGGAAATGGTGTCTGAAGATTTTTAACAACTCTTTTTACCTCGCAAAGGTGACTGCGTATGGAGGAGAGCTGCGCTACAAGGTGCGTTATGAGCCCGGCGCCCGCTCAGTGGTGATCGAGAACAAGCCTGATGTGGTTCTCCAGGGCAACAACATCTTCCTGGAGCACTACTCGCAGACCAAGACGCTGCCCCGAGTCCCTGCCACCTTCGTCGTACCTTTCCGAGAGGTGTGTTAATGCTGACCAAGTGCAGTTTGAGTGTTTAAATTGTGCTTTCGTGCTCTAAGGAGGTTGGTTCAGTTCCACCAATTGGAAGGCTGTTATTGAGGCCCTGTGCTGGAATAATAAAACTTCTCAGACGATGCTTTTGACTTTGGAGTGGTGCTAACTCTCTAAATAATTTCTTCTAGTCTGCATGGAGGAGAGCTGATGGACAGCCGTGCACCAGAGAGCACCTGTTGATGGCCCTGGCTGACCTCTCCGTCTTCATGATCAGAGCCACTTACGCAGACAGCATGGCCGAGAGCAGGTGCCTGCGCTGTTTGTTTTTATAGCTACGTTTAAAGTTGCTGAAACAAGTTTATCATTTATAACAGCTTCAAACAGTCATTCCCATGACAAGCCTATGGCTAAGGCTTAATGGTTAGAGAAGCAGCTTTGGGACCAAAAGGTCGCTGGTTTGATTCCCTGGACCAGCAGGAATGGCTGAAGTGCCGTTTCATATACCCCTGATGAATAAACATCATCTCCTTCCAGAAAACTTCACCAGATCAACAATTGAACATTTTTCCTTTAATCTGTTTATTATTAGGCTTAGATTACGTAAAACATCAACTATATAAGTCTGAGAATGAGCGGTTACTATAGAAACGAAAACGCATTCGAATCATTAATTTTAAACCTGTACTTCCTGACCAATCAGACACGAGAACTTAAAAGTGATGTAAATATTTTATAATACATGTACTGACTGATCTTCAGATAGAAACATGATTATTTCTGTGGTCTGGGTAGGCATGGAATAATAATAATAATAATAATAATAATAATATTGGCTGTCTTTTTTTTCTGTGGTATCAGATATATTCCATTCAGCTAGCATGACCCTGAACAAGTCAAAGACGAGTTCAATATCATGCTAGCTGAATGGACTATATCTGATGTACCGCGGAAAAAAGCCAGCTATGCTATTAGTATTGTTATTATTGTGTATACACATTCTTTTCGGGTGTTCAACAGTCTCTTTTAAAATTCTTTCAATCTTCCGTATTTAACGGTGCAAACCTGGCGGCCACGTTCATTTGCAAATTATCACAGTCGCTCACTAACGCGGAAGTTTTACGTCTCTGACGTGTGACGTCATGTCGTCTCGACACCCATGCAATATCGTGAACCATATTCAATGCTCATTCTCCATTGGGTAGAGT
Organism: Neoarius graeffei; assembly: GCF_027579695.1. Taxonomy (NCBI): domain Eukaryota; kingdom Metazoa; phylum Chordata; class Actinopteri; order Siluriformes; family Ariidae; genus Neoarius; species Neoarius graeffei. The sequence continues at coordinate 29,973,081 of NC_083581.1, read as the reverse complement.
GATGTAATACATGTAGGATAAGCGATATGCTAACAATATTGCATGCTATGAAATTTGCTAGAAGGGAATAGAACACGTTTTTATTCCATCGAAAAAGTGTCCTGTATGGATAATAATTCGCGATATTTGGTCCACAATTTGATTTTCCAATGAAATTTTTGAAAAGAAAATTAAATGAATGAATAAACTTTTATTACCAAAACAAAATGCAACAGTTATTTTCCCATTTATCAAGTTAAATATCTTTTTTGTTCAATTAAAAAAAAAAAAGTTTTTCATTTTCGTCAAAACCTACAATAAGTTTTGTTAAGGTTGGAGTAAAATGTAATAGCCTATGAACTAAAATATTCCTTTTATTAAAAATGAACAAAAGTTAATGACAAATTGGCCTTTTCTTAAACTTTTAAACATTTGTTCTCCCTCTATTTGCTTCTCTTTTCTTTATCTTTCAGCAGTCTGCAAAAAGAGAGCTTTTTTTGTACACAATCACACAACACCTCTTTCCCATTTTAGATCTGTTTTTTGTGTTTTCACAGCATTAGAGCTGTGTTACTTCCACCCGTGGTGACGTCACGTGCAATTACAACGCCGTTACAGCTCGGAAAACTTTAGAGATTGTGCAGCCTGATAATAGCCATGAATCATTTTTTTATTTCCTCATCACACAATACATCGTTCCATGCCTAATTCATTTCTTGGTTCTGTGTTCTGCTCAGTGTTGCTGATATCCAGATGGATATTGCGGTGCCACATTTCACCGGGAACGAGAGGGCTCTTGAAGTGGAAGAATGCGCCTGTCCTCAAGGATACCGAGGCCCGTCCTGCCAGGTTATAACACGCCCACTCAAACTCTTGAGTCTGTAAACACTGAGTCGTTAAACCAGCATTCCTGGCAGGATGAGGATTAAACATTTAATTATAAATCTATAGCCTATTTCCTTTTTGCCCGTTTTGTAGTTTGGGTGGAGGTTCACATTCTCTGTGAATCATCAGATTGAGATGTTCACTGCCAAACAAACAAACGTTATCAGCTCTCAAGATATCACGCGTCAGTGTGTGAACTTGTCGCCCTGACTCGTGCTTTGTGTTCAGGATTGTGATTTGGGATACACACGCATAGGATCAGGCGTCTACCTTGGCACCTGTGAGAAGTGCGAGTGCCATGGGCATGCGAGTAGCTGTGACTCCGAGACAGGCGCATGCTTGGTGAGTGAGCATTCCTACACACACACACACACACACACACACACACACACACACACACACACGCGCGCACACTAGTGCATATTCAAAGTGTATCCTAATCCTTGTATGTCGAAGTGGTGTTACTGAAGTTGCCAATGTTACCATAAATTAAATAATTATAGAACTGATATGTCCATGATATTACTTTGCGAAAGTGTTCATCCTCTCCACAGTAGGTTGGAGTTTTTGTAAACATGTACAAATAACTGATCAGTGAATGAAAATGTACAATAAACAAAACAGCCACTAATTAGCCAGTGAAAACTCCTCACCCTGTTAATGTTTCAGCTTTTCCCCATTTGTGATGCTGGCAGGATTCAGAGTCTAGACATGACTCACCGTCTCAGATTTTGTCGCTCTGTACAGCCTTGCCACTGACCTCATAAAACATGTTGAGTAGGAAATAAAACACTTTTTTTATGCTAGGAGCTATTATCAGAAAACCTCAAGCATATAATTACTGTTCCAGCCATGGAGTTGAGTGTTTTCCAATAACAGCATGTCCAGAGATGTTTTATTCCTCTTGCACCACAGCAAGCTGCCAGCGGTTGTCATTTTTAACTTCTTATCCTTTTATTGTCCTCGATCATGTTGTGGAACATGTGGGGAAACATGTTAGTTTGCAGTTATAGTGGTTGTAATGGAAGCCTTCCATCAGCTGCATCTATTTTTAATAAGTGTTCTACCCAGGAATAAAAATAAATCCCTGACTTTTGGGTGGCAACAGGCCGCCCTGCAAAACCCACAGGGCCACACGGCGCACCAAAGGGAGAATTTTGAAAAAAGGGAGCCCATTTGGTGGCATCTGATGACTTTTTTTTTTTTATGAGCAGTTTATGGTGGTACTGACACGGTCACTTTTTATCCCCTGCTGGCCGAAAGGCCCGAAGGGAGGTTATGCCGTGGCAATGTCTGTCCATCCCGGGAAGGGTACTCACATTCTGAAATCAACTCCTCTCGTAATTTTTGGAGGAATTTCACCAAACTTGGCAGGATTCTTTGTTATACGTCGGTAATGCGCATATTGTAATTTTGTTAAATTGGGTCGCATTTTACCAGAGTTACAGCCCTTGATTAACAAAATTATACTTTGACAATTTCACGAGTGGTTTTTTTTTTTCCTTCTGAAATCAACCCCTCTTACAATTTTTGGACGAATTTCTCGAAGCTTGGCAAAAGGCCTTGTTCTATGACGGCAATACGCATATTCCGATTTAATTTCGTTTGTGAAAATTTTCCCCCGAGTTTTGACCCTTGATTAAATAACTTGTACTTTGACAATTTCATGAGGGTGTACGCTGTTCTGAATTCAACTCCTCTCACAATTTGTAGAGGAATTTCATCAAACTAGGCGGCACGGTGGTGTAGTGGTTAGCGCTGTCGCCTCACAGCAAGAAGGTCCGGGTTCGAGCCCCGTGGCCGGCGAGGGCCTTTCTGTGCGGAGTTTGCATGTTCTCCCCGTGTCCGCGTGGGTTTCCTCCGGGTGCTCCGGTTTCCCCCACAGTCCAAAGACATGCAGGTTAGGCTAACTGGTGACTCTAAATTGACTGTAAGTGTGAATGTGAGTGTGAATGGTTGTCTGTGTCTGTGTGTCAGCCCTGTGACGACCTGGCGACTTGTCCAGGGTGTACCCCGTCTTTCGCCTGTAGTCAGCTGGGATAGGCTCCAGCTTGCCTGCGACCCTGTAGAACAGGATAAAGCGGCTAGAGATAATGAGATGAGAATGAGATTTCATCAAACTTGGCAAAAGGATTATTTGTTATATAACAGTTATACGCATATTGAAATTTCGTTTAATTTGGGCAAATTTTCCCAGAGTTATGCCCTTGATTATTAACAAACTTGTACTTTGGCAATTTCATCAAAGTGTGCTTGTTTTCTGAAATCAACTTCCCTTACAATTTTTATTATCCCCCACTGGCCGAAAGGCCCGAAGGGGGATTATGTCATGATGTCTATCCATCCGTCCTGGGAAGGGTTCGCACCTTCTGAAATCAACTCCTCTTAGTTTTTGGAGGAATTTAACAAAACTTGACAGGATTCTTTGTTATATGTCAGTAATACGCATATTGTAATTTTATTCAATTCACTCGCATTTTGCCAGAGTTATGGCGTAGTTGCCGGCGGGGGATATTGTGCTGTCAGAGCACTCTTTGTTACTGTTAACATGGTTGAAAAGGTTGCTACAACAAGTGGAGGTCTGTGATGCTGTGGTTTGCAGCATGGGGTTCACATGAGCAATAAATAGTCATCATCTGACAACAATGATTTTTCCAGAGCGTGTTGACCATATAATAATGCTGTTTTATTACCTGAACCGCTGCCAAAAGTTTAAATGAGCTCTGTTGCAGTTTAAAAAAAAAAATAGTAATAATACCCCCTGCAGATTGCATTTATTGCACAAATGCCACAATCTTGAGTAGCACCTTTATACTTCGGCCTACTCAATACTTCAAACGCCTTAAGAAAACATTTAGACTAATAACATTATTTTTTCAGAACATTATTCTTTCATCACTATATTTTTGACCACTCAGCTATTTTAGAATAAAAGTTACCTTTCCCTAAGCCAGAGAAACTCCTTTAGCCAGTTTTCATCAAAACCAGATGTCCTTTGCTTGGTCCTTTTTTTGCCCTCTGGCAGCCTATAATCTTCAATTTTAGACAGATCTACCATGTCAACAACATCTTCGGTTTCACTTCACTGCCATCTCTTTCTGGCTTTTCTGTCCTACTCTTGTTTAGTTGTCAAAAATAGGAATCTATGGGGCGCTGAGCGCCATTGGAGCCTTTTTTTTGGCATGATTGAAACATGGAGATGTATACCCATCACACAAAAACCATAAACCGCGATCTCGCCCGCGCACTGAAGCGTCATGGTACCAGTACAGCAGCAAAGTGATTTGAGGAGGTTTGTTGTGATTGGGGATTTCCCAGGGGCATTTCCGGTCTGCCGGAGTGCATCATGGCAGCAAACCGGCCCAAAACACTGATTTTCCTTCAAAATATGCCCCAAACATCGCAAGGTAGGAATCTGACATGATTTTTTTTTTTCCCAGAGCGTGTTGGCAAATTTAAAGCGTGTCGGCATGAAATTAAAGCGTGTCGGCCCCGACACGCAGTGGCGCTCCGGGGAGAACAATGAATAAGTTAATAAGACAAAAAATGCAGATTGTCCAGTTTCCAAGAAACTGGAAGAAGCAAAGTCTTCTGTCCAGACACTGGAGACTCCTCTATAAATGTTAAATTATCATCTCATAAATAATCATAAAGCTTCAACAAATAATTAAATGTTTATTCAGGTTACTACTTGGCTTAATTGTGGCACGTCCAATATACAAGTCCATGTGAAAAAGCTGTTACGAGAGAAATGATAATGTATTAGAACAAACACATTCATTTAAAACCATGTTCTTGAGAATGAAACCTGAGGGTTTACAATGGTCCGGCGTCATGTGTGTGATTACTGACTGACCTTCTTCCTGTTACAGCAATGCCAGCACCACACAGTTGGGTCCAGATGTGAAAATTGCCTTGCTGGTTTCTATGGCGATCCAGTGACTGGCGGTGTACATGCCTGTAGACCATGCCCTTGTTTTGGGCCCACCTCTGGAAGCAGGTTAGTCCTACATGACTATATGGCCATATACATAACTTTTAACAGTTATTCCACAAGATCGAGTCGTTCGTGAGCTGATGGCCGACAAGGCGCGTAGCACCGAGTTGGCTATAATCCATGTCTGACAAGATTGAGTGGAATAATTGTTTTATTCTATCCATATTCACTGGATTTTGAGAAACGGAGCAAATTTTTTTTTTTTGCAAATTTGATAAATAAAAGCTTTATACAAAATGTATGACAAAATAATTTCCACTTAGAATGTAAACAAACCAGCGAAATGACCGTAGCAATTTGTGAAAAATGCTATAATAATAATTCTTGAAAAATAACGTATGTTCTTGCCATCCAACACTTCCGTTCTATATTTTGTTGACTTGTATTTTCTGTGGGTTTTTCTTCAAGTAGAGTTTTTATTACGTCCTCAGTTGCTTCAGTAAAATGCGCTGCCTTCCCCCCCCACACTCTTCTTTTTTTCTCTACTCACAGTATATGAGCTGATAGCCTAGTAGTAGAATAGCCAATCAGTGTGTGCAATTGCTCATATCTAGTGAATGTGGATAGAATAATAAAATATATATCAGACTGTACGAGACTTCCTCTCCATATATATTCTCTCTTCCACAGTGAGACGAAATCTTGCTACTTGGACAGCGATGGACAGCCGACTTGCAATAACTGTCCTGTTGGTTATACTGGAAGGCGCTGTGAGGGGTACACTCTCCATTCCTTTTCGTAATCTTGTATTTAGGAAATGATTGGCCTGCTTTTTCCGTTGAGTGTTCTGGGAATACTGGGCTGGCCAAGCTGCATATGGAGAGGTCATCCTGTCAGGCACCATGCTGTGTTAACCTTTCACCTCTCTCTCTCTCTCTCTTTATTACGGTCATGATTGTATGAACTCGAACCATGCATTAACCCCATCCATACCAGTGAAAATGTCTTTGAGGCTTAGTTTGTGAAAATTACTGAAAGAAAACTAGTCTATTTTGGGGTAGCTAATGGTAAAAGTGGAATCTTGTGATTTTAACACAAGTCTTAGATCATAAAACTTGCAATGTTACTGATCTTTGCAAAGCGTTCCATGGCTATAGACTCTCCTCTCTAATCTGGGACATTTTTTTTAAAGCCTATTTGTTTTAAATCTACCATCTTTGACAATTGTTCAGCAAAATATGACTTGTAGAGGCGCTTGGACCCCTTTTAGCTAGCTTTCTTTTCTAAACCTCTTTCCTCTGCTTTAAAGTGTAACCATCTACGAGGTTGTGAGGTTGGAAGGTTACCAGTCATGTCCAAATCTTCTAGAATTTTTCAGCCTGGATGAAATGTGAGCATTTAATTTGACCTCTTTGTGAATCACTGAGTGCCAGGATTTGTTTACTGTCCGAGGTAGGGTTGTGATGTGTACGAAGTGTCCAAGAAACTTGGTGCGAAGCGCCTTTCTCCGATTATGGCCGTCAACATTTGAAGAAGCGAGAGTACTGACAACTAGGGCGACTTGTATCCAGAAGAACAGCTGGATAGAATCTTCTCCAAGGATCGCGGTCATGTAGTTTATGCCGTGCTGATTAAAGGCAGGTTTTGGATGGGAGCCAATATGGGAACAAGCTCAACCAAAGGGAAGATGTTCTTTTATGGCCTAAAGCTGCACACTGAAAAATCCCCCACAAGAGCTTCCAAGCCAAAAGGGTACTCCTCCAGAGTGCACGGTCACAAACAACATAACCCTTGGCAAAACTTGAGGGTTTTCTTTGTAAAAACATTCAGCCCTGAAACTTTACATCAGAGCTTCAAAAGAACATGAACGGCTTCAACTACTAGTTGAGCATGCTGGAGAACAACACATCAGACATGAAGGGGTGATTTGAAGAGCATTAGGAAGCAGAAGAATTAACCAGAAAGTCTGAAAATAACAGGAAAGGCCAAATGAAGGAACTGGAATACACAGGCTAAGCCACCTTGAGGGTTGGACTAGAAGTCTTGGCTGTACTGTACTTGGATTGACAGATCTACAAAATCAAACATGCTTATTCATTCACCACTAGTAGGCTTTCCCTACTATAATGAGACCAGAATAGGGGAAGCCATGGCCTAATAGTTAAAGAAGTAGCTTTGAGACCAAAAGGTTGCCAGTTTGAGTCCCTGGACCACCAAGAATGGCTGAAGTGCCCTTGAGCAAGGCACCTAACCCCCAACTGCTCCCCAGGCTGCTCTGGGTATGTTGTACGTCACTCTGGATAAGAGCGTCTGCTAAATGCTACTCTTGTGATCTCACCATAGCTACTACCAGACCATCTAAGACCCCAGGAGGACAACGGTCTCCAAAACTAATCCCACTTTTCAATAAAAAAGACTGCTGTAGGGCAGGAAGTCCATGCAACTCTACCTCAGGAAAAGCTGTTAATTCTTATAAAAATGACACCCAGTCCTCATAGGATGCCCAGTTATACCAACTCAACATTTATATAAGAATGGACAGCTTGGCTGGCTGAATCCATGTCCGTCAAAGTCCCTCTCATACCAGAATCTGGTCTTCCCAGGCAGTCTCCTGTCCCAGTAAACTGTGGGTGGTAAAAGAGAGCAACTGGACTTGCTTGAAGATTCTTGAAGACGTTTCACCTCTCATCCAAAAGGCTTCTTTAGTTCTGTCTGACTGTCCCAGTACTAACCAACTCTTTAAGGCCTATGGGTGCGGTGCCAATCTTCATTTTGATAGTCCTCGGCTTCTCGCCTATACAGCTAGGGTTACAGTGGGAGGCTAGTCCTCTGGTAACCACGAGAGTTTGACTTCCCTATTCGCGTCTGTATTGCAGCGTGTCTTGCCAGATGGTAGTAGGTACCATTTTTATGATGGTCTTTGGTATGACTTGACCGTGAGTAGAACTCGCAATCTCCCAGTCGAGAGGCGGACACACTAACTACTAGACCAACTCGCAGTAATTAATCCAAGAACAGCATCAAAAAGTACAACAGCTCTCCTTTCACAAAGTATTCGAATACAACGTCAACCAAATTCAATACTATATTGACTAGGGCTACACTTGAAACTGAACCTCCCCCAAGCTCACTCATCTACCACGTTACCAAGCAATCCAAATAAAGAAACTTGGAAATAAATTGACACCAAACAAAAATGAGGCTACCTGTGCAGTCTGGTTCTTCATGGTTGGCTTTGGTGTCTTTCCACTTTCCTTCGCAGTGTGGAGTTGAAATGACTACCTTAGTATCGAGATTTCCAAGAAAAATGGGTTTGCCATGTTGCACATGTAAAGAGAACACTTTTCAATAATGTTTTACGCCAGGCCTGATTAGTCTCACCCAGAGATGGACAAAGTACCCAACTTCATTGCTTGAGTCAAAGTACAGATCTCACTGGTCAAATGTTACTCCGATACAAGTGAAAGTTGTCCAGTCAAATTTTTACTTAAGTTAAAGTACTGAAGTACTTGCTCTTAAAAATACTTAAGTATTAAAAGTACATTTTCTGTCAATGCATTGTTGTATTATTGCCACAACACTTACGAAACCTAACGCCGTTACCAAAGACAGAAATGTGAATTCACAAAATGAACGCATGCTGTGCCATCATGGTGGTTTAACATTAAGCTAGCTAGTCAGTGAAACTCCACTTGGCATGCTAGCAAACGCTTTTCAAACTTGAAATCATATTGGGTTGCTAACGCTACTAGAAAACAAAGATTTCTATATTGTTTATTTGGCAAGATTATGCTAAAACATATATTTCTGAAAGGACTTCAGATAAGTTAACTTTATTCATGTTAGCGTAATTCCGTTTTTACATGCTAACTAACAGTGTCCAAGTTAAAGGAACAGTCCACCATACTTCCATAATGAAATATGCTCTTATCTGAATTGAGACGAGCTGCTCCGTACCTCTCCGAGCTTTGCGCGACCTCCCAGTCAGTCAGACACAGTCAGACGCGCTGTCACTCCTGTTAGCAATGTAGCTAGGCTCAGTATGGCCAATGGTATTTTTTGGGGCTGTAGTTAGATGCGACCAAACTCTTCCACGTTTTTCCTGTTTACATAGGTTTATATGACCAGTGACATGAAACAAGTTCAGTTACACAAATTGAAACGTAGCGATTTTCTATGCTATGGAAAGTCCGCACTATAATGACAGGCGTACTAACACCTTCTGCACGCTTCGGCAGCGCATTGATATCTGAGCTCCGTATCGATGCGCTGCCAAAGCGCGCAGAAGGTGTTAGTATGCCTGTCATTATAGTGCGGACTTTCCATAGCATAGAAAATCGCTACATTTCAATTTGTGTAACTGAACTTGTTTCATGTCACTGGTCATATAAACCTATGTAAACAGGAAAAACGTGGAAGAGTTTGGTCGCATCTAACTACAGCCCCAAAAAATACCGTTGGCCATGCTGAGCCTAGCTACATTGCTAACAGGAGTGACAGCGCCTGACTGACTGGGAGGTCGCGCAAAGCCCGGAGAGGTACGGAGCAGCTCGTCTCAATTCAGATAAGAGCATATTTCATTATGGAAGTACGGTGGACTGTTCCTTTAACTAGCTATGTGTCAACGTTAGCTGTGGACAAGGCTACGGCAACTTGGCGGGTAAATCCATAGAAAGGTCATTTGATTAACCAGACTGCATGTTATCGCTAGCTCTAAAAGCACAGACAACTTTGTTGCAAGCTTTCTCTTGGAACAAAACGTTTACATACCTAAATATGCTTCTGCAGGTCGGACGGCGAGTTTTTGTAGGCCGTGACGTGGTTCGTTTTCAGCAAGCAAAGCAAACATTTAAAACAAAACGACTCTTTAATCCTTTCAGAAAACTGAAACATGGGTTCATGGGCCATGAGTGCATGCGTTCCCCAGAAGAACTGCCTCCTTCCATTCCGCCATCAACTGATCGTGTTAAATAATGCTGCTGAGGAATCACTGAACTTGATTTTATACAGTCTATGGACGTGACGTGACCCTAGTGATTACTGATAGGCTGCTTCATAGTAACGAGGACCTCGACAGAAATGTAGTGGAGTGAAAAGTGCAATATTTGCCTTTCAAATGTAGTGAAGTTAAAGTCATAAGTTTCCAAAAAATACTCAAGTGAAGTACAGGTACTCAAAGTGCACTTAAGTACAGTACTCAAGTAAATGCACTTCGTTACTGTCCACCTCTGGTTTCACCTCATTTGATTGACTGTGTTGTTTCTCGCCTCTATTCTAGATGTGCCCCTGGATACACTGGCAACCCAGAACATGGACAGAGCTGCACTCCAGGAAGAGGTATTTATTTAATGAGCATGTAGTTTATTTATTTTTTATTGCAGGATACGGTTTCATGAAACGACTGGACGCGAGTACATTAAACTTGGTTAGAAAAACATTAGGAATCTGTTTCCTTTTGAAGCAGCTTTGTTTGATTTCCTCTTTCAAGAGTCTTCCTGTGATTTTTCTAACATTTGGCTGTTCTCAGAGAGAGTGTTTTTAAGATGAGACAAATGTTAATAAGGACTGTAGAATCCTGCTTTGCTTTGCATGGTGGCTCTGACTGAACAGAGATTTCCTGTTTTGCAGTGAGTTGCCAAAACTGCGACCAGCGAGGAAGCGAAGACTGCATTTCAAACAGGATCTGCCGCTGCAAGGCATGTACACGAAATTATACGAACACCTTTATCATGCCGTTTGGCCAAGAGGAGGATTTTATATCTCTCTTGTGTGTTGTCAATGTGCAGATGAACGTGGAGGGTCCATCATGCTCCAGCTGCAAGCCTGGCACCTTCCATCTCAGCCTCGCCAACAAAGATGGCTGCCTGGCATGCTTCTGCATGGGAATCACTCAGCAGTGCTCCAGCTCGTCTTTGTACAGAGATGTTGTAAGGCCTTCAGACATGCTTTCACACTTTTCCAACCGGTGAAGATCTGAACACTGTTAAGAGTTCTCCTTTCTTTGGATCTATCGCTCATCACCACTTAGATCACCACTGTCTTTGCCCCCGGGAACACCCAAGGCTTCGCTCTCGTGAACCGGCAACGCACCAACCGCGTCAGCGACGGCTTCTCAGTGGAGATGTCCACGGACAGAACGCAGCTCTCGTTCACCAACTTCGACCACCACAGCCAGGAGCTTCACTTCTGGCAGCTACCTTCCAGCTACCAGGGAGATAAGGTACAGTCTAGTGGTTTTAGTATAGTGATGCATTCCACACCTCCAGTTAATTCACACCAGTCAGTGATCTCACTCGCTCTGCCAGCTTTGCTTTCCTTTTCATGTTCAGCTTTGCTAACATTATGGATGGCGAAAGCGGATTATTTTGGACTTTTCTGGAAACAAGTTCCAACAACTCCATTTTAGATGAACGGCTACTGCAGACTCATGCTGGTGCAAGGGCTAGACTGGTGAAATCTAATTTAAAAGCCTGGGTGAAGACGCAATCCGTTTCACCAGGGGTAATTTCACCATTGTAGAGCCAATAGTTGGATAGAGTGCAGGACCTTTTCTTTTGGTTCTCTCGGGGAAGCCATGGCCTAATGTTTAGAGGAGCGGCTTTGGGACCAAAAGGTCACTGGTTCGATTCCCTGGACTAGCAGGAATGACTGAAGTGCCCTTGAGCAAGGCACCTAACCCCCGGCTGCTCCCCAGGCTGCTCTGGGTGTGTTGTATGTCGCTCTGGATAAGAGCATCTGCTAAACGCCTGTAATGTAATGGTTCTGCATGTTTTCACACACTTAATTTGCATAGATGTAAATCTCCATCTTTGTACTTTATAGAAGCAGACTCCCTTTAAACGATTGAAACGTTCACACAAGGTAAAGCGGAATGAGTGGAATGCGTGTTTCAGTTTTGTACGGACTTGATGTGGGTTTTTTTGTTTTTTTTTTAAAATAAATAAAGCAATGTTGCTTGTCCTGTGGTAAATTTCAGTGATGTGTTGTACTCGTGTGCATGAAACAACTATAAATTGAAGGGCAAACACAAAGCAGTATTTTATTAGTCAGGCTAACATCAGTATACATGCAGTACCAGTCAAAAGTATGGACACGCTTTCTAATTCAATAGTTTTTCGTTATTTCTATTAATTAAGTCACTTCATGTCTTAAAGTAATGATGGATGTCGTTCCTCTTCATTTAGTTGAGTCGTTCTTGATATAATATGGATTATTACAGTTGTGGAATAGGGCTATTGTATTATTTGTATTTTTATTATTTGCTATTTACTGTTTGATTTCAGACGCATTGAAAGATGCAGCATCCTTAAGGAAAAGGGAGTTGTTGTTTTTTTTTAAGTTAAAGGTAGACTACCTTTCAGATTTTTCAAGTGTAGGTCATAAAAAGAATTTTCCCCGACACCCAATTATTTTTGTTTAGTGGAGCGAAAGCGACTGAATTAGAATCACAGACTTCCAATTTTATTATTTTTTTAATAGAACAATTAATGAATTTAAGGCCACGTGGCCCTAAATTCTCCGCTATTTTTTTCCTCCTTCACCATGATGCAATACAAGCTACTACGTCATGCATCACATGGTGGGCTTTCCCCGTTTGCGCAAGGCATTGTGGGATACAAATTTGAAACAGGAGAGAAAAATGGAGGATGCGAGTGTGCAAATGAAACGTGAAAGACCGACTACAGTAACAGAAAGCGAGAAGAAAAGACGTTATCTACGAAGGAAGGGAAACGCAGGACCAAACTAATAAATATCGGTGCTCAGCAAGCACCTCGTTGTGATCAGCTGTTCGTTTAGCAACAGAATGATGGAACGGTCAGTGCACGGTCAAAGTAAACCTGTAGATGGCAGTAATGCAACACTGTGGATGCCAGCTGCTGTAAAACCCAAAAGAAGAAGTTGGTAAACCTGTGCATTTTGAAGGCCAATTTATGCTGACAACCCAGTCCTCGCAGATGGCGTCGCAGATGGTGTCTGCGAAGCCCCCCCCCCTTCGCAGACGCTCCGCGCGCACCTCTTAAAAATTGTGACCACTGCAGACAGCCTCGCAGACAGCCTCGCAGACAAGAGGGCTCTGAATGGTCCACTCTACATCTGCTGTACACGCACTTCCGCTTCCTTACTTTCCCGGTTTGGTTTGTTTTCACGACCGCCATTTTTAAAAACACGAGCGAAGATGGAGCAGCACGAAGAGCGATTGATCGAGGAAGTGAGGAAGTACGTACATCTATACGACTCCAGTTCTAGTCATTATAAGTAACCGGAGGATAAACCCTCCACTAACCACACCCACCAACTACTCCTAGCGATTTCACGACTTCGCGCCCCCTTGCGTTGTGGCGGTGAATAACATCGCGCACGCCTATTACTCCCCGCTCAACGATAAATTACAACTGTCTGCGAAAAGCTATCTGCGAAAGCCTTGTCGCAAGAGCATGCAGAGGCCTTGAGATATTACAAATATAAACGTATCACAATGACCAAATTTCAGAAGGAACAAAATTTCACCGGTTTTATGAAATCGAAAGGCCGTCTAGCTTTAACGAATGTGAAATACAATATGTTCCAGCTGAAAGAAGCTGCCTTAAACAAGTGATTTGAGGAAGGACTGTATTGTGTTGGCAGGACTGCAATGGTATCCATTGGTCTGCTGTAGAGATTACAGGGAGGTGTGGTATATTTATAAAACCGGGATGACTCTACATTGCTTGAGGGACAACTTATAAAAGGAAAAAAGCCAAAAAAAAAGTAAATTGGAGTAGCCAGACAAAACCAGCAACGGTGTCCTCATGACGCCTCGGATTGGATGGAGACCAAATGCTTGTCCTTGTTGCTTGCTCGACTCGACTTGATAGCATGAGAAGTGTCGTGTATTCAGGAATGAAAACTGATAATACTTTACATGAAGAAACTTTTTAGGTAATCTATACAGTGTTTAAATTATATGAGCATGACCACTGCCTGTATGACATACAAATATACCAACCCCAGATGAGCACTCGGTGAGTTCTTTGGTATCTTGATGCATCCCCTGAGTGGAAACAGAGTCCTGCATGTCCTTGTGTGTGCACGTCATTGGAAGTCCTTGGATTTCTTGCTTTGGTTTCCCAGTTTTCATTGCTGACCCATGGGTCACTCTGGTTTCTGTTCACTTTCCTCCGCCCTCCTTCCCCAAAGTCATCCAGTAAACTCGACGATGAAATCTGGGAGCTCATCAGTAATTTCTCGAAAGGGCCGCCTGCCTCCTTATTCTCTTCATCCTCCAGTTCGGCTTCCTCCTTTCCAGTCAGAACCTCTGGTTCGGCAGGACGTTCAGGCGGCCATGCCCGTGTTCCTCCTTTACCCCCGTCAGCCTTACAAGCCTCTGTTTGGGCCTCTGGGCCCCACCCTGGTGCACCAGGCCGTTCCCCCTACCTTACCACAGTCAAGGTAATGAATAGTCTTTCAGGTGTTTTCCATTTTAGTTAGCATAAAAACGTAGGCCTTTAATGTACACATCGTAGCTCTTTTACGTAATTAGATCCAACAATGGTTTGATGCTGGTTTGGGATGTTGGTCTTACTGACAGGATAAGCTCAGAAAAAACACAGTGGAACCATCCAGTGCTGCTCTACCCGGCTCCTCCAGCAAGGTAGTCGTCCATGGCATCATGTCAGTGAAAATCTTGGGAAAGTACCACCCTCTGGAGGAACAGCTAACCTGAACCTTAGCAAGGTCACCCAGCCTTTTTGAACATCAAGCCATACGGTCATCATGAGTTAACTTTTAACAAAATGTGTTCTTATTGTATGTAATAAAAAATAAATTGGTTAATCAGTTGCTAGCCTTCAGATTGTCAGACGGTATGCAAAAGTTAATCAGTCTCGGTGACCTTAGAGTGGTTCTTGTCTGTGTTTCTCCTGGATTTTTCACACCAAAAGTAACTTTTGGAGAAATGTTTTATTTTCAGCCACAAGATAAACACCACTAAATATCTGAGGCTTCCTAGTTTCACCCAAGATTGTTTTGTTTGAGTTGATTAGCCATTAGGAACCTGCAAGCCTGTTCTCTGATGAGCTGCTCTCCTCTGCCTTGCTATCCTGCAGTGCTTTTCTTTTTCTTTCTGTCTGTCATCTGCTCATGTTCTGGACCTTTCAATCTCCATGTGCTCCAGTACTCTCTGGTCTACAATGGTTTTAGCTTGCACTCGGACGATGTGCTCTTCTGGAAGCTTCCTGAGAAGTTTCGAGGGGACAAGGTAATTAATCCTGAGTTGACTCAGGTGAGAGTGCTGATTTAAACTCTCACCTTATTTGCTCTAAACTGTAGTACGCAGGAATTGATTTGAGGAGGGATGAGATGTGCGTAATAAGATCCCCATGTGAGTTGTACAGCTGAAATGGTGTGTAACATAAGTGCTTCTGCAAGTAATTTGCGAATAAATTTGTCCGTAAACAATGCGAAATTGGCAGGAAACCTGATGGATGTACGACTCCTGATGTATGACTTTGTCCATGTAATGTGAGCCTGAGTTTTACATAATTCAAGTTATGCTGCTTTAACTTTTAATGACAAAAATGACAAACCCAACTGGGTCCTCTTCATGATATTTTCCTGTGATCGTTTCCTTATTCTCCTTCACCAGGTTCAAGCCTACGGAGGAAAGCTCAAGTACACCATCTCGTATGTGCCTGGGCCGCGAGGCGCTCCAATCGAGGACGTAGACGTTCAGATCATTGTAAGTAATATTTCAAATGGCACACAAGTCAAAGAGTTGTTGGTTTTAAAAATGAACCACCTTACCCATGGCGTTCTTATTTCCAGGGCAATGACATCACCCTCCTGGCTCGACAGGATTGGAGAAGGGGGCTGGCAACAAGAGAGACCCGTAACTTTGAGTTTATCTTCCGAGAGGTGAGCTGAAGCAAAAATACTTTCTGTTTCAGAATATTCTAGAGTTGTTTGATGTATACAGTGTCTTGCAAAAGTATTCGTCCCCCTTGGTGTTTGTCCCGTTTTTTCACATTACAAGCTGGAATTAAAATGGATATTTGGAGGGTTAGCACCATTTGATTTACACAACATGCCTACCGCTTTAAAGGTGAAAATTGTTTTATTGTGACACACAAACAATAATTAAGATGAAAAAAAAACAGAAATCTGGAGTGTACGTTGGTATTCACCCACCCCAAAGTCAATACTTTGTACAGCCACCTTTTGCTACAAGTACAGCTGCAAGTCTCTGAGGTATGCCTCTATTAGCTTGGCACATCTAGCCACTGGGATTTTTGCCCATTCCTCAAGGCAAAACTGCTCCAACTCCTTCAAGTTAGATGGGTTGCGTTGGTGTACAGCAATCTTCAAGTTATGCCACAGATTCTCAATTGGATTGAGGTCTGGGCTTTGATTAGGTCATTCCAATACATTTAAATGTTTCCCTTTAAACCACTCTAGTATAACTTTAGCAGTATGTTTTTAGGGTCATTGTCCTGCTGGAACGTGAACCTTCGTCCCAGTCTCAGACCTCTGGCCGACTCAAACAGGTTTTCCTCCAGAATTGCCCTGTATTTAGTGCCATCCATCTTTCCTTCAGTCCTGACCAGCTTTCCTGTCCCTGCAGATGAAAAATATCCCCACAGCATGATGCTGCCACCACCATGCTTCACTGTAGGAGTGGTGTTCTCAGGGTGTTGGGTTTGTGCCACACATGGCATTTCCCATGATGGCCAAAAAGATCAATTTTAGTCTCATTTGACCAGAGAATCTTCTTCCATGTGTTTGGGGAGTCTGCTACATGCTGTTGGGCAAACTCCAAACGTGATTTCTTCAGCAATGACTCTTTTCTGGCCACTCTTCCATAAAGGCATACAGCTTAAAGTGGTCCTATGGACAGATCCTCCCATCTCCGCTGTGGATCTTTGCAGCTCCTTCAGTGTTATCTTTGGTGTTTTTGTTGCATCTCTGATTAATGCCCTCCTTGCTCAGTCTGTGAGTTTTGGTGGGCGGCTTTCCCTTATCAGGTTTGTAGTGGTGCCATATTCTTTCCATTTTGCTATAATGGATTTAATAGTGCTCCGTGGGATATTCAAAGTTTGGGGTACTGTTTTATGACCCAACCCTGATCTATACTTCTCCACAACTTTGTCTCTGACCTGTTTAGAGGCTCCTTGGTTTTCATGTTGTTTGCTTAGTAGTGTTGCAGAGTCAGGGTCCTTCCAGAACAGGTTGATTTATACAGATGACATTATGTGACGAATCATGTGACACTTTGATCGCACACAGGTGGATCTTAATCAACTAATTATGTGACTTATGAAGTGAATTGGTTGGACCAGCTCTTATTTAGGGGTTTCATACGAAAGGGGGTGAATACCTTTGCACACTCCAGATTTCTGGGTTTTTTTTTTTCATCTTAATTATTGTTTGTGTCACAATAAAACAACAGTTTTCACCTTTAAAGTTGTAGGCGTGTTGTGTAAATCAAATGGTCCCAATCCTCCAAATATCCATTTTAATTTCAGCTTGTAATGCAACAAAACGGGACAAACACCAAGGGGATGAATACTTTTGCAAAACACTGAAAATGGTACTGATTTAAATTAGTCTAAGGTGACTTATTTAATGACTGACAGCATTTTTTCTCATGTGTTGTGTAGGAGTACTGGCAGCGTCCTGATGGAATGCCCGCCACTCGCGAACACCTGCTGATGGTGCTGGCCGACCTGGATGACATCCTGATCCGAGCTTCGTACCACACGGTCATGCGGTCGTCCAGCATCTCGGGGGTCAGTATGGAGATCGCCGTGCCTCACTATACCGGCCAGGAGCGAGCTCTGGAGGTGGAGCAGTGCCGCTGCCCTCCGGGGTATCAGGGCCTGTCCTGTCAGGTATGACCAGTTCTCAGTGCCATAAAGAGAGAGGATTTAATACCGAAATTACACACATCGGTATTCAGACGTAACTCGAGACAGTTGTGTCGGACTGAAAACTTCTGCGTCTCGGTTTGACGTGAATCTGACCTGTGTTTTAGGACTGCGCTCCAGGCTACACCCGCACAGGTGGAGGACTCTACCTCGGCCACTGTGAGCTGTGTGAATGTAACGGTCATTCTGACTCCTGCCACCCAGAGACTGGCGTCTGCACAGTACGGTGCATCCATAACAATCATTATTCTACTGTAGCATCTATCCAATACTTAACAATTGTTCCACAAAATCGAGTCGTATATGAGCTGATATAAGCCATGTACGCTAAGGTTGAGTGGAATAACTGCTTTATTCTATCCACATTCACTGGATTTTGAAAAACGGAGCACTTTTGTTTTTATTTTTTGCAAATTCGGTCAATAAAAACTTTATACAAACATCCGACAAAGTAGTTTCCGCTTAGAATGTAAACAAGGTGGCGAAATGACAGTAGCAATTTGTGAAAAATGGCATAATGATTTATTGAAAAAAAAACGTTCTTACCATCAAATACTTTTTTATTCCATATTTTGTTGGGTCTTTTTTTTCTCTAATTTGTTTTTTTGGGGGGGTTTTGTTTTCGAGTCGAGTTTTTATCTCGTCCTCGGTTGGTTCAGTAACACGTTTCGCCATTTTGTTTTTCTCTACTCACGGTATATGAGCTGATAGCCTAGTAGTAGAGTAGCCAATCAGAGCACACGATTGCTCATATCCAGTGAATGTGGATAGCATAATAATTTTCTCATAGCAGTGGTTCTCAAAGTGGGGTCCGTGAGGCATAGCCACTTTAAAAAAAAAAAAAAAATTGTTTCATTAGTGGAAATCACAATCTCACATTATCAAAGTTGTTATATTTAGGGGGCCAAGCATAAAAGTCAACTCGGACCGAATGCGATCAATCAGTGGGAATTTCAGGAATAAAGATCCATGGTGCAAAAAAATAAAAATATTCATGAAACTACTGCTCTATAGAGTCTGGAATAACTTGCTGACTTTTTTTCTCGATAATTTGAGATGCTTTGATGTTGAACTGGCATTGTAGTGGTATAAAAAATGTAAAGTGTTTTTACTTGAGGTCGAAGCTGTCCTTTGACGAGGTTTTCTCTGTGTTGACAGAACTGCCAGCACAACACCATGGGTGAGCTGTGTGATCAGTGTGCTGCTGGTTTCTTTGGAGATGCCAGTGCTGGAACCCCAGAAGACTGTCAGCCCTGCGCCTGTCCCCACACTGACCCAGAGAACCAGTTAGTCTGAAAAATAAAACACTGCTATATTATTGTGTTTGTATGGCAGTCTGGGAAAATCCTGAAAACCACAGGAATTCCTGAACTGGACGAAAAGCTGTCGAATTTTGAAACCTGCTTCCCTCCAACAGTGAAAAAAAGGAGGCATCGGTGCATTGTGGATATTTTGACCGCCAGCATCTGATTACAAAGTGAACTGCTTAGGCTTGTATCCATTTGTCTACAACTTGGGTCAAAACATGACCTTCACTCTGTGAGGAACATTTACATTTAGCGCACAAGATCTTTAAACCAGGCTTGTAGTACTCAAGTCCAGGACTCATTTCATCTCATCTCATTATCTGTAGCCGCTTTATCCTGTTCTACAGGGTCGCAGGCAAGCTGGAGCCTATCCCAGCTGACTACGGGCGAAAGGCGAGGTACACCCTGGACAAGTCGCCAGGTCATCACAGGGCTGACACATAGACACAGACAAGCATTCACACTCACATTCACACCTACAGTCAATTTAGAGTCACCAGTTAACCTAACCTGCATGTCTTTGGACTGTGGGGGAAACCGGAGCACCCGGAGGAAACCCACGCGGACACGGGGAGAACATGCAAACTCCACACAGAAAGGCCCTCGCCGGCCACGGGGCTCGAACCCGGACCTTCTTGCTGTGAGGCGACAGCGCTAACCACTACACCACCGTGCCGCCAGTCCAGGACTCGTGCCCTAATTTTAAGGACTCGTGATTTGACTTGGACTTGAGCACTGATGACTCGAACTCAGATTTGTAAATTGGAAACGAGGACTCGGATTTTTTCTTAATTTTTTTTGTAACATGCCATAATAATTTGGCATCAGATATTTATATCTAATGTGCATCTTCACACTACTCAAAGCTATCAATGTGTTTTAGTGTGCGCGTGTGTGACAGCTGCATCATTTGTGTCGGACTCGACTCAAGATTTTTTTTTTTAATGGCTTGGACTTGACTCGGACTTGAACACTGGGGACTCGAGGTTTAGTAACTCGACTACAACACTGCTTTAAACACATTGACTGACTGCTATCTCTGCGTTTGCTAAACTCGCTACTTGCCCAACATGATCGTTGCAGGAAGGTAGCGTTCGCAAGATTAAAAAGCAAATAAACACATTTCAAAATCATTTTGGTGAAATAGCTTTCTGGACAAACCCAATTCTGAGCAAAACATGAATCTTTTTTGGTGATCAGCCCCAGTGACCTCTGATGGGTTTTCCGAGACGGCTATCCGAGAAAATCTATCCGCTACAGCAGTTGCACAAGCTTTTTAAAAATATAGCTAGCTATGCATGTAATGAAATATCAACAGACAATGAATCGCGATAGAAATTTGGAAAACAATTAACTGTGATTTAATATCAAGCTGCATTATCTCTTAGATTTTTCTTGCTGTCATTGTGGTGTTTAGACAGCAGAGTGTGCAGTAATGTAAAATAGGAAAAAATGCATGCGACTTCACTGTAGGTAGAAGTAACACAGCTCTAAAAAGCTGTAGAAGTTTATTCTGAAAAGGCCTATTTGTTATTAGCTTTTCATTTTTAATGCAAAGGAATATTTTTGTTAATAGGCTATTATATTTAACTCTGACCTTTTACAAATGTACATAAATATTGTTGGTTATTAAGAAAATGAAACAAAAGGAATATTTAAGTTGATAAAGATTAGGAAAATAAATTTGATTTTTTTTTTTTTTTTGTTAATAAAAATTTTTTTTCCCAAAAAAATGGTGTGGGAAAATCGAATCGTGAACCTAATATCATGAATTGGGTGACTGGTTACATGCCTAGTGCTAGCTTTTAAACAGCATTATAACTTCTAGAGTATGGTTTAGTAATACCGTTTCTGCACTTCCTTATTAGAGCTTTAAACATTCAGCTTGCTCATGTCACACTAACACACGCACACATTGAATATCAGCATGTAGGACAATGGAATGGAGTGTCATTATGAGCAATTTATGCAATGTGTTTGTTTAATTTTCTTTAGATTCTCGCCCACTTGTGAGAGTCTGGGTAACGGAGACTACCAGTGTACAGCCTGTCAGCCGGGCTACACAGGGCAGTACTGTGACCGGTAAGCTGACACATTCTTACTCCTGAGCAACGTATGTGTGTGTGGTTTTATTTGGCTGTAAGTCAGTTACGTCACTTTTTAAACAGGTGTGCACCTGGATATGTTGGAAATCCACAACAGAGGATCAAATGCCGGCCGTACGATGGTGAGTGGTTTCTTTGAATTGCAGCAAATGAAACGTGGTTTTTTTTTTTTTGAACTTTAATTTTTTATTAAACAACACAGTACAGAACATGAAATTCCTTGACAAGACTATATAATAAGCCTAGCAGTGTAAATAACAAACATATTTGACCCTGCAGCACTCAGAGAGCAAAAAAAAAAAAAAAAACATCAAGGCACATAATTTGGGTTTTCTCTCAAGTAAAGAGGTAATCTACTACAGGTGACCATCTCCTCAAAAAGACATCAGACCTCAATTGTAGTTGAGCAGACAAAGCCTCCATTTCATACACCTCCCTCAGCTTCTGTTTCCACTGAGTCACTGTAGGTGGCTGTGGTTTCCTCCAATTTAATGTCACTATTTTTCTTGCTGTCATCAATAGTATATGCAACAAATACTGTTGGTCTTTAGTGTACATGTTTTCAGGAGTCTGATCGAGTAAGAATTGACTTGGGTTAAATGATAAGTCAATGTCCAAAATTTTATCTATCTCATTCTTTATGCCCTGCCAGAAAAAAATGATCTCTGGGCAATCCCAGAATATATGTGAATGGTCTCCGACCTTTCCACACTCCCTCCAGCAGTTCATTACATCAGGATCATTTATAAATGTTGAAACCACCAGGGGTGTCTTAAAGAATCTTGTCTTCATCTTCCAATCAAACTCCTTCCACATGTTACTATTAATGCCCTTGTGACATCTCATACATATTTTTTCCCATTCATCGTCCTCAATCACGATGTTTAGTTCTAGCTCCCATTTCCTTTTAATGTAAAAAGTATTACCTGGTATGTCCAACATCAAGTTTCGATAAATATGAGAGACATGATTTTTGGTAGGTGACTTATGTTTGATTATATTAATGAAGTATTTTTCCATGTTTGTTGGAGTATTTTTAATTGTATTCCAATCTTTATGGTTCATAATGTAATGCCTAATCTGAAAATACCTAAACATATCAGTTTGGGCTAATAAGAATTTATCCTGGAAATATGAAAATGGCTGTAAAATATTATCACAAAATAATTGATCAATAATCTTTAAGTCTATTTGTGCCCATCTCTTAAAAGTGATATCAGTAATTGAAGGTGGAAATTCTGGGTTTCCAACTATTTGCATGGCCCTCGAAAGGGCATCTGTCCCCCTAATTCTCTTTTGAACTGTCAACCACACATTTAAAGTGTGTTTCACCCATATATTCTTAATTGTTACCTTCTTTTGAGACTGCTTACTAAGGAAAGCCAAAACAGATAAAGGTATGCCTGGTAGTGAATTTTGTTCTATATCAACCCATCCTGTCTCTGTGTCCATACTAATCCAGGCTACTATCGCATTTAATTGCGCTGCCCAGTAGTAGTGTTTTATATTAGGGAGGCCAAGGCCACCCCTATCCTTCCCGAGAGTAAGTGTTTTAAGTCTCACTCTTGGTCTCCTATTCTGCCATATAAATTTAGATATAAGCCTGTCTAACATATTAAAAGCTGATGTCGGAATCCTGATTGGAAGAGACTGAAACAAGAATAAAAGTCTTGGCAGGAGACTCATTTTAACAGCCTCCACCCTACCCAGTAGAGACAGGGGCAGCACATCCCACCTCACCAGATCATCTCTCATTGTGTCAAATATTTTTTTATAATTTGCCTGATACAATCGTGTTATTTGGGGAGTGAGTGTGACCCCTAGATATGTAAAGCCCTGTTTAGATTGACGAAAGGACACTGTATCATCCAGCTGGCTAGGCCAAGTCCCAGAGATCATCATTGCTTCCGACTTGGAGCAGTTTATTTTATAACCAGACACTTGACTATATTCATTGAGATTTTGTAAAAGAGACGGAATTGAGGTGATAGGGTTTTCAATAAATAATAATATATCATCAGCATATAAAGCTATCTTATGTTGATTACCACCCTCATCTCTTATTCCTTGTATATGGGGATTACTTCTAATTAATTCGGCTAAGGGTTCGATACTAGGAGCGAATAGTACTGGTGAGAGTGAGTCCCCTTGCCTAGTCCCCCTTCCCAGCTCAAAAAATTCAGAACATTGGCCATTAACTCTAACTCTCGATCTCGGGTTCGTATAGAACACTTTAATCCAGCTAAGAAATGTTTGATTAAAACCCATGTGTGTCAGTGTCTGTTCTAAAAATGTCCAATCCAACCTATCAAAAGCTTTCTCAGCATCTAAGCTGAGAAGCATTGATGGAATTTCTCTGTCAGCAGCAATACTTTGTAGATTTAGAGCTCTTCTTACATTATTGGTGCCCTGGCGTCCGGTAATGAACCCTGTTTGATCTGGCTTAATTAGTTTCTTAATATATCTTTGTATTCTGTTAGCCAGGATAGAGGTCAAGATTTTTAGATCCTGACAGAGCAAACTTATAGGCCGATAGCTCATACATTGAGTGGGGTCTTTCCCCTCTTTATGTATAACAGTAATAATTGCCTCTGACCAGGATTTTGGGGGATCTCCTTTGTCCAGTGCATAATTATATACCTGACATAGGATTGGAGCTAACTCATTAACAAAAATTTTATAGTATTCCCCCGGGAAGCCGTCTACCCCTGGAGATCTATTATTCTTTAACCTTTTAATATTTGCTATTATTTCCTCTGCAGCTATGGGTGAACACAGCATCTGGGCCTCCTCATGTGATAGTTTGTTCAAATTGATTAAATGAAAAAGATTTGATATCTTCTCATTTCTTCCTGCTAATTCCTGTCCTTGGTATAGCTTTTTATAATATGAAGCAAATGAATCTGCTATTTCGTTTGGCATAGATGTGGGTCTATTAGTATCAGGGTGTTTAATTTTTGGCACAACACGGCTAGCTTGAGCTTTCCTTAACTGAAATGCCAGGAGCCTACTTGCTCTATTACC
The DNA here is from genome assembly GCF_027579695.1 of Neoarius graeffei. Lineage (NCBI taxonomy): Eukaryota > Metazoa > Chordata > Actinopteri > Siluriformes > Ariidae > Neoarius > Neoarius graeffei. The sequence continues at coordinate 29,948,942 of NC_083581.1, read as the reverse complement.
CTGTTCATAGTATTTACCTTTTGTAAATCTTAGCATTCCCTCTGCTTTATATGTTAATAACTCATCTAGTTTTTGTCTTTCCTGTTTTAATGATTCTAATATGATTCTATTCCTTGATATTTTGTGTATTTTTTCCAACCTTATAATTTCAGTCTCCAGTTCTAATCTCCTGGCTTCCCTTTGTTTTTTAATCCTGGAAGTAATTTGAATAATATGTCCCCTCATAACAGCTTTAGCACCATCCCATAAAACAGAAGGAGTAACATCTCCAGTATCATTTATTTCAATATATTCTTTCAGTTTATCACGTAGTTCCTGTTGGATTAGGGGCTTGTTCAGTATTGAGACATTAAGTCTCCAATATCTGAATTGTCTTTCTTGACCTAGTTTTATTTTCATTATGACAGGGGCATGGTCTGACAAAGTAATGGGTTTTATCTCACATTCCATCACCCTATGTATATCAACCTTTGACACACAGAACATATCTAGTCTAGAGTAACTACCATGAGCTAGGGACATATATGTGTAGTCTCTATCTCTGGGATGGTGATATCGCCATACATCTATCAGCCCCAGTCCATCCATCATTCCCAGGACCGAAGTTGCTTTTCTAGATTGGGGCCCCTTCTCCACTGGTAGTCGGTCAACATTTGAATTTAGTACACAGTTATAATCCCCACCAGCTACAACCATTCCCTGACCTTCATCTGCCAATATGGAAGCTATTTTCTTAAAAAAATATGGACAGTCCTCGTTTGGTGCATACAAATTCAAAAAGGTAAATCTATTTCCCCCAATTGTACCTCTTACCATAATATATCTGCCTTCTTTGTCCTTAATTACTTTTTCACTACTAAAGAAAACTGATCTACTAAATAGAATAGCTACCCCCCTCTTCCTCCCTTTCTCATATGATGCACTGTATATTTGTTCCACCCATTCCCTCTTTAATTTAAGGTGTTCTGCCTCAGACAGGTGAGTCTCCTGTAGCATTGCAACTGAACATTGTAATGTCTTGAGCTGGTTAAGTATTTTTTTCCTCTTAATTGGATTTCCCAGACCCTTGATGTTATAACTCACTACATTCAAATTATCCATATAACAGAACCTTTAGTCCTTACTGTCATTACAATGCCTTCTGATCAAGATATAAATGTTAAGTGCAGGATCACAAATAATAAATGTCAAGGAATGAACACAGAACTGAACAGAAAATAAACATATAGTTATGACTTCCAAGTCCTCAACCAGCCCTTCTCCATTAGTGGCCAGTTCCCGTTTGTAGCTGGGCGGAGAGTGGCGAAATCCCTCCGGGATACAGTCATTGCGTGTAGTAACAGCAGTCCCCCTCCATGGGGTGCACTGCTGTGACCCAAAGGCTGAGTGTAATTCACTCATGTTAAGTCATTTGCAACCGCTGTCACCGCAAACCAAAACAACCAGCTATTATGCAACTCTATCATTCTGGTCTCGACAAGTTTGAAATATTAATGACATTATAAACATGCATATATCTAAAACCCAACAACAACAACAATAGGGGTATAATGAAAACAATTAACCATATAGAAAACGTATTCATGGCAAATCTGTAACTGTTTAAATGTTAAGTCAGCCTCACTTCAGTAAGGTCGACTTACTTACGCCAATTCAGTCACTTCAGGGGAAAAAGAACCTGCACTCATCTTCTGTGAGCAGGATGTTCGTATTTCTCCGCCGGCCTCGGCTGTCCTGTCTCTCCCATCTATGCCTGGTCAATGCTCTTTCCATTTTATCCCGCTCATCAATCCTGATATGGATATTCATGTCCCGAAGTGTCGGTGCTGCGTCCATCAGCGTCTGGAAGGTCTTCTCCTCGGAGCCCACTGCCATCCTCAGCCGCGCCGGGTACAGACACCTCGCTTTAACATTCTTCTGCTTCAGCTGTTTAATAACATATCTGACCTGAGCACGTTTTCTCTGCAGCTCTGGGGAGTAGTCGTTATCAAGGTAGATTTGCCTGTTGATATCTTCCATCTTTAACATTACTGTGCGTTGTGCCCAGGCTGCCCGTAGGATCTGCTCCTTCACTGTGTAGTCGGCGAATCTAACTACTATGGAGCGCGGAGGGTCATTTTCTTTTGGTTTCTGCATAAGTGCCCTGTGAGCCCTGTCAATTTTGATGTCCTCTTCAGTCAGAGGCAAATCCGTCAGCACCATCGGAAATAACTTTCTGACAAAGCCCACCATGTCACCTTTCTCGCATCCTTCTGGAACCTGATACAGCCTTAGATTTTGTCGTCTCGCTCGGTTCTGGAGGTCCTCGTATTGTTCCATAAGTTGTTCCTCACGTTGCAGTAGAAATCCGATGGCTCTTCCATGTACTGTGGTTGTCTCTTCCGTGACTCTAACACGCTCCTCTGTGTCAACGACCCTCTTCTCCAACTTTGTCAATTGAGCACTCAGACCTCCAACTGAAGTTTCGAGTCTTGTAAATGAATCTTTCGTTTGTCCGTTAAATTCTTGTACATCCTTCCTCATCTGTAGAATTTCCCCCCGAATTTCTTGGTTCGACTGCATGATAGACTGCAAAATCCGCTCCATGTTGTTATTAGCGCTAGCATCTGCCGCACCTGTGCTACTGTTAGCTGCACCAGGTTTAGCCGCCGGCTTGCTAGCTTCAGCCATTTTCGTTGTCTTTTCCTCCTTTTCTGTTTTCTTAAACTGATATCTAGTGAGTCTATCAGCAGCGTTAGGCTTTATGGTGTCGTTGGGCATTATTTTGCCGAGTTTTAATTAAATCGTTGCTTGATAAGCAGGTAGGCTAGCGGAGCTCTAGATTTTACGTCTTACTCGAGCATGTCACCGCCGGAAGTCTTATGAAACGTGGTTTTAAGCTCAAGTGCTATTTTACCGAATAAAATGAAAGACTTAAAAGGTAATGAAGTAGGTTTTTGTTTCTATTCAGCACCTATCACCAGATTAAAAAAGCTCAAACAAATATAGTGTTTTGAAAAAGTGTTTGTCCTGTTTTGTCGCATTACAAGCTGGAATTAAAATGGATTTTTGGGAGGTTGGCACCATTTGATTTACACAACACGCCTACCACTTGAAAGGTGAAAATTGTTGTCTTATTGTGACACACACAATAATTAAGATGGAAAAAAACAGAAATCTGGAGTGTGCATAGGTATTCAGCCCCCCAAAGTCAATACATTGTAGAGCCACATTTTGCTGCAATTACAGCTGCAAGTCTCTTAGGATATGTCTGTATTAGCTTAGCACATCTAGCCACTGGGATTTTTCCCCATTCCTCAAGGCAAAACTGCTCCGACTCCTTCAAGTTAGATGGGTTGCGTTGGTGTACAGCAATCTTCAAGTTATGCCACAGATTCTCAATTGGATTGAGGTCTGGGCTTTGATTAGGCCATTCCAAGACATTTAAATGTTTCCCTTTAAACCACTCCAGTGTAACTTTAGCAGTATGTTTAGGGTCATTGTCCTGCTGGAACGTGAACCTTCGTCCCAGTCTCAAACCTCTGGCCAACTCAAACAGGTTTTCCTCCAGAATTGCCCTGTATTTAGTGCCATCCATCTTTCCTTCAGTCCTGACCAGCTTTCCTGTCCCTGCAGATGAAAAATATCCCCACAGCATGATGCTGCCACCACCATGCTTCACTGTAGGAACGGTGTTCTCAGGGTTCGTGCCACACATGGCATTTCCCATGATGGCCAAAAAGATCAATTTTAGTCTCATTTTACCAGAGAATCTTCTTCCATGTGTTTGGGGAGTCTGCCACATGCTGTTGGGCAAACTGCAAAAGTGTTTTCTTCAGCAATGGCTTTTTTCTGTCCACTCTTCCATAAAGCCCCGCTTTGTGGAGTGTACGGCTTAAAGTGGTCCTATGGACAGACACCCCCATCTCCGCTATGGATCTCTGCAGCTCCTTCAGTGTTATCATTGGTGTCTTTGTTGCATCTCTGATTAATGCCCTCCTTGCCCGGTCTGTGAGTTTTGGTGGGCGGCCTTCCCTTATCAGGTTTGTAGTGGTGCCATATTTTTTCCATTTTGCTATAATGGATTTAATGGTGCTCCCTGTGATATTCAAAGTTTGGGATTTTTTTTTTTAATAACCCAACCCTGATCTATCCTTCTCTACAAATTTGTCTCTGACCTGTTTTAGAGGCTCCTTGGTTTTCATGTTGCTTGCTTAGTAGTGTTGCAGAGTCAGGGTCCTTCCAGAACAGGTTGATTTTATACAGATGACATGTGACGGATCATGTGACATTGTGATTGCACACAGGTGGATCTTAATCAACTAATTATGTGACTTATGAAGTGAATTGGTTGGACCAGCTCTTATTTAGGTGTTTCATACGAAAGGGGGTGAATCCCTTTGCACACTCCAGATTTCTGTTTTTTCATCTTAATTATTGTTTGTTACAATAAAAAAAAAAAAATTGCACCTTTTAAAGTTGTAGGCGAGTTGTGTAAATCAAATGGTCCCAACCTTCCAGAAATCCATTTCATTTCCTGCTTGAAACGCGACAAAACGGGCAAACACCAAGGGGGATGAATACTTTTGCAAGCCACTGTATTAAAGTGACACAGGTCGACGTATTAAAAAGTTGAATAGTACTCTGTGGAGCTAGAAGAACCCCTAGGTACTTGAATCACATGCTGTATTGCCTGCTGCCTCGTCTGTGAAGCTGGAACAACACCGTGCGCTAATGTTTATACTTGGGTACGGAAACGGCCAAAGGTTATCATTATAATAATATACTGAGCGAGATTGTAACAAACATGGCGGAACCAATGGCCTCTGACACAGAAGCGAGTGCTTGAGAGCTAGCAATATTTTCTCGGCTTATCTGCCGTGTCTTTTCCTTCTCTTTTCTGGCACGTTTTGCCTCTGACAACATCAGATACTTTCTTTGTGATCAGGCATTATCCCTTAGTGTAAGTTGGTCGGATTGATGGAGACGGTGTGCGTTTGTTTTTGGACAGCGGCTGCCCCGCTGACGGTGAGGGTGTACCCCGAGAGGGTGCAGGTGTCTCAGGGCAGCCCAGTCACCCTCAGATGCCAGGGGTCTGGACCTCCACCACACTATTTCTACTGGACACGTGATGACGGCCGTCCCATCTCCAGCTCAGCCGAGAGACGCAGACAAGGTACTGCTGTCGCACTTAGTACAGGAAGCTGCTGAGAAAATGAGTCATGTCTATAATCAGTTCTGGTCTGAAAGATTATAATGGCTGAAAGTGTTTAAATTAGTCACTTTTAGCTGTAACAACATGTGGTTAAAACCAGGGCTTTGAACCAGAATTTTTTTCCTATTGGTTCATTCCGAACAGAAACGGAATTTTAACATTTCCGGTTTTGGGTTCCACCATTAAATAGACGTTCCCGAACCGGTTAGAACAAAAACATTTCGTTCCCGGAACGGTTAATTACGTTCCCTGTCAGCTGTTTAACAAATGGCTATAAAATTATGTCTCTGTCTCATCCAGCTTAAGCCAAATGTAGGCTAATTCTATTACAACCTTCATTAAATAAGACAAGAAATAATTCAAAACAATTATTATTTCAAATGTTGGCGATTTGGATTCTCAGTATGTCTTCCCATCTACACAAACAGAAAAAGTGCCAAAAATGAAAGAGAATTCGTTTAGTGTGTTACCAAAGGCTAGTCAGGCCCTATAGAGGGCTACCGCATGACATCACCGCGCCGCGAGATTTTGTTAGGCGCCATATTGGAAGACCAAGTGCACATCTATGCAAGTACATACATTCATAAAACAAACTACACCTGAAATGTAGCCAGGGCCGGTTCTACCCTAATCTGGACCCGGGTGCAACATCGCGCAACCCAACACCCCCCCCCCCCCCCCCCCCCCCCCCCAAAAAAAAAACACACACCAGTCTAAATCAGGACAACCATCACATAACTATAACTATAAACATTTTATATAAACTATTTTAACTAAATGGGCTATAATAAATAAGCCTGCAGGCAGCCACGGCGGGCTGCCTCAGAAAAGTAACCATTCAATGACACAACTGAAAGCCTGCAGCCACGGCAGGCTGCCTCAGAAAAGTAACCATTTGTCCTACCTTAAAACTCGTTTTGCATTTTCTGCCTCCTTTTTTGTATTTTCGACCCTCCGTTTATTTTCTTTCCTTTACTGAAAACCCGATTTGTGTCCAGACATTTTGTTCTGCTACCAACGAACTAACTCGTCAGGTCTCGTCTCTCGAGCCCGCGATGATTCCCGTGGGAAGGGCAACAACTGATACATTTTTACAAACAGCCAATAGGGAGGTTGCAACGTTCAGGCTCTTCTTTGCTCAGACACTCAGTAATGCACTTACTCACTTATTATCACGTGGAGACGTGATAGTAGTCCACCCTCCCGCTCTCTCCATTCAGTCAGCAAACATCACACAGGAAGTGAACCCCAGCGGGTCATAGAAACTTGCGCAGGAGAAGAATGACTTTTTTATTTGTAGGCTACGGAAACTTTGAGGAACGAAATAAAAACCGGTATTAACCGGTTACCATTATTTTTAATAAGCGTTTCTGTTCCGGAACATAAAAAATAATAAAGTTTCTGGTTTCGTTTCTGTTCCATGTGAAATAGAAAAAGTTCCCGGTTTTCGTTTTCGTTCCTTGAACCGGTTCAAAGCCCTGGTTAAAACATCGCTTTGAGGAATTTAGTCAGGTTGGTAGATAATGTGCGCTTATTACAGCACGTAATTCTACACTTGGTCGCAAGGGTGTAAATTTTCACGGATAAAGTGTTGAACTTTTTTGTTTTCTAGGGGAAGAGTTGCATTTCTCTCGCGTGCAGCCTTCTGACACCGGTGTATACACCTGCACCTGCCGAAACCAGCTCAGCACCAACCGCAGCCGGGCGGAGATCATCGTCACGAGTAAGACTGAAAGTGACGGCTATTCTGATATTAAAGTCTGGTAAAATACTCGATATACAACTGAAACTTTGCATTCAGACAGAATAAGAGGGAAAATGCAAAGTGATCCTATTCATGTATTCTTAAATAGAGGTGTGTGCAAGCCTTTTTTAAATCTTGCTGGCTTCTGTAATTATTCACTCATCCAGCTGACAGGAGATGCATCAGTATTGTAGTCGAGTCTCTAAACCTCGAGTCCTCAGTGTTCAAGTCCGAAAATTAGGGCACGAGTCGGACTTGAGTACTACAAGCCTGCGATGCGCTTATGCCATCATGTGTTGTCTGGTTGCTCGTCATCCGTCCACAGCGTTGTCCACATTTCATGAAAATCATTTCTTTTCTCCCAGTTCTTCACCGATTTTTATTCATTTTGGCAGGAAGGTAGAGTGGTGCTTGAAAGTTTGTGAACCCTTTAGAATTTTCTATATTTCTGCATAAATATGACCTAAAACATCATCAGATTTTCACCCAAATCCTAAAAGTAGATAAAGAGAACCCAGTTAAACAAATGAGACTAAAATATTATATTTGGCCATTTATTTATTGAGGAAAATGATCCAATGTTACGTATCTGAGAGTGGCAAAAGTATGTGAACCTCTAGGATTAGCAGTTAATTTGAAGGTGAAATTAGAGTCAGGTGTTTTCAATCAATGGGATGACAATCGGGTGTGAGTGGGCACCCTGTTTTATTTCAAGAACAGGGATCTATCAAAGTCTGATCTTCACAACACATGTTTGTGGAAGTGTATTATGGCACGAACAAAGGAGATTTCTGAGACCTCAGAAAAAGCGTTGTTGATGCTCATCAGGCTGGAAAAGGTTACAAAACCATCTCTAAAGAGTTTGGACTCCACCAATCCACAGTCAGACAGATTGTGTACAAATGGAGGAAATTCAAGACCATTGATACCCTCCCCAGGAGTGGTTGACCAACAAAGATCACTCCAAGACCAAGGCGTGTAATAGTTGGTGAGATCACAAAGAACCCCAGGGTAACTTCTAAGCAACTGAAGGCCTCTCTCACATTGGCTAATGTTAATGTTCATGAGTCCACCATCAGGAGAACACTGAACAACAATGGTGTGCATGGCAGGGTTGCAAGGAGAAAGCCACTGCTCTCCAAAAAGAACATTGCTGCTTGTCTGCAGTTTGCTAAAGATCACATGGACAAGCCAGAAGGCTATTGGAAAAATGTTTTGTGGACGGATGAGACCAACATAGAACTTTAAATGAGAAGCATTATGTTTGGAGAAAGGAAAACACTGCATTTCAGCATGAGAACCTTATCCCATCTGTGAAACATGGTGGTGGTAGTATCATGGTTTGGGCCTGTTTTGCTGCATCTGGGCCAGGACGGCTTGCCATCATTGATGGAAGAATGAATTCTGAATTATACCAGCGAATTCTAAAGGGAATTATCAGGACATCTGTCCATGAACTGAATCTCAAGAGAAGGTGGGTCCTGCAGCAAGACAACGACCCTAAGCACACAAGTCATTCTACCAAAGAATGGTTAAAGAAGAATAAAGTTAATGTTTTGGAATGGCCAAGTCAAAGTCCTGACCTTAATCCAATCGAAATGTTGTGGAAGGACCTGAAGCGAGCAGTTCATGTGAGGAAACCCACCAATATCCCAGAGTTGAAACTGTTCTGTACGGAGGAATGGGCTAAAATTCCTTCAAGCTGGTGTGCAGGACTGATCAACAGTTACCGGAAACATTTAGTTGCAGTTATTGCTGCACAATGGGGTCACACCAGATACTGAAAGCAAAGGTTCACATACTTTTGCCACTCACAGATATGTAATATTGGATCATTTTCCTCAATAAATAAATGACCAAGCATAATATTTTTGTCTCATTTGTTTAACTGGGTTCTCTTTATCTACTTTTAGGACTTGTGTGAAAATCTGATGTTGTTTTCGGTCATATTTATGCAGAAATATAGAAAATTCTAAAGGGTTCACAAACTTTCAAGCACCACTCTACCGTAGGTCTGCCTGGGATGCATATAGCTTCTGCCCAAATTTGCATAATTGCAATCAGGCTTGTAGTACTCAACTTGGACTTGAGCACTTATGACTCGGACTTGTGCATTAACTACATTTGAACTCATAAATTGGAGACGAGGACTTGGATTTTTTCTTTTTTCTTTTTTTTTTTTACATGCCATATTAATTTGGCATAAGATATTTAGATCTACATTAATTTTTGTACAAATTTCATGCAAGAGTGTCACACCTGCGCGCCTTGGCGCGTGCATCAGATAGACTCTCGGGCGCGCTCTGGACAGCGTGTTCGCCAGGCGGACGCTCTCTCTCGCGCGCGTGCCATAAATGACTCCCACCTGCACAGGATTAAGGCGCAATCAGCACGCCGATATAAAAACTGTGAAAACACACCTACTTTGCGAAGTATTGAGTTGCGTTGCTGACACATTACCGAGCCTTATTTCCTGTTTCTTATCTTTGATTCTGCCGAGTCTACGATAGCCTGTTTGTGCCTCGCTCGATCTATTGCCCATTTCACTGTTTTACGATTTTGCCTGCCGTTCTGGACTGTTTATTCATCTTCACTTGTATTAATAAACACACCTTCTGCACTTGCATCCGTCTCCCAACCATCTCTGACAGAATACTTGACGCTCCCTGACAAAGAGAAGCACATTCACCTGTTCATACGACATGCTCAGGAACAAACTAATGTTAATGGCGCTGAAACAGACCGTCAAATGGTGTGGGTGGAATCGTGGACTCGACTCAATTTTTTTAATGACTCGGACTTGAACACTGGGGATTCGAGACTTAATGACTTGACTACAACACAGATTGCAATTAATAACGAAGATATGGAGTAATTAAGCCCTAATGAGCAGTTTTCACACAAATCACCTCTTCTCCCTCAATTCTTCACCAATTTTGATTCTTTCTCCATGAAGGTTAGGGGTACCTCGGGTGCAGAGAACTTTTACCCAGATTTGGGCTGGAGTGAGCTACGCAGTCATTGGCGGTCTTGTTTCAGCTCGCAACTACCTGCCTATTTTTTGTGCAACTCTATCCCTGTTATGGTCTTCTAATTAGGCAGATGTAAATTCAACTAATAAACAAATCCGTTCTCTCAAATTATACGTCTGAACTCCTTCCTAGCTTCTCCATCCAAACCCATCGAGGTGTTTATCGAGGAGCCGAAATCCCAGCGTGTGGTCCCAGGAGCAACCGTGAACTTCATCTGCACAGCCAAGAGCAAAGTAGGCCTTCCATGTGTCCTGTATCTAACATCGCTTCGCTTCTTTTTCACATTTGCCATTTCATATTTCTAGAAACCCATAGAACACATTTGCGATTTGTTTAGTTTACTGAAAAGTGTGTGTTGTGCTTGAACCTCACACAGTTCCCAGCGTACACGCTCGTGTGGACACGACAGGGCAGCGGAAAGCTCCCCGACCGCGCTATGGACTTCAACGGCATCCTGACTATCCATAACGTTCGGCCGGAAGACGCTGGGGTCTACGTGTGCACCGGCTCCAATATGTTCGCCATGGACGAGGGCACCGCCGTCCTCTATGTCCCAGGTTCGTGACTGGCATCGCTCTCTTACTTGGTCATCATTCTCTGAGCTCGCTCAAGCTTCACCTGTCAGTTTATCCTCCTGTGCATGACAGCTGCATGTGCTCGTTCTTGTCTCTTGCTGTTTTTCTCTTATAAGACTCAACTCCTCTGTTCAACAGCCTTGCTTATTTTTTTTTCCACTGGTCTTATTTGACCAATGCTCATCAGGAAATTATTTTGGTTTCCTGCTCTGGTTTGATCTGTGTGTATGTGTGTGTGTGTGTTTGTTTACTAATCAACCTGCTTCAGTTTCCTCTTATTACCGGTGTCAAACCTTTACGCTAGAAAACAATACAGCTTGTGAAAGATTGAGGGGGGAATCAATAATCGAATCGGTTCATTCAAACGAGGAGGGTTTCATCGTGGATCAGATTCGAGCACAGATATTTGTTTTCTGATTTTTCAGACAATTAAATCAGTCGTTTTTACTTGGCTCGATATAGATAGATATATATATCGAGCCTGAATTCAAAATTGAAAGAATAAGCAGGAGTTTATAGCTTTGTAATGTCTTCAAGGCAGACAGTCAGGTCACGAAAGCAATATTGATCTCGTTTTCTGACGCCGTTTTTATCTTAAATACTTGTGCAACAGATTTAAAGTAGTGATTAGACCTGGTGCGGAAGTGTTTATTCCTTGCAGAATTACAAACCCTCTGGGGATTTATAACAGATATACATTTTAATGTTTTTTGTTTTTAATAATTCAGTATTATATAAACCGTTCACACTGTTACTCTTCTTACTGTTCTATAAATCATATAATTGCTTTAAGAAATGCCTACATTTAAGGAAAAGTGTTCCTTAAATGGCTGCTTAGCATATGAACATTTACAAGATTGAGTATTATTATTATTAATCGGGCCCAGTTATGAGGTATTTTTATACAGAATGTTCCTGCCTTTGGGTTGTCTTCAGAGTTTAGTTAAAGGTAGACAGCCTTTCGATTTCATGAAATCCGTGAACTTTAGTTCCTTCTGAAATTCGGTCATTGTGATGTACGTTTATTTCTGTGATATCTCACAAAATATCAGGCCATTCTGTGGCTGGGAAGTTATTTAATTTGAGGGGATTCTTTAGCAAATAACGCGCATGAAATCGCTCGCTTCGTGCGGTCAAGCAGACAGAGGAAGTCTGTGTGCGCGCACGCATGCGCAGGTTTACCTTTGAGCATGCACTGACCGTTCCATCATTCTGTCGCTAAACGAACAGCTGATCACACCGAGGTGCTTGCTGAGCGCCGATATTTATTATCTTGGTCCTGCGTTTTTTTTTTCCTTCGTATATAACATGACGCCTTTTCTTCTCGCTTTCCGTTACTGTAGTCGCTCTTTCACGTTTCATTCGCGTCCTCCATTTTTCTCTCCTGTTTCAAATTTGTATCCCACAATGCCTTGCGCGAATGGGGAAAGCCCACCACGTCGTGCATGACTTAGTATCTTGAATTGGGTCATGGTGAAGCAGGAAAAAATAGCGGAGAATTTTGGGCCATGTGGCTTTAAATTCATTAATTGTTCTATTTTTTTTAAAAAACTAATAAAATTGGAAGTCTGTGATTCGAATTCAGTAGCTTTCGGTCCACTAAACAAACATAATTGGGTGTCGGGAAAATTCTTTTTATGACCTACACTTAAAATCTGTAAGGTGGTTTACCTTTAAGCATATGTAATGAGCTAATACTGACATTGGTATCGTAACTGCATTTAAGTAACTTGCGACACGTCCAGCTCCACAATTAAAAAATAAATAAATAATGTGATTTGCTGCTAATATTTAAATACGTACACATATATAAATAATCATTTATAATATCAGTGCCCCTTTTAAAAGTCCCCCCCCCCCCCCACAAGGAGACAGTACTGTATGTTAAACAGAGACATCTCAAGAAGCTCCTTATTTTATTTTTTATTTTTTGAAATGATTAAAATCTCATCTCATTATCTCTAGCCGCTTTATCCTGTTCTACAGGGTCGCAGGCAAGCTGGAGCCTATCCCAGCTGACTACAGGCAAAAGGCGGGGTACACCCTGGACAAGTCGCCAGGTCATCACAGGGCTGACACATAGACACAGACAACCATTCACACTCACATTCACACCTACGCTCAATTTAGAGTCACCAGTTAACCTAACCTGCATGTCTTTGGACTGTGGGGGAAACCGGAGCACCCGGAGGAAACCCACGCGGACACGGGGAGAACATGCAAACTCCGCACAGAAAGGCCCTCGCCGGCCCTGGGGCTCGAACCCGGACCTTCTTGCTGTGAGGCGACAGCGCTAACCACTACACCACCGTGCCGCCCGACTAGAATGTAAAAGTAATAAAATCCACACAGCTTAAAAAAAAAAAAAACGATGGAATGCAAATAAATAATCCACCACTTTTGTGGACACGATTTGTTTAAAGACACAGTGATCACACGCCAAAACAAGTCCATATTTGTCTTCAGTGACAGTGTTCATTGTGCAATGCACGCAAGCACATAATGCTGATTCTTTTTAAGAAAAAAAGTTGGGGGGGGGCAAAACGGAGCAAAAAAAGCAGGTCCCCTCAAATCGCTAGAAGAAAATCAGTGCAGACGGCTCTTTTTTTTTTTTTTTAATATAAATACGAGACTCCTGTTAGATGTTTTTCAATTCTTACCATTTTTTTAAATTTATATATCTTTTTTTTTAAATTGTGTCTCGCTTCAATCATATTCAGTGATGTTACGGTACATTTGAGAGCATGTGGATATTTAGGGATAAAATGGTGCAGTAAGTTAGAGCGAGCTGTGGCAAATGAGTGCTTGGTCAGCTTATCCTTTAAACAGTGGAACATATAGTCTTTATTTCAAACATATTAAGCAACCTCAGGGCTCAGAAAATCAACTTGAGGACGTGCGTAACCCGACTCCGAATACAAGCAACTTTCCAAGCAGACATCTAACTTTTTCAGCTGAAGTCGCAAACTCTGAATCCGGCTCTTAGACTGTATCACGTTACACAAATCCTTTGCGTGACGGATTGTGGTGTAATAACCATGGTGTTGGGTTTCTTGCTCCTGCTGTGGTGGTGGTGGTGATGGTGGTGTCGTCTCGTGTATTTGTGATGGTGTTTTCACTAGCTGGGGTTTCTGTTGGGGCTTTTGGAGCGACGTTGCCAGCTGTCATTTATCTTGAGGAGGTTTAATGAGGATAGTTCTTGACCATCAGTGTGTAAATCTACTGGCCAGGAGGACTGCAAGGCTTTCAGTTCACACCACTAGAAACCATGTGATCACTCCTCCTCCCAACCACTGTTTTGTACAAACTGGATCCCCCCCCCCCCCCCCCCCCCCCGGTGCTATGTCCAGGGTAGTCGAATGACAGTTTCACCCAATAGGGCTGTATATTTTATTTCATATCAGCTCTTTCTTATATCATACAATGGAATTTGTATCATGGTGCTTTTTTTTCAATAAATATTTTCAGAATGGTTTTTACATTTCAGTTCTTTATCATTTCAATATTAATAATATTTATCATATCACGATGCAGATTCTCATCCTGTAGTCATTTATATGGATGGATGGATGGAAGGAAGGAAATAAATCTGTTCTAATAAATGTTGTCTGCTGTACTTTTAATGTGTTTATTATGTTTTGGGCCGTATTTATTTTGATGTGACTTTTTTTATATATATTCATCAAAAAGTTATGATTTTTCATTTTTTCTTTCTTTCTGTTTTTAAGATGATCTGGTGCTTTTTATTCTCTTCAAGTTAAAATCAATTCAGCATTGACTGACTTCAGTTTTTGTCGATAAATTTATGTATTTAATTTTGTATGAAAAATGTTCCGGTGCTTTAATTTAGGGAGGGAAAAAGTCAAATACTCATCTTCCAATGTGTTTTATTTGTTTAATCTGTGAAATAAATGTATCTATAATTATACAATGCCACCTGAGTACACTCAATTAAAACAAAGATAAAATGAACACAATGTTGTGCAGTCAGATGTTTTTGTATCTTGAATAGATTTGGATCAGTCACAAGCTGTATTAGGAGAAAGTGTGTGTGTGTGTGTGTGTGTGTGTGTGTGTGTGTGTGTGTGTGTGTGTGCGCATGTACAGAATTCAAGCTTGACATGTAATTTGATACTAACCTGCATGTTTTAATATTGTTGAATATTCAGTGTGTTTTCTTTCTCTCTCTCTCTCTCTGTTTGCATTCCATCTCTTCAGCCAATTTTTCTCTTGCTGTATTTTCTGTATGTACTTGTGATTTTTTTCAATTTTTTTTCCTTTTTTTAATCTAACTTTACTTTGAATCCATAGGGCTTTATTTATTTATTTATTTATTTATTTAGCTTTTATTCCCAAAAACAACTCCAGTTTGCTCAACATATCTGAATAACAGTCATATTTTGAACAGTTGTTTTAACGTACCTGAGAACTTCATATGTACGCATAATTCTTTTCACCAGACGAAGGTTGAAAAACATGACTGACCGAAAAACACTTCACTCCAACTGAGCAAGTTGGTTTCAAATGCTCACAATAGCTAACAGTTTCATTATTGTTCATTTTAACATTGATTTTTGTTTGTTCATTCAAGTCATACATATTTGTTAACAGTGGTGCTTGAAAGTTTGTGAACCCTTTAGAATTTTCTATATTTCTGCATAAATGACCTAAAACATCAGATTTTCACACAAGTCTGAAAAGTAGATAAAGAGAACCCAGTTTAACAAATGAGACAAAAATATTATACTTGGTCATTTATTTATTGAGGAAAATGAGCCAATATTACATATCTGTGAGTGGCAAAAGTATGTGAACCTTTGCTTTCAGTATCTGGTGTGACCCCATTGTGCAGCAATAACTGCAACTAAACGTTTCCGGTAACTGTTGATCAGTCCTGCACACCGGCTTGGAGGAATTTTAGCCCATTCCTCCGTACAGAACAGCTTCAACTCTGGGATGTTGGTGGGTTTCCTCGCATGAACTGCTCGCTTCAGGTCCTTCCACAACATTTTAATTGGATTAAGGTCAGGACTTTGACTTGGCCATTCCAAAACATTAACTTTATTCTTCTTTAACCATTCTTTGGTAGAACGACTTGTGTGCTTAGGGTCATTGTCTTGCTGCATGACCCACCTTCTCTTGAGACAGATGTCCTGACAGTTTCCTGTAAGTCAAGTTTATTTGTATAGCACTTTTAACAATAAACATTGTCGCAAAGCAGCTTTGCACAATTTGAACGACTTAAAACATGAGCTAATCTTATCCCTAATCTATCCCCAATGAGCAAGCCTGTGGCAATGGTGGCAAGGAAAAACTCCCTCAGACAACATGAAGAAACCTCGAGAGGAACCAGACTCAAAAGGGAACTCATCCTCATTTAGGTGACAACAGACAGCATGACTATAATATTAACAGTTTTAACAAGAAGTCAGTTTTGTTGATGTTATAAACTCTTCACTGATGGAAACTTGAGTGCAAAACTGTTCGTGACAACTGCAGTCCTAAAGTTAGCAAGTCAACTGTAGTCCTCAGCCATAAAAGCATTACTGTAAGAGTCCAGAGCGTCCTCCAAGTGTGACTTTCAACTGTCCTCATGGGGCCGTCCTCCACAGGAGTGATGCGATGAGACTCCAACCAGACACAGGGCACCAGGATGGATCAGGCAGGTCTGAGGAGCAGAAGAGGTCAGCATCTCAATCCCAGGACCAACATGTAACTCAGACCCCTTTTCCACCAAATCAGTTCCAGGGCTGGTTCACAACTCGTTAAACTTGCGAGCCAGCTGAGAACCAGTTTGCTTTTCCATAGCTCGGGGTGCTAAGGGGAGCCATGTCAGTTACATCGCTGTATACGTCAGTTACGTCACTGCGTTTGCATAAACCTTGGCGCGAATATCGAAGCAACAACAACACGGAGAAGAGAAGCAGCAACAACAACAATAATGGATGACTTCGCGTTTGTACAGCTGCTGCTTCTCGCCGCTTAAAAATGGCGACCTTTCGCGGTCTTGCTATTGTTGTCGGTCTTAATAACTCCACCCCCACCCCCCGGCTGACGTAAGTGGTTCTTTCCTCTGGCCCAGCAGAGAGTTGGTGCTAGCCTGGAACCGGTTTTTCTGGCCCCAGAGCCAGTTCTTTGTCAGTGGAAACAGAAAACTCGGTTCCAAACTAAGCACTGGCCCCGAACCAGCCCTGGAACTGCTTTGGTGGAAAAGGGGCATCAGAGGGACAGATTTGGGGGGAGAGAGGGAGAGAAAACACAGGTTGTTAGGTATGCCCAATGCCACCTGAATAAGTAGGAACAGTATACATATTGCACTGAGTACAAGCAGGGACTCCGGCAACTAACTATGACAGCATAGCTAAAAGAGGAGAGCCAGAAGGTAACACAGGCATGAGGGGCCCCGGGACATAAAGCAGCAGCCACTACACCGTCAACAAACTCGAGTCACCAAGTGAGTGGGGGACTGACAGCATCCATACATCCCAGTTTACCAAAACACTCTATGCCTGAGGATCCTCCAGAGCTACACCTTTACCTCATAAACACCATTAACAAAAGGCTTGACTAAACAGATATGTTTTCAGCCTAGACTTAAACGCTGAGACTGTGTCCGATTCCCAAACACTACTTGGAAGGCTGTTCCATAACTGTGGGGCTTTGTAAGAAAAGGCTCTGCCCCCTGATGTAGCCTTCACTATACGAGGTACCAGCAGATAGCCTGCACCTTTTGATCTAAGTAGGCGTAGCGGTTCCTAGAGGACCAGAAGTTCACTCAGGTACTGTGGTGCGAGACCATTCAGTGCTTTAAAGGTCAATAGTAGTATTTTATCATCAATACAAAATTTGATTGGGAGCCAATGTAGTGTGGATAAGAGGGGTGATGTGGTCATATTTTCTAGTTCTAGTAAGGACTCTTGCTGCTGCATTTTGAACTAACTGGAGCATGTTTATGCACTTATTGGAACATCCAGACAGTAAGGCATTATAATAATCCAACCTGGAGGTAACAAAAGCATGAACTAGTTTTTCTGCGTCATGTAGTGACATTAAATTTCTTATCTCAGCAATATTTCTGAGATGAAAGAAAGCTATCCGGGTAATGTTATCAATGTGAGTTTAGAATGAAAAACTGGGGTCAATAATCACCCCGAGGTCTTTTACTGCTGCACGGGAAGAAACAGAAAGGCCATCCAGAGTCACTGTGTAATCAGAAAACTTACTTCTAGCTGTATGTGGTCCTAGTACAAGTACTTCAGTCTTGTCAGAGTTAAGCAGAAGGAAGTTAATAAGCATCCAGTGTCTAATGTCCTTCACACGTTCCTCAATTCTATTAAGCTGGTGTCTCTCATCAGGTTTTGCAGAAACATACAACTGTGTGTCATCAGCGTAACAGTGGAAACTAATACAATGTTGATGAATAATATCACCCAGAGGTAACATATATAAAGAAAAAAGCAGTGGACCCAAGACAGAACCTTGTGGAACACCAAACTTTACCTCAGTACGTCTAGAAATATCACCATTTATATCAACATACTGATAACGATCAGTTAAATAAGAGCTGAGTCAGGAGAGGGCCGTTCCCTTCACTCCCACAACATTTTCTAGTCTATTCAGAACAATGGAATGATCAGTGGTATCAAATGCTGCATTGATGATCTGATGCAGTTATATTGTTAACTACAGGGTCACTTACATTGTCTGACCTTAAATTAGTAGTTTGAATTTTTTGTCGGATATTCTCAATTTTGTCATTAAAAAAATTTATGAAATCGTTGCTACTATATACTGCAGGTGTGCATGTGTCTATAGTGGACTTATTCCTGGTTAATTTTGCTACAGTATTAAATAGGAATCTAGGATTATTTTTGTTATCTTCTATTAGGGAGGAGAGGTATGTTGATCTAGCAGCACTAAGAGCTTTTCTATACTTCAGGAAGCTCTCCTTTCACGCTAATTTGAACACTACCGATTTTGTTTGACGCCATTTACGTTCCAATTTTCGAGTGGTCTGTTTTAATGTGCTAGTGGCATCATTATATCAAGGTGCTAATTTTTTGTCTTTGACCATTTTCCTTTTAAGAAGAATAGTGGAATGGTCAAAGACAAAAATAGATAATGGAATGTTGACTCTAAGCATTCAGTTGCCTGATCAAGTTCTGCAGGGGCTGACAGTGACCCAATCAAAGCTGATAACTCTGGGAGATCATTTATAAAGCTCTGTGCAGTAGTTGACGCGAATGTACGTTTAATACAGTAGCGTGGTGAGGTGCGTATATTATTACTCAGACATAGTTTGAATGAGATGAGATAATGATATGAGAACTTCAGACTGTGGAAGTATGACTATATTGTCTACGTTTAACCTGAATGTTAGTATTAGATCGAGGGTGTGACCACCATTATGGGTCGGTCCTATGACATTCTGATTAATCCCTACTGAATCTAAAATGGACACAAACGCTGTTTTCAAAGGGTCTTCTGGGTTATCGAAGTGAATATTAAAATCTCCGACAACTAAAGCTTTGTCTAAGGAAATAACCAGATCTGAGATAAAATCTGCAAATTTAGAAAGAAACTCAGAATATGGCCCCGGGGGCCTGTAAATAAGTAATGGAATTAACTGGGTAGACTTATTTTTCAAGGCTACATACGTTATATGAGTATGAAGAACTTCAAATGTATTAAATTTATAACCAGGTTTTTGTGTTACACCTAGATAATCATTATAAATAACTGCTACACCTCCTCCTCTGCCAGTTAGACGAGTCTGGTGTATATAACTGTATCCAGGAGGACTTGCTTCATTTAATGCTATATATTCATTTGGCTTAATCCATGTTTCAGTTAAACAAAGTACATTAAACTCCTGATCAGTAATGAGTTCATTAACCATTAGCACTTTTAGATGTAAGAGATCTAATATTTAATAGCCCCACCTTTAAATCAAAGGTGCTGGCAGCGGCTGTACAGTCAGTATGATCTAATTTTATATTGATTAGGTTACTGGAACAAACTCTCTGAATATTTCTACCTTTTTGTTTATCTCGGGGAACAGACACAGTCTCAATGTGGTGGACCCTGAGTGACGACTCTGTGCAGCTAGCAGACAGTCGGTTTAGACTGTTCATCTGCTCCCTGGCCTTGGCTCTGGATTGTCAAAAATGAACTAGGCCTGTTTTGAGACTATGACCTATGCTGCAGGAAATGAGAGCAGCACCTTCCCGAGTGGGATGGATACCGTCCCGCCCTAACAGGCCAGCAGTGCCCTCAAAATTAGCCCAATTATCTATAAAGCCCACACTTTAGAAATCACTGGTATAATTCAGAATTCATTGTTCCATCAATGATGGCAAGCCGTCCTGGCCCAAATGCAGCAAAACAGGCCCAAACCATGATACTACCATCACCATGTTTCACAGATGGGATAAGGTTCTTATGCTGGAATGCAGTATTTTCCTTTCTCCAAACAACGCTTCTCATTTAAAGCAAAAGGTTCTATTTTGGTGTCATCCGTCCACAAAACATTTTTTCAATAGCCTTCTGGCTTGTCCACATGATCTTTAGCAAACTGTAGACGAGCAGCAATGTTCTTTTTGGAGAGCAATGGCTTTCTCTTTGCAACCCTGCCATGCACACCATTGTTCAGTGTTCTGCTGATTGTGGACTCATGAACATTAACATTTGCCAGTGTGAGAGAGGCCTTCAGTTGCTTAGAAGTTACCCTGGGGTCCTTTGTGACCTTGTCGACTATTACACACCTTGCTCTTGGAGTGATCCTTGTTGGTCGACCACTCCTGGGGAGGGTAACGATGGTCTTGAATTTCTTCCATTTGTACACAATCTGTCTGACTGTGGACTGGTGGAGTCCAAACTCTTTAGAGATGGTTTTGTAACCTTTTCCAGCCTGATGAGCATCAACAACTCTTTTTCTGAGGTTCTCAGAAATCTCCTTTGTTCATGCCATGATACACTTCCACAAACATGTGTTGTGAAGATCAGACTTTGATAGATCCCTGCTCTTTAAATGAAACAGGGTGCCCACTCACACCTGACTGTCATCCCATTGATTGAAAACACCTGACTCTAATTTCCCCTTCAAATCAACTGCTAATCCTAGAGGTTCACATACTTTTCCCACTCACAGATATGTAATATTGGATCATTTTCCTCAAAAACTAAATGACCAAGTATAATATTTTTGTCTCATTTTTTTTTTAACTGGGTTCTCTTTATCTACTTTTAGGACTTGTGTGAAAATCTGATGATATTTTAGGTCATATTTATGCAGAAATATAGAAAATTCTTCAGGGTTCACAAACTTTCAAGCACCACTGTGTGTGTGTATGCATATATATATATATATATATATATATATATATATATATATATATATATATATATATATATAGTGTGTGTTTATACATGCACAGCATACCGTATATAAAAACAGTTATTCCACAAAATCGAGTTGTACATGAGCTGATAGCTGAGGAGGCGCGTAGCACCGAGTCAGCTATAAGCCATGTATGATGAGATTGAATGGAATAACTTTTATTCTATCCACATTCACTGCATTTTGAGAAACAGAGCATTTTTATTTTTTGCAAATTTGATAAATAAAACTTTATACAAAACATCTGGCAAAATAATTTCCATTTAGAATGTAAACAAAGTGGTGAAATGACAGGAGCAATTTGTGAAAAATGCTAAAATAATAATTGTTGAAAAAATAAAAAAAAGCTATGCTCTTACTATGAAATACTTTCATTCCAAGTTTTGTTGCACTTTTTTGTATTGTTTTGTGGTTTTCTTCTTTAGGGTTTTTGTTGGCAGTTGCCAACCCAATTTAAAGGTCCATTACTGCCACCAACTAGACTGGAGTGTGGAACAGGAGATACTGGTGGAGAAAAAAAAACTATATTCTTTTAGCTATTTGTTTCTTTTAAATACTTGATAATTTTTGGGGTTTGTTTTCGGGTAGTGTGTTCATTTCGTCTTCGGTTGTTTCAGCAACGTGCTCCGCCATTTTCTTTTTCTCTACTCATGGTATACGAGCTGATAGCCTAGTAGTAGTGTAGCCAATCAGAGCATGTGATTGCTCATTTCCAGTGAATGTGGATAGAATGTGTGTAATATGAGTTTTAACAGATGTGAACACAACACCTGTATTTGTGTGGTCTCTGGTCTGCGTTAAATCGAAGGTCTTGGGTGTCATCCAAGTGAACGATGGTTCAGTTTGTTAGTGGTTTTATGATATTATATTGATTAAAGTTTTGGGGGGTTTTTTGTTCATCTTTTCAGCTCATAACTTTCAAACATTATTATAGTAGCTAATACAGGCCCCCCTACATTACAACCACAGAGAACAGCGCATACAGCATCTTTCAGCCTGTGTGACCTGTGCATCTTCCTATTAAAAATTATACGTTTCCATTTGTGCAAACAAACTAGGCGTGTAGATCAACACACAATATGTACGTTTGTAAATGTAAAAAGAAAATGGTCAAGTAATGGTAAATGTTAAAAAAATTGGTGCCTATGATTTGTTTTGGGGTGGTGGTGTGTTGGAAAAACCTCATCTTGGACACTTCTGCTTAAAGAGCCACATGTACTACACACAGTTAATTTATATAATATGCAAGAGGTGCCAGAAATTTGACTTCCGCTCTGAATACCTGTAACTTTTCCATCTATGTACGTGCTGAAGTAACATTTGGATGCAAGTCGCTAACTGAGGTAACGCAATCTCTGCAAGAACCGATGAGATCCGTCAAAGTGCACATCGCATTTCTGCCCAATAAAGAAACGTCTACATCTGCAAGCAGTTTAGTTGGAGTAAAAAAAAGTGAACTGTGTGTTGTGTGGATGAGGTGCGGAAACATCTGGGAGTCAGTTTGCTCAGAAGAAGAGCTAATCAACTGGAAGTTGTGTATCTGAATGGAATCTTTAATGTGTTTATTATGACTATATAGAAAGTGCGCAATCATAACCTTCAGAATCAGTTTGTAAAATAATGCAGTACGATTGAGATTTTACTGGTGAGCTGGACAGTTGGCTTCAAAGCTCTTGGATGGACTGGGATGACACTAGAGCCCTTTTTTTTTTTTTTCTTTTCCCTCTTCCTTCCTGTTCTGGAGACTTACCTCTCGGTGTTTACATGTCCACCATTTACAGACGGAACTAAGGCTGAGATGTTTTACACAGCCTATGAAATGTTTGAAGGACATAGACAGCGTAAGTCCACATGCTGATCTCCAGCCCAGTGGTGGGCTTTCTCTCTGTCTCTCTCCATCTCTATTGCATGTTACGATCATTATCATCATCATCATCATTAGCATGAAATGACTCACTCAAGTAATACCTACGCAAGCTCAGTCCAACATCAAGTCCATGGAAATGAGTTATGACTCCAGAAACAATAATATATCAGAACCGAAACATTATTATTGTATAAACCGGTGATTTGCTTTGCAAATTAATCAAGACCTTACGACCAATTGGATTCGAGAATTCACCAGCACTGTGCTATTTGAACAAAACTTTAGCGCCTGGTTTTATCTTCCTGCCCAAGATGATGGACTTGTTGACTTGCAGATGTTGTAATTACTTGACCTTATTATGCTTTTGGCTGTGATTGGTCCAATACGTTTGCATGGTTTTGCCACTGGGAGATTCCTCTCTATCATTTACCAATACGTAAAGCTTTTAACACAAGTTAACATTTTAAGCAGGTAGACTTTGATCTAAAGTCTTGGAAGACTTTGTAGATCATTAATTAAAAGCAGTACTAATGGGTTATTGTAGGTAATAAATATTCACAACATCCACTACTTCCTGTCTTGTTTCACCAAGGTTCATTGGATAGTTAAGTCATCAACTTTTTTTAATGGGTTCTACTTGGAACGTGTTGTCAATGCTACACTTGTAGGAATGATCAGTGTATCTTGACTGGTTAAGAAAGAGGAGAGGAGTCTCTCTGGCACTTGCTTGACAATGCTTCACACATACAGGATGCTAACATGGTACATCAACCATCATATGTTTGACCACCATCTCCATCCACGGTTCACCATCATCTCCAAAGACTTTGGACACAGGCAGCACTCTGAGCTTGGCTGAAGTGCTCTGAATACTATGTTAAAGCTGATAAAATCTTTTTTTTGTGAAAAAGATTGGAATTCAGCTTTATCAGAGTAAGCACCTTACGATTGACTTTTCACTGTATTGAACCGGTAAAGGGGGAGTACATGCATAGTGTCTTGCAAAAGTATTCATCCCCCTTGATGTTTGTCCTGTTTTGTTGCATTACAAGCTGGAATTAAAATTGATTTTTGGAGGGTTAGTACCATTTCATTTACACAATATGCCTCCTGTTTTAAAGGTGCAAATGGTTGTTTTATTGTGACACAAACAATAATTAAGATGAAAAAACAGAAATCTGGAGTGTGCATAGGTATTCACCCCCTTTGGTATGAAACCCCTAAATAAGAGCTGGTCCAACCAATTCACTTCATAAGTCACATAATTAGTTGATTAAGATCCACCTGTGTGCAATTAAAGTGTCACATGATCTGTCACATGATGTCTGTATAAATCAACCTGTTCTGGAAGGACCCTGACTCTGCAACACTACTAAGTAAGCAATATGAAAACCAAGGAGCCTCCAAACAGGTCAGAGACAAAGTTGTGAAGAAGTATAGATCAGGGTTGGGTTATAAAAAAAAATATCCCACAGAGCACCATTAAATCCATTATAGCAAAATAGAAAGAATATAGCACCACTACAGACCTGACAAGAGAAGGCTGCCCACCAAAACTCACAGACCGGGCAAGGAGGGCATTAATCAGAGATGCAACGAAGACACCAAAGATCCACAGCGGAGATTGGAGAACCTGTCCATAGGACCACTTTGAGCCATACACTCCATAGAGCGGGTCTTTATGAAAGAGTGGCCAGAAAAAAAGTCACTGCTTAAAGAAAACACGTTTGGAAGAAGATTCTCTGGTCAAATGAGACTAAAATTTAACTTTTTGGCCATCATGGGAAGCGCCATGTGTGGTGCAAACCCAACACCCTGAGAACACCATTCCTACAGTGAAGCATGGTGGTGGCAGCATCATGCTGTGGGGATAGTTTTCATCTGTAGGGACAGGAAAGCTGGTCAGGACTGAAGGAAAGATGGATGGCACTAAATGCAGGGCAATTCTGGAGGAAAACCTGTTTGAGTTGGCCAGAGGTTTGAGACTGGGACGAAGGTTCATGTTCCAGCAGGACAATGACCCTAAACATACTGCTAAAGCTACACTGGAGTGGTTTAAAATGGAAACATTTAAATGTCTTGGAATGGCCTAATCAAAGCCCAGACCTCAATCCAATTGAGAATCTGTGGCATAACTTGAAGATTGCTGTACACCAACGCAACCCATCTAACTTGAAGGAGTTGAAGCAGTTTTGCCTTGAGGAATGGGCAAAAATCCCAGTGGCTAGATGTGCTAAGCTAATAGAGGCATACCCCAAGAGACTTGCAGCTGTAAGTGCAGCAAAAGGTGGCGCTACAAAGTATTGATTTGGGGGGTGAAATACCTATGCATGCTCCAGATTTATCTGTGTCAATAAAATAAAAAATTCACCTTTAAAGTGGTAGGCATGTTGTGTAAATCAAATGGTGCTAACCTCCCAAAAATCCATTTTAATTCCAGCTTGTAATGCGACAACACAGGACAAACATTAAGGGGGATGAATACTTTTGCAAGACACTGTATGAGTCACAGATAGACTGGTTTATTCTATAATAATTGTAAAAGGGCAACATGTAATTTAATTTGCAAATTGAATGTGTGTAAAAAAAAAACAATAATAGTCCTGTTCTAAAGTTAGCATCAGTAAGAATAATGTCATAAACAACCCACTAGCTGTCACAGAGCTTACACAGTCCTACACCTTCTGTCAGAGGTTTACCTCTTTAGCTCTGCTGCGTCAGAATCCCAGCAGATGGAGTCTGGGGCTCAATGCCCAGCCGTCCTGGCACAAATGGGAGTCTGGCAGTATGTCCCTAACTATGCCTGTCACTTCTCATCTGGGTCATCTTCATTCAGCCTTGTTGGTCAACCAGAATTACACAAACCATCTGTTTACACAATTATCTACCAGTTATGGAAATGATCACCATGTGAGGCATGGAAACAGTAGAGATTTACATTTAATAGAAGACTTGACTCAATCTTTTCCCCATCATCTTTGCAATAAAAGCAACAATCATTATTATCATCATTATTATTATTATCCTATCTTAGATAAGTCTTGGGTTGCCAACTATAACCCACATTTACACTCTTGTAATTTTAGATGTTGCTTGCAGTTCGGCATTTTGTAGGCCTTACAAAGATCAGAGTAATTACAACATTTGGAACCGCAAAAGAATTACCTCCTCCCAAAGCTTTCAAACAGTCCTAGGGTGAAGTGTGGCTCACAGCTCATCATCTCTGGTCACACTGTCTGGATATGGCAATATCTCTACCTTTCTTGTATGAGATTAACTGGTTTTTGCTCACTGTAGCTGGAGAAATAACGAGGCCCACGGTCACCATCCACCCAGCTGTCATCGCCATCCCACAGGGCCAACGCGCTGAGTTCCGCTGCACCGCCACTGGCAACCCAGCACCTTCAGTTGAGTGGACAGGTAAGGTGGAACCTAATACTGAAAATCCTCTTATATAATCGATACTACAGAAAGGCCAAGACATCTTCAGTTTTTATAACCTGAAAGACCAAAGACTAATGCTTATCTGAACAAGTGCAAGAGTGGAATAGGATTACCCAAGATATTGTTTGAAGGGGTGTGTGGGGGGATTTCTTTGAGGAAGAAATGGAGAAGCGGGGAAAACGACAACTGCTACAGGACCCAGGAAGCAAGGATACCTCAACTTGCAAGTATTTTTAAATCTCTGAAGAGGACATGCCAGGTGTTTTGAAGTTGAAGACCTTAGTTGGTGTGCAAATGTCTCGTTTTGAACTAGTGTACATGGATCATGTGGTGCAGAACCCACTGAGACCTGTAAGCTGAAAGTAGATTTTTGCTACAACAGGAAGCCAGTGGAGTGACCTCAGTGGGGGTGGGGGTGGGGGGGGTCACGTGAGAGAACAGGTATCAACAGGATTCTGAATGCTCTGTATTGGAGAAATAGTATAACGGAGATCAGCAAGTGAATAGTTGTAGCAGTCAAGACTGGTAATAACTAGGGCTTGGAAAAGAAAAAGGCCATTTTGGTAATCAAGAACAGTTGTTTACTTCTAATGTTGTGAAAAAATGCTGGAGGACCTAGTGGTTAGTGAAATGTTGAGCCCATCATTTAAAATTACACCAAGCTTCTTAGTTGTATGGGTAATCATTGGGATTGAAAGGTCCAGCATAGATGAGTTCTTAGCCAGTAGGTACAACTCCGATTCAAAAAAAAAGTTGGGACGCTGTAT
Source organism: Neoarius graeffei (assembly GCF_027579695.1). NCBI lineage: Eukaryota > Metazoa > Chordata > Actinopteri > Siluriformes > Ariidae > Neoarius > Neoarius graeffei. Next base: position 29,921,920 of record NC_083581.1, on the reverse strand, counting down.
AAAACAAAAATAAAATCAGAATGCAATGAAGGGTGGCACAGTGGTGTAGTGGTTAGCGCTGTCGCCTCACAGCAAGAAGGTCCGGGTTTGAGCCCCGTGGCTGGCGAGGGCCTTTCTGTGTGGAGTTTGCATGTTCTCCCCGTGTCCGCGTGGGTTTCCTCCGGGTGCTCCGGTTTCCCCCACAGTCCAAAGACATGCAGGTTAGGTTAACTGGTGACTCTAAATTGACCGTAGGTGTGAATGTGAGTGTGAATGGTTGTCTGTGTCTATGTGTCAGCCCTGTGATGACCTGGCGACTTGTCCAGGGTGTACCCCGCCTTTTGCCTGTAGTCAGCTGGGACAGGCTCCAGCTTGCCTGCATCCCTGTGGAATAGGATGAAGCAGCTAGAGATAATACGATGAGATGAGAATGCAATGACTTGCAAATCCTTTTCAACCTATGCCCAATTGAATGCAATACAAAGACAATATATTTAATGTTCAAACTGATGAACTTTGTTTTTTTTGTAAATCTACGCTCATTTTGAATTTGATGCCTGCAACACGTTCCAAAAAACGTTGGGACAGGGGCATGTTCACCACTGTGTGACGTCACTTTTTCTTTTAACAACATTCAGTATGAGTCTGAGAATTCATCTCATCTCATTATCTGTAGCCGCTTTATCCTGTTCCACAGGGTCGCAGGCAAGCTGGAGCCTATCCCAGCTGACTACGGGCAAAAGGTGGGGTACACCCTGGACAAGTTGCCAGGTCATCACAGGGCTGACACATAGACACAGACAACCATTCACACTTAATTTAGAGTCACCAGTTAACCTAACCTGCATATCTTTAGACTGTGGGGGAAACCGGAGCACCTGGAGGAAACCCAGGTGGACAACATGCAAACTCCACGCAGAAAGACCCTCGCCGGCCACGGGGCTCGAACCCGGATCTTCTTGCTGTGAGGCGACAGCGCTAACCACTACACCACCATGCCACCCAAGTCTGAGAATTGAGGACACTAATTGTTGAAGTTTAGTTGTTCAGCAGGCCGGGATCTCTGTCATATTTTGCACTTCGTAATGTGCCACACATTTTCAATGGGAGTCAGGCAGGCCAGTTTAGCACCTCCACACTTTTACCATGAAGGCGTAGTACATACAGAATGTGACTTGGAATTGTCTTGCTGAAATAAGCAGGGACGTCCCTGAAAAAGACATCGTCTAGATGGCAGCATATGTTACTCCAAAAGCTGTATGGGCCTTTCAATTTCATAAAATCGGTGAAATTTAGTGCCCTCTGAAATTTGGTCACTGTGATATATGTTTATTTCTGCAATATCTCAAAAAAAAAACCCAGGCCATTCTGTGGCTGGGAAGTTATTTAATTTGAGGGGATTCCCAAGCAAATAATGTGCGTGAAATGGCTCGCTTCGCGCAGTCAGGCAGACAGAGGAAGTCTCTGTGTGCATGTGCAGGTTTACCACCTTCTTTTCCTTCTTCTTTTGGGTTTTACAGCAGCTGGCATCCACAGTGTTGCATTACTGCCATCTACAGGTTTACTTCTGACTGTGCACTGACAGTTACACCATTCTGTCGCTAAACGAACAGCTGATCACACCGAGGTGCTTGCTGACGGCCGATATTTATTAGTTTGGTCCTGTGTTTCCTTTCCTTTGTATTTAACATAGAATAACGTCTTTTCTTCTTGCTTTCCGTTACTGTAGTCGGTCTTTCACATTTCATTCACGTCCTTCATTTTTGTCTCCTGTTTCAAATTTGTATCCCACAATGTCTTGCGTGAACGGGGAAAGCCAGCCACACGATGCATGACATAGTATCTTGAATTGGGTCATAGTGAAGCAGGAAAAATAGCGGAGAATTTAGGGCCACATGGCCTTAAATTAATTGTTCTATTTAAAAAAAAACCTCATAAAACTGGACGTCTGTGATGTAAATTCAGTAGCTTTCGGTCCAAAATAATTCAGTAGCTTTCGGTCCAAAATAAACAAAAATAATTGGGTGTTGGGGAAAATTCTTTTTATGACCTACACTTGAAAAATCTGAACGGCAGTATAGCTTTAATGATGCTTTCACAAATATGATTCTCTGGATTTTCTGAATGTTTTAATAATTATTATTATTATTATTATTTTAACTTTTGATAATATTAAGGGGGGCGGCACGGTGGTGTAGTGGTTAGCGCTGTCGCCTCACAGCAAGAAGGTCCTGGGTTCGAGCCCCGGGGCCGGCGAGGGCCTTTCTGTGTGGAGTTTGCATGTTCTCCCCGTGTCCGCGTGGGTTTCCTCCGGGTGCCCCGGTTTCCCCCACAGTCCAAAGACATGCAGGTTAGGTTAACTGGTGACTCTAAATTGACCGTAGGTGTGAGTGTGAATGGTTGTCTGTGTCTATGTGTCAGCCCTGTGATGACCTGGCGACTTGTCCAGGGTGTACCCCGCCTTTCGCCCGTAGTCAGCTGGGATAGGCTCCGGCTTGCCTGCGACCCTGTAGAAGGATAAAGCGGCTAGAGATAATGAGATGAGATAATATTAAGGATTGTTGATGGTGAAATCCCTAAATTCCTTGCAGTTGTACATTGAGAAACAGCGTTCTTAAACTGTTGGACTATTTGTCCACACAGTTTCTTTTACAAAGTAGTGAACCTCACCCCATCCTTACTTGTGAATGACTGAGCCTTTCCAATTGCCAGTGAACCTGTTTACATGTAGAATGCTCCAAACAGGTAGGTTTGTTTATTTTTGTTTTTTAACATTCCACAATTTTCCCAGTCTTCCGTTGCCCCGTCCCAACTTTTTTGGAATGTGTTGCAGTCATCAAATTCAGAATAAGTGTATATTTACAAAAAGCAATACATTTTTATCATTTTGAACATTTAAATATCTTTTCACTAAATGTCTTTGCATTTGTACCGCATTCTGTATTTCTTTATATTTTACACAGCGTCCCAACTTTTTTGGACTCGGGGTTGTAGGTTAGGTTTTTTGTTGAGGTTGAGGTTCACATGATCTCCACTTTGGGCCAAATTCTGATGTCTTCTGGGAAGGTTGATAGAGAAAAGTGTGTTGCCAGTGTAGTGGTGATAAGAGAAGCTATGAGATCTGATCACTCAGCCCAGGATTTTACTATATCAGAAGAAAAGTGGACCAATCGCAAGATGAACTGAAACTTCTCCAAGGCACATGGAACAATTCTGGAGATAAGATGAATGATCAGAGTCCAGCTCTTAAAGTGTAGGCCAGCAACAGTGGAGTTAATTAACTGGTGATTCACAGAATCAGTGCTACTGATTGATTGGGACTGATGAGTACTGAGGACATAGTTTTCTCTTTCTTTTTTCAGAGACTCCCAACCCTGTTCCTGGAGTACCACATTGTCCTTCATATTTTAATGCATTTCCTAATACAACACAACTCAGAAAGGGCTGTTAATTCGCTGAGTAGTTGATTCATGTGTAATAGGAGCAGGGAAAACACTAAAATGTGCAGGGAATGGGATTGTTCAGGACCAGGGTTGGTAATATGTTCTGTCAAAAATTAGTGACCGTAAGAAAAGGTGTTTTTCTATAGAATGCCTGGCCTGGCATCCAAGGGTTACCAAGTTGGAGACGGTGAAGATAGATGTGTGAGAAACGTGAAGTTCCAAGGTTTGGGACAAGAATTGAAGGATGGAATCAAGTCTCTGGATGGGATGGAACTTGACAATAATACATTGATTGATTATACCTACCAAAAGTGGTCCAAGGAAGGACAACCGGGAAACACATGACAGAGTTATGGGTGTCGAAGGCTCATTTATTCTCATGGGGCATGAATACAAGCCTATGGTCCAATCCCACAGAAAAGCTACGGTACTGTAGCACAAACTATTGGAAAAGCTAATGCTGGCTAAAACCTTAGCCAGCATTAACGTTTTCAGCAGTTTGTGCTACAGTATCTCTTCTGTAGGATTGGACCATATGCTCAGACTCAGTCATCTAGCCATCACAATTTGTCCCTTGTCACAATTGCTCAGATCCTTACGCTTGCCCATTTTTCCTGCTTCCAACACATCAACTTCAAGAACTGACTCTTCTCTTGTTGCCTAATATATCCCACCCCTTGATAGGTGCCACTGTAATGAGATAATCAATGTTATTAACTTCACTGGTCAGTGGTGATAATGTTATGGCTAATTGGTGTATGCAGGAGACACATTAGCTGTGTTTTAGATTTACTTGCGTCGCTTACATTTTGGACATGCATTACTGAGGGTGAGCCTTCAGTCCCCAAAGTGTCAAGTTAGGAAATTGTCAGAAACTGAAGGAAAATAAAAACATTATATTGTTTATATATGGTCACACAACACTAAATTCAAGACAAAATATTTAAAATGGTTTGGTGTGTGCATGGTTTGGACCACTAAGAAGTGATCATTCCGATTGCAACTTTCAGGAGGTCCAGGCAACCGTATCAGCAGCAGGGCCATCATCCGAGGTGGAGTTCTCACCTTCCCTTCTGTGCAGCGCTCGGACGAGGGCGACTACATTTGCAGAGCCCTCACCACACACGGAGAACATACAGCCCGGGCGGTCCTCTACATCTATGGTTCACCTGGTACAAAACTACTTGTAGAGCTACATCACGTGTGTTCGTATCTTGACAAGAACAGTCTAGTTATTTGGACCTCAAAATAAACCCAGTAACTAAATGTCAACTAGTCAGAAAACAAATTAAGAAACCCAGCTCAGAATATTTTTGCATGTGTAATTAAATGCACTTTTGTCTTGTAGCTGGTGAGGTGGTAAAGCCAACGGTCACAATTCATCCATCTGTACTCCGAGTTCAACAGGGCACACGCGTTGAATTCCACTGCACTGCTACTGGCAACCCGACTCCTTCCGTCGAATGGACAGGTAAGGCGTTGGAGAAACTAACGCTGAAAATCTGGGAATTTCAGAAGAAATTTGCAGCTTCTGTAGTGAAAAATTAGTGTCAACAAGTCTCTATAAAGTGACGATGGACATTGAATTGTAACTCACAGGAGGCCCAGGAAACCGTATCAGTGGCAGCGCCATCATCAGAGGTGGGGTTCTCATCTTTCCATCTGTTGAGCCCTCTGACGAGGGCGACTACACCTGCAGGGCCCTCAACACACACGGAGAACATGCAGCCCGGGCGGTCCTCTACGTCCAGAGATCATCTGGTACAAATTAAAACTAGATCTCCAGCGATGGTTCAAAAACATCGACCATCTAGCTTGTTTCCCCAAGTCTCATTCCTCTCCAATGGTCAGCCAGTTTGTCCTATTCTAGCTAAACCAGAGACTGTATATATGTTAGACACTGTATATACATTCCGCTGATTCTTACTGTGCTAATATGAAGCCAGAAGCCTTGCTTGTATTTTTGTGGTTGATTAAACCTGAAGCCAGAGCACATTACCTTAGAGACTGGTGTTGGGACTCACCAGTGTTCTTTAGGGACACACTTTCTCCTCATGCCAGAAGACCACATGGTGACCAACTTTATTTAAACTTACAACTAGAGAAGAAGAAGTACTTTGTGCAGGATCAAGCAGCATGTAGTTTTTCCAAATGAAGGAAATACTTTTAGGTTAATTATGCTTCAACCAGCATGAAATTGTCCTCTTTACGGTCTTTCGTGAAGTTTGGCACCTGATATTTTACCGCACTAGCAAATGGAAACACATGATTCAAACAAGCTATGGTACATTAGGGGTGGACAAATAATAAATTCATTAGCTATCCCACCTGGAGACTAGTTCTGGCGTGCTTGCCCAGTCTCATATTATGCTTGTTTGGAAGTCAAATTAAATAGAGTAAAAACATTCCTTTCTTTCCTGCATGTTACTAACTGCTTTTTGCTCGCTGTAGTTGAGGTGACGAAGCCTACAGTGAAGATCCAATCGCCTGTGCTCACCGTCCAACAGGGCCAACGAGCTGAGTTACGCTGCTCCGTCACTGGCGACCCAGCACCTTCTATCGAGTGGACAGGTGAAGTGTTGGAAAAACCAACAATTAATTGGTTATAAAATCTAAATTTATATCTTAACAATAAGATCACATCCTTTTCATGAATGTAAGTCAGAAGGTTTGTTCTTTTATTGGCCAGAAACATCTGAGGTAATTTAATATCATTTAAAATCTAATGTCTACAAATAAAACCAATTTGCGCCATGAGTTGTGGTTTGACATCATCAACTTCAATTTAAACTCCCAGGAGGTCCAGGCAACCGTATCAGCAGCAGAGCCATCATCCAAGATGGAGTTCTCATTTTCCCCTCTGTGGAGCGCTCTGATGAGGGCGAATACATTTGTAGAGCCTTCAACACGCACGGAGAACATGCAGCTCGGCTGGTCCTCTATGTCCAGAGTTCATCTGGTACAAGTCCCAACTCGATCATCAGCATCAATTCTCTAGAACGCAGAATTAACAGCTCATTGTTTGTGAATCTGAGCTATCATTTTGGATCGTCCCTCACAATGTCCTTTGCCTGCTCTAGCTGTTGTCACGACGAAGCCTACAGTGACCATCCACCCGCCTGTGATTACCATCCAGCGGGGCCAACATGCTGAGTTCCGTTGCACCGCCACTGGCAACCCGACTCCTTCAGTCGAGTGGACAGGTAAGGTGTTGGAGAAACTAACACTGAAAATCCTTTAGTACATGTTTAGTCTCAGTTTTACAAAATGGTATCAAGTAAATTCAGCTTTTGTATCACTTTTATTATCCCCTGCTGGCCAAAAGGCCCGAAGGTAGATTATGTCATGGCGATTTCTGTCTGTCCTTCCATCCATCCAATCCCGAGAAGGGTGCTCACCTTCTAAAATCAATTCCTCTCACAATTTTTGGAGGAATTTCACGAAACTTGGCAGGATTGTTTGTTATATGTCGGGAATACTGTATGCATATTGTAATTTTGTAAAATTGGGTCACATTTTACCAGAGTTACAGCCCTTGATTAACAAAATGTGTAATTTGACAATTTCATGAGTGTGTTTTCCTTCTGAAATCAACTCCTCTCACAATTTTTGGAGGAATTTCACCAAACTTGGTAAAAGGCATTGTTATATGTCGGTAGTACACATATTGTTATTTTGTTCAATTCGATCGCATTTTCCCAGAGTTGTGGCCCTTGATTAACAACCTTGTACTTTCACAATTTCATGAAGGTGTGCTCGCCTTCTGACATGAACTCCTGTCGCAATTTTTGTTTCTCGAAGCTTGGAAAAAGGCCTTGTTAATATGATGGTAATACGCATATTGCAATTTGACTTCGTTTGTGAAAATTTTCCCAGAGTTTTGACCCTTGATTAAATAACTTGCACTTTGACAATTTCATGAGGGTGTACGTTCTTCTGAAATCAACTCTTCTCACAATTTGTAGAGGAATTTCACCAAACTTATGACCGTATGACGCATATTGAAATTTCATTTACAACCCCAATTCCAAAAAAGTTGGGACAAAGTACAAATTGTAAATAAAAACGGAATGCAATGATGTGGAAGTTTCAAAATTCCATATTTTATTCAGAATAGAACATAGATGACATATCAAATGTTTAAACTGAGAAAATGTATCATTTAAAGAGAAAAATTAGGTGATTTTAAATTTCATGACAACAACACATCTCAAAAAAGTTGGGACAAGGCCATGTTTCCCACTGTGAGACATCCCCTTTTCTCTTTACAACAGTCTGTAAACGTCTGGGGACTGAGGAGACAAGTTGCTCAAGTTTAGGGATAGGAATGTTAACCCATTCTTGTCTAATGTAGGATTCTAGTTGCTCAACTGTCTTAGGTCTTTTTTGTCGTATCTTCCATTTTATGATGCGCCAAATGTTTTCTATGGGTGAAAGATCTGGACTGCAGGCTGGCCAGTTCAGTACCCGGACCCTTCTTCTATGCAGCCATGATGCTGTAATTGATGCAGTATGTGGTTTGGCATTGTCATGTTGGAAAATGCAAGGTCTTCCCTGAAAGATACGTCGTCTGGATGGGAGCATATATTGCTCTAGAACCTGGATATACCTTTCAGCATTGATGGTGTCTTTCCAGATGTGTAAGCTGGCCATGCCACATGCACTAATGCAACCCCATACCATCAGAGATGCAGGCTTCTGAACTGAGCGCTGATAACAACTTGGGTCATCCTTCTCCTCTTTAGTCCGAATGACACGGCATCCCTGATTTCCATAAAGAACTTCAAATTTTGATTCGTCTGACCACAGAACAGTTTTCCACTTTGCCACAGTCCATTTTAAATGAGCCTTGGCCCAGAGAAGACGTCTGCGCTTCTGGATCATGTTTAGATACGGCTTCTTCTTTGAACTATAGAGTTTTAGCTGGCAACGGCGGATGGCACGGGGAATTGTGTTCACAGATAATGTTCTCTGGAAATATTCCTGAGCCCATTTTGTGATTTCCAATACAGAAGCATGCCTGTATGTGATGCAGTGCCGTCTAAGGGCCCGAAGATCACGGGCACCCAGTCTGGTTTTCCGGCCTTGACCCTTACGCACAGAGATTCTTCCAGATTCTCTGAATCTTTTGATGATATTATGCACTGTAGGTGATATGTTCAAACTCTTTGCAATTTTACACTGTCGAACTCCTTTCTGATATTGCTCCACTATTTGTCGGCGCAGAATTAGGGGGATTGATGATCCTCTTCCCATCTTTACTTCTGAGAGCCGCTGCCACTCCAAGATGCTCTTTTTATACCCAGTCATGTTAATGACCTATTGCCAATTGACCTAATGAGCTGCAATTTGGTCCTCCAGCTGTTCCTTTTTTGTACCTTTAACTTTTCCACCCTCTTATTGCCCCTGTCCCAACTTTTTGGAGATGTGTTGCTGTCATGAAATTTCAAATGAGCCAATATTTGGCATGAAATTTCAAAATGTCTCACGTTCGACATTTGATATGTTGTCTATGTTCTATTGTGAATACAATATCAGTTTTTGAGATTTGTAAATTATTGCATTCTGTTTTTATTTACAATTTGTACTTTGTCCCAACTTTTTTGGAATCGGGGTTGTAATTTGGGCATATTTTACCAGAGTTATACCCTTGATTATTAACAAACTTGTACTTTGGCAGTTTCATCAAGGTGTGCTTGATTTCTGAAATCAACTTCCCTCACAAATTTTATTATCCCCTGCTGGCCGAAAGGCCCGAAGGGGGATTATGTCGTGGCGATATCCGTCTGTCCGTCCCGGGAAGGGTACTCACCTTCTGAAATCAACTCCTCTCATAATTTTTGGAGGGATTTCACAAAACTTGACAGGATTCTTCGTTATATGTCAGTCATACGCGTATTGCAATTTGGTTCAATTCAGTCGCATTCTACCAGAGTTATGGCATAGTTGCCAGCACGGGATATTGTGCTGTCAGAGCACTCTTGTTAATGGTAGATCAGAAGAGGAAAAACAATTCTTGCTTGTAGACTTCTGGATCTGTGCTATGATAGCCATAATGTAATAAACTAATAAAGTGTGTACTCTCAGGGGGTCCAGGTAACCGTATCAGCAGTAGCGCTGTCATCCGAGGCGGAGTTCTCACCTTCCCTTCTGTGCAGCGCTCTGACGAGGGTGACTACACCTGCAGAGCTGTCAATACACACGGAGAACATACAGCCCGGGCGGTCCTCTACGTCCACAGTATGTTTATTCCAAATAAATAATGTGCATTGAATTGACTACTGAAGTAATTTCTTTTTTGAATGTTATGAAGTGCATAAAACATCTGGGGGGTATGCTGTTATAGGAAAATGATCAACTATGTGAAAGAGTTCCTGTAGGTATTGGTTTGTATTAACTATATTAATCCTGTTCAGTATGTATACATGGAACAACAATCACACTGACTTGATTGTAGGTGCCAGTCTACCACACGTGCAGGTGAGCCCCCAGCGGGTGGAGATTCATGAGGGTGAGACTTTACGCCTCTACTGCAGAGCTGGAGGCTCACCGAGCCCAGGTCTGACCTGGAAAAAGAGAGGTGGAACGCTCCCTCCTCAGGTTAGACATTTTATTTCCTTCACAATAGCTCCTGTTCTTTTTTTCCCCTTTTTCTAGCATCTGCATCAACTGTTTGTTCGGTTATGCTATTGGTCTTGCTTGGGTTTTGACAGTCTCATTTCTTTTCCTGTTTGTTTGTGGGTTTCTTTGTTTTTGTTTTGTTCCATTCCGTGTCTTGATGTCTGTTCAGGCCATTCCCTCTCACGGTTTCCATCAGTTTAAGTCCAACAGTCTCGATGCGTTGCAGAGACGTATTGACGAGATGCAGGTCTGTCCATCTGTCTGCTGTCTCTCTCACACCAGTCCATCCTCCATGTCTCACTTTGCTCACTTAGCTTGCTGTTTACTAAGTGCATGCTTTAACAAATAGTCCAAAAATGTGTCACTGATTTATGTATCATCTACTAACCAGAAGCTAATATGTAGGTCCGTGCACAGCCCCTTACATAAGTATTCACCCTCTCCCACTTGAACCTTTCCACATTTTATCGTGTTACAACCTGGAAATGAAAACGGGATTATATTCTATGGATCGACACAAAATATCCCATAATATGACCCATAATACTCTGAATAATTTCTACCTTATCTGCTCCCTGACTTTTGCTTGATGACCTCCTCTAGGCCATGGTTGCACCATCAATCCATTCATCCATCCATTATTTGTAGCCACTTATCCTGTACAGGGTCGCAGGCAAGCTGGAGCCTATCCCAGCTGACTATGGGCGAGAGGCGGGGTACACCCTGGACAAGTCGCCAGGTCATCGCAGGACTGACACATAGACACAGACAACCATTCACACTCACATTCACACCTACGGCCAATTTAGAGCCACCAATTAGCCTAACCTGCATGTCTTTTGGACTGTGGGGGAAACCAGAGCACCCGGAGGAAACCCACACAGACACGGGGAGAACATGCAAACTCCACACAGAAAGGCCCTCATCAGCCGGTGGGCTTGAACCCAGGACCTTCTTGTTGTGAGGTGACAGTGCTAACCACTACACCACCGTGCCGCCCTTGGTTGCACTATATTCTTTCCATTTTTAATAATGGATTTAAGATCCAAAGTTTCTGAATTGCTTCACACTTGGGAAAGGTGAGCCTGCAGTTGAAGGTGCTCACCATCTGCCAAAACTCAGGGGATGGAAGGGGTTGCCGAGGATGGTCCTGGTTTTATCCCTCGTCCTCCTCTCCACCATTGCCTCCAGACTGTCTAGTTTTAGTCCATCAACAGATCTGGCCTTCCTCACCAGCTTGTTAAGTTGGTTGGTCTCCCCAGCCTTGATGCCACCTCTCCAACACACCACAGCAAAGAATAGTGTGCTGGCTACCACAGACTGGTAGAACATCTGCAGTAGTCTGCTGCACACATTGAAGGATCTGAGTCTCCTAAGAAAGAACAGTCTGCTCTCCTCTGCGCCTTCACTATAAAGGGCCTCAGTTGTTCATCCAGTTTAATGGTTATGTGCACTCCCAGGAACCTGTCCAAGTCTACTCTCTCAGTATCCTTCCCCTGGATGGTAATTGGGTTGGAGGATTCCCGCTCTGTCTGAAGTCCACCACCAGCTACTTGGTCTTGCTGATGTTGAGCTGGAGACGTTTATCCCCACACCATCTGGTGAAGCTCTGGACCACCCCTTTGTACTCCTCCTCCCTGTCCTCATTGATGCAACCCAAGATGGTGGAACATCTGGAAATGGCATGTTCCAGAGTTGAAGCTGAAGTTGGCGGTATAGATAGTGAAAAGAAATGCTGAAAATACAGTTCCTTGTGGTCCACCAGTGTTGCACATCACCACATCTGACAGGCTGGCCTGCAGCTGGATGAACCGTGGCCTGTTGGTGAGGTAGTCTGTAATCCAGGCCACCATGGCATGTCCTACCTGCATGGCTGAAAGCTTCTACGCAAGCAGGATGGTGTTGAATGCACTGGAAAATTTACAGGGCATGACTCTCACTGTGTTTCCTGGCCTCTGCAGAGGTGACTAAGCCTGGTGTAGCCAGTGGATCATGGCTTCATCGATGCTGATTTGGGTCTGGTATGCAAACTGCAGAGGGTCCAGGGAGTCACTCACCAGGGGCCTAAGGGGCCGCCAAACCAGTTTCTTGAAGCTCTTCATGATGTGGTGCTTTCCAGGAAGTTTTTTACATTACGAAACCCTGATTGACACTTTTCCAGAACTTTGACTCAGACTGGTCTTCATGATATTGCTTGTTTAGGTATCTTTAGCTAACAAACTCTAGGCCCTTCCAGGAACAGTTATTTATCTTGAGACACCTTAATTGAACATAGCTGGACTGTATTAAAGTAATTATCTGACTTCTAATGTTAACCAGTTGCTCCAGAACTAATCTCGGACTGTTTTGTAGATTCATAACGTACTGTGTAATCACAATTAAGTCTTGTTTAGTTCCAGGTCGTAACACTAGATTGTGCCTGGAAGGTTATAGAATGGGTTGGGGGTGAATACTTATCCAAGGCTGTATGATTGAAAGCAGTGTTTGCTCCTTTTAGAATAAAACACTCTATTATGGTACAGGAAGGTTTTTTTTTTTTTGAAGCTGTATAGTGTATTTCTTTTGCCTTTGTGTTCTGCCCACTGTACAGTGTTAGCTTTTCCTCAGGTTTGGGTGTATCTGCTGTGTGAAAAGCTCAGGCTGCTCTGAAAAGTTGTGAATGCATTCAGATGCTCATTAATTTGAGCATCTGCACCTTACGCTTTCACACCCCACGCAAATCACACTGAAAAACGTGGCCATTAGCTGAAGCAGGAGAAATCTGACAGCTTGTGTATACAGGAATAAACACTATTATGGCAGTGATGTAGAATCACAGGTGTGATGTGTTCATCTCTCTTATAAATGCATTGTCCTTTGTGGCAAACTAATTTGTCAATTCGAGGTACCGGTATCATCTAGACCCATGGCTCATCAACTGGTGGTCCAGATCCAGACACGGGCACATGTTTTCTGTAGAAAATTCTCTGTTACAGTTTATGCAATCACATGCATTTGAATGTAAATTATAAAGCTAAAGGCAGCTCATCAAAGAAAGAGAAGCGTTTTAAATTTTTTTTATGACAAAACCAGAATGTTTGAGGATAATTAGGCAGGAAAATATACGTCAACGGCGCTAGTCAAAAGTGGCAGCATGAAGTGCCAGTGCGAAACAAATCATAACTTCAGATTGTCTTTATAGCCGTGAAATAAACAAGTGACAGCTGTCAGTCATGTTTGGTGCTAATCTGGATCTTTGTGAGCAAGTAATTTTATGTAGCTACAGTCGTGGCCAAAAATTTTGAGACTGACACAAATTTTGGGTTTCACAAAGTTTGCTGCTTCAGTATTTTTAGATCTTTTTGTCAGATGCTTCTATGGTATACTGAAGTACGATTATAAGCATTTCAAAGGCTTTTATTGAGAAATACATCAAGTTTACACAAAGAGTCAATACTTACAGTGTTGACCCTTCTTTTTCAATACGCCTGCAATTTGCCCTGGCATGCTGGATATCAGCTTCTGGGCCAAATCCTGACTGATGGCAACCCATTCTTGCATAATCGGTGCTTAGAGTTGATCACAATTTTTGGGTTTTTGTTTGTCCACCCGCTTTTTGAGGATTGACCACAGATGGGATTAAGATCTGGAGAGTTTCCTGACCATGGACCCAAAATTTCAATGTTTTGTTCCCCAAGCCACTTAGTTATCACTTTGCTTTGTGACTTGGTGCTCCATCATGCTGTAAAAAGCATTGTTCATCACCAAATTGCTCCTGGATCACTGGGAGAAGTTGCTCTTAGAGGATGTTTTGATACCATTCTTTATTCATGAAAGTGTTCTGAGGCAAAATTGTGAGTGAGCCCACTCCATTGGATGAGAAGCAACCCGAAGGGGGCTTCGTCAGAGAAAATAACTTTACCCCAGTCCTCTGCAGTCTAATCCCTGTACGTCCCGCAGAATGTCAATCTGTCCTTGATGTTTTTCTTGGAGAGAAGTAGCTTCTTTGCTGCCCTTCTTGATACCAGGCCATCCTCCAAAAGTCTTCGCTTTACTGTGCATGCAGATGAACTCACACCTGCCTGCTGCCATTCCTGAGCAAGCTCTGCACTGGTGGTGACCCGATCCCGTAGCTGAATCCTGTTTAGGAGACAGTCCTGGCAATTGCTGGACTTTTTTGGGCACCCTGAAGTCGCCTTTACAGCAATTGAACAAACAAACAAAAACCCAAAAATTGTGATCAGCTCCAAGCACGGCGGCACGGTGGTGTAGTGGTTAGCACTGTCACCTCACAGCAAGAAGGTCCTGGGTTTGAGCCCCGGGGCTGGCGAGGGCCTTTCTCTGTGGAGTTTGCATGTTCTCCCCGTGTCCGTGTGGGTTTCCTCCGGGTGCTCCGGTTTCCCCCACAGTCCAAAGACATGCAGGTTAGGTTAACTGGTGACTCTAAATTGACCGTAGGTGTGAATGTGAATGGTTGTCTGTGTCTGTGTGTCAGCCCTGTGATGACCTGGCGACTTGTCCAGGGTGTACCCCGCCTTTCGCCCATAGTCAGCTGGGATAGGCTCCAGCTTGCCTGCGACCCTGTAGAAGGATAAAGCGGCTTGAGATAATGAGATGAGATGAGATGAGCTCCAAGCACTGATTATGCAAGAATGGGTTGCCATCAGTCAGGATTTGGCCCAGAAGCTGATATCCAGCATGCCAGGCCGAATTGCAGGAGTCTTGAAAAAGAAGGGTCAACACTGTAAATATTGACTCTTTGCATAAACTTGAAGTATTTGTCAATAAAAGCCTTTGAAACTTATGAAACGCTTATAATCATACTTCAGTATACCATAGAAACATCTGACAAAAAGATCTAAAAACACCGAAGCAGCAAACTTTGTGAAAACCAAAATTTGTGTCAGTCTCAAAACTTTTGGCAGCGACTGTGGACCTTTACAGATTTTAGTTTCAACTAAAATGCTTGAATGTTGGCGCAAGAGGCAGGGCTTTCTGAATTGACGGGCGAGTAGAGATGCCTTCTTCATCCTGATTGGTTGAAAGTTGGAGCCACAGAGAAATACTTCATTGATTGATTGCTGCTGTCAGATGAGAATCGCACCAAACATTACAAAAATGGTTCATTGTACCTTTACTTTTAATGTGATATTGACAGCTAAGAATATTGGTCTTTGGGAGAATAATGTTAAAGGTGGTGCTGTTGACTGGATTAAGTAAATTACAATAGAATTAAGTAGAAAGATAAAGATAATTAGAAAAGGAAGACGTAGGATTTCTCCTTGTAGCTCTAACCACACGCTAATTATCACACATCACTTTGCAAAATGTCTAACCAACCTTATTAATAATGCTATTAATAATTGCCATTAGTTATATTTACTGTTTAGTCAAGAACTTAAGCTTAACGATTATGTCTTATGTAGTACATGAGACATGGTAAGTGAAACCATCATACAAATTAATAATGTAGGTGCTACTACAGCTATCACACTAATCACTTCATTAAATGAGTACATGCCATAACGTCTTGTGAAAGCGTGTATTCCTGATCAGGCGATGCAAGGTAAGAATAAGAACAAATGTTGTAAATTGTTCACAATAGAAAATGGATAAATGTGTTTAATGTGAACATGAGAGCTTTGAAAGTTTTTTGTGTTGTAATGAATTAATTTCCTCCTAAACCTGACTAGGCTCGAACGGAGCGCACTGACTACGGCACACTGCTCATCCCGGATATGAAGATATCCGACGCCGGCACATACCTGTGCATCGGCACGAATGCCATCGGCTCCTCCGAGGCTGTTATTGAGGTCACTGTGATTAAAGGTAAAATAAAATAAAAAAAAACATCACATTTTGAGCAGTATGACAATTCACTGAGCAAAATGCAATGCCATTTAGAATCCTTGGTAAAGATGAATATGGAAGAAGAATATAACTCATGCAATGGGTGATATTTCAAGCTACAAAACAGTGGTTTCAAAATTATTGGCATCCCTACCTTTTTTATCCCCCGCTGGTCGAAAGGCCCAAAGGGGGATTATGTCGTGGCGATTTTCGTCCATCCCTCCATCCTGGGAAGGGTGCTCACTTTCTGAAATCAACTCCTCTCACAATTTTTTGGAAGAATTTCATGAAACTTGGCAGGATTCGTTGTTATATGTCGGTAGTATGCATACTGTAATTTCGTTCAGTTGGGTCGCATTTTACCAGAGTTACAGGCCTTGATTAACAAAATTGTACTTTGACAATTTCATGAGAGTGTGTTTTCCTTCTGAAATCAACTCCTCTCACAATTTTTTGGAAGAATTTCATGAAACTTGGCAAGATTCTTTGTTATATGTTGGTAGTATGCATACTGTAATTTCGTTCAGTTGGGTCGCATTTTACCAGAGTTACAGGCCTTGATTAACAACCTTGTACTTTCACAATTTCATGAAGGTGTGCTCGGCTTCTGACATCAACTCCTCTCACAATTTGTGGACGAATTTCTCGAAGCTTGACCAAAGGCCTTGCTCTATGACGGTAATACGCATATTGAGATTTAATTTCGTTTGTGAAAATTTTACCAGAGTTTTGACCCTTGATTAAATAACTTGTACTTTGACAATTTCATGAGGGCGTACGTTCTTCTGAAATCAACTCCTCTCACAATTTGTGGATGAATTTCACCAAACTTGGTGAAAGGCTTTTTTATATGACAGTTGTACGCATATTGAAATTTCATTTAATTTGGGCAGATTTTACCAGAGGTATGCCCTTGATTATTAACAAACTTGGACTTTGACAATTTCATCAAGGTGTGCTTGCTTTCTGAAATCAACTTCCCTCACAATTTTTATCCCCCGCTGGCCGAAAGGCCCGAAGGGGGATTATGTCGTGACGATGTCTGTCTGTCCATCCCGGGAAGGGTACTTACCTTTTGAAAATCAACTCCTCACAATTTTTGGAGGAATTTCACAAAACTTGACAGGATTCTTTGTTACCGGTATGTGTTGGTAATAGACATATTGTAATTTCATTCAATTCAGTCGTATTTTACCAGAGTTATGGCCTAGTTGCCAGCGTGGGATATTGTGCTCTTAGAGCACGCTTGTTCTCATTGTGTGGGCAGCCTATATGCACGCGACCTCATCCTGGCAAGTTCGTATGAGAATTTTTTGTTTGTTTGTTCGTTCATTCCCATCTCACTCCTTGTGCTCCCGGGATAATCTCCAGATCCACCATAACCCTGATCAAAGATAAATTAATTTTCAATAATCATTTTAAAGGGTGCCAATATTTTTAGAGCACTTTATTGCTACTAATATCATTTTCTGATATCAAAAGGACCCTAAATATTCCTAAATGCCTGTAAAAACTGGTTATTCAAATATTCTTTGCCTGAAATGTACAAATTTGGTTCTGTAATTTAAACTTGTGCAACCTTGCATAAATTAGACCTGCTGTTGTCGATAAATAAAGCCAGGCCTGCTTGTACGTGCCTGATTTTACTCAGTATGATGCAGATGTTCCAAATGAAAATTATATTTAGGGGCTGTTTGTAGATTTTGCCACACATGCTGGTAATTAGGCTGCCGCCGGCGTGAAGGTGAGAGTTTATTAGGCATGTTTTCAGCTTGTGTAATAAAATAAGTAAACTAACATGGCTGAAAATTAGAGGCTTCACGGTTCATAGTGGTATTTCCCAATTGAATGTGTTTTGCATGGTTATAACCAGAACTGCTGCAACTGAATCGGGACAGTAATGTGTTTGCAATTTATGGTAATCTCAGAGTTGTCTCAACTGAATGAATTCAACTCTAATAAACACCAGCTGTGGTGTGAAAAACGACGCAAAGTAAATCTCAACGGATGAATTATTTGCTTCTAGGTGAGACCGTCCCCTCTGATGTCACCATCCAAAGCACATCTAGCACTGTGGTGCAGGGAGAGACGCTGGAACTGAACTGCGTCGTCCAAGGAAGCCCTCCACCTTCTGTCATATGGAGCAGGGCCAGTGGCTTAGGCCTCTCGTCTAACCACCAGGTTTGATTTGACCACCGATGTCTCATTTTCATTTCAGCTTTATTCAGTTTAAGATACTATATGACTATTAAATGTGAACAGTAGCAACAGCAGAAGAGCAATAATGCGCATCATATCACAGCAGCATGAAAGTTAATAAGAAATAACCAGGAATTCCATCTCGGTTTTGTTTTGGTTGTTTTTCCCAAGCGTTTACTCAGACCTGAGTGTATGTCTTAGGTTATTGGATCGAAGCTGCGTATTCTTCAGGCGTCCCCGGACGACTCTGGAGAGTACATCTGCAGGGTGTATGGAGGCCCAAACACTCGCCAAGCAACCGTCTACGTCTCCGTTACCTCCGAGGCCGTCCGTAAGCACCTCGCTCATACAAGAGCTCTCTATTTTAAGAACAGTTCTCGAGCACACCTAGTCTGAGGATTTTTGTACAGGCAACCCTTTTAATGTTTTCCAGCTCACATCCAGGCTCATAAAATACATATTTTCTCCAAAGGCAACACGTCAGTTAAGGCTAGTAACCGGAATGTTATGAACTTCCAGACAGCCAGTGTTTTGTTCATGAGAAAGGCCTCTTAATCCCTGAACAGTTCTAGGAGAGCCATACAAGGCATCATTATTCAAGTATGTTTATTTTTTACATGGCTATTTTTAGTTTCTAAAGGCATTTAGAAGGCATTTTAGGGGGAAGCAGCGATGATAGGATGATGTGCTTTCTCATTGATGATGAGGATGTCAGTAACGTGCTGAAAAATTAATTCTATAAACTGCTTGGATTTATAGTCTGGGCTAGAAAGAAATTATCTATCCCTGTCATTTTTAGGCATTACTGTGCCAACAGAAAAGAGCAAATTTTGGTCATTACATTAATGGCATTTAGCAGACTTGCTCAAGGGCACTTCAACCATTCCTGCTGGTCCAGGGAAACGAACTAGCGACCTTTTGGTCCAAAACCTGCTTCTCTAACCATTAGGCCATGACTTCCCCACTCAATAAAGTAAAAGACCACTTTTCGGATAAAAACCTAATGCAGGCTGCCTGGTGTTACTTGCAGGAACAGAAAGAACTAGGACAGGTTCTCCAAGATGCAGGGAGAAACAAGCAAAGAGTGGTCCTACCAAATATTGATTTGGTTAAGTTTAGTACTTTTTACCATCGCATACTTCGTAGAAATGGTTCGTTTCATTACTTTTGAAGGCACTTGGGATTTACAGAATTTCTTTACATGTGCTTAGACTTTGCACAGTAATGTACACCGATCAGCCATAACGTTAAAACCACTGACAGATGAAGTGAATAACATTGATTATCTCATTACAATGGCACCTGTCAATGGGTGGGCTATATTAAGCAGCAAGAGAACAGTCATTTCTTGAAGTTGATTTGTTGGAAGCAGGAAAAACGGGCAAGCGTAAGGATCTGAGCGACTTTGACAAGGGCCAAATTGTGTTGGCTAGATGACTGGGGTACATTACACTTCCGTTTCCAGTTGAGAGTACGCCGTGCGCGTTTTGGCTGCTGCTTCTCACCGGAATTTTTCCAATTTTTTTCCTTTTCTTTTTGTATTTGTGTAGTTTGATGTTTGTTTTTTGGTTTGAGCGTTTTGTCCGCTGGTTGTGGCGTAGCTCCAGATCCAATTTTGGGCGTCGGTTCCCTTCAGGCCTTGGTGCGCTGTGGGTGATGCCTGTGCTCCTCGCTATGGACTGCAGTGAGCTTGTTGCTCTTTTTATGCCTCCACCACCGTAAGGTGCAGGAGGCATTATGTTTTCGGGTTGTCCGTCCGTCCATGCGTCCGTCCGTCCCAAAACCTTGTGAACGCGATATCTCAAAGGCTAATGAAAGGAATTTCACCAAACTTTCAGCATTTGTGCGCTTTGGGACAAACATGAACTGATTAGATTTTGAGATCAAAAGGTCTAAGGTCAAGGTGACTGTGAGGTCAAATGTCTGTCCGCAAACATTGTGAACACAATATCTCCAAGGCAGATGAAAGGAATTTCACCAAACTTTCACCATTTGTGCATTTGGGGACAAAGATAAACTGATTAGATTTTGAGATCAAAAGGTCTAAGGTCAAGGTGACTGTGAGGTCAGATGTCTGTCCAAGTACCTTGTGAACACAATATCTCCAAGGCAAATCAAAGGAATTTCACCAAACTTTCACAATTTGTGCATTTGGGGACAAAGATAAACTGATTAGATTTTGAGATCAAATGGTAATTTAGTCTTGCTTGCCAGGCTACCATTTGTGCGCTTTGGGACAAACATGAACTGATTAGATTTTGAGATCAAAAGGTCTAAGGTCAAGGTCACTGTGAGGTCAAATGTCTGTCCGAAAACCTTGTGAACACAGTATCTCCAAGGCTAATGCAAGTAATTTCACCAGGTCAAGATTACTGTGAGGTCAAATGTCCGTCCCCAAATCACAACTTAATAAGGCGTGTAGTCTGCCGGGCAGAGGCATCCCCATCGACGCCGTTGGCGTCGAGTTCTATCTAGTTAGCCTCTGGGTTGTCCAGTGCTCTGTGCGGCGGTGCTTTTGTGCTTGGTGCGGCGTGCCGAGCAATGTTGCCCAGTGGCGTCGTGCTGACTGTGCAGGTGGTTTGGGACATACCAGTGCTTCTGTGCTTGCTTTGTGGATCCATGGCGCGGTGTTCCGAGCGATGTTGCCTGTGCAGGCGGTGTGGGATTTATCTTCATGCGCCTGGTGGGACTGTGGTAGCACCGCCATTGGAATTACATTCTGACCCTCTTTTGGTCGACTTTTTTTCCCCCCCTTAATTGTAAAGCGACCTTGGGTGTGAGAAAGGTGCTATATAAATTGAACATTATAATTATTATTATTATTATTATCTCCAAAATGGCACGTCTTGTGGGGTGTTCCCAGTATGCAGTGGTTAGTACCTACCAAAAGTGGTTCAAGGAAGGAGAACCAGCAATAGAGTCATGGGTGTCGAAGGCTCGTTAATTCGCATGGGGCACAAAGGCTAGCCCATATGGTCCAATCCCACAGAAGAGCAACTGTAGCACAAACTACTGAAAAAGTTAATGCTGCCCATTTTTCCTGCTTCCAACACATCAACTTCAAGAACTGACCGTTCTCTTGCTGCCTAATATATCCCACCCCTTGACAGGTGCCATTGGCATGAGATAATTATTCACTTCACCTGTCAGTAGTCATAATGTTCTGGCTAATCGGTGTATATCATATTATATCATGGGCAGTTGTGTAATGATTATTGTGCTCTGCTTGTGGAAAAGGTCACCAGAGCCCGATCATCTCCATCGAGCCCCACAGCATAATAGTGAAGAAGGGCGAGTCGGCCAGCTTCAGGTGCCGATTACACACCGGAGCGCAGCCTGTCCGTCTGGAGTGGAAACTTTCTACTAACGAGCCTTTACAAGGTAAACATGCACCTTTTGTTGAAGGAATTAAACACGACGCACCGACATGTTTTTCAGAAAATAATCGGTGATGAAGTATGATGCAGTAACAGAGTTACTGTTATCAACACAAAGTTGATTATTTTACAGTAACAGCTTGCCATGAGATATTTTATTCCTATTATATACTATAGCAATTTGCAAAAGATTAAAATTTTTATAATAATTGAAGAACAACACATTATACCCTTTATCCGTTTATAGATAGGTGACTAAAAAATAATTTTAGTCAGGACCTCACTGTATATTATGCCCCAATACCGTGTGTGTGTATTCAGTTATAAATGTTGATAATTAAATATCATTGTTTTATTGCAGATAATGTGGAAATCAGTCCAGATGGTTCAATGCTCACCATTTCCAGTGCTCAGCCAGCAAACCAGGGTGCATACCGCTGTGTGGCTAGCAACCCGTACGGAGTCACACACAGCATCGCGTCTCTGATTGTCAGAGGTATGATTGGTGGAACAAAATACAGTAACATTACACCTGCATTTATTGTATTAAATATTTATTTCTTATGTGATATCTGTATTTCCTTCTTTCACTGTGCTATGTTTTGCTGTTTTAATAATTTCCTGTATGGGCTTAATGGAGTCTGGCTGTCATCCATCCAACCATCCTATCAACCCAACTATCCATCCATACATCTAGCCAGCCACCTGACTGTCCACACAGCCATCTACTAGCCATCAATCCCTCCATTCCACTATCCACCAATACAATATTCCATCTATCCAACCAGCCATCCATCCAACCGACTGACCATCCATCCATGCATTCATCCAGCCAGCCATCCACCTAACTGACCATCCATCCAGCCATACATGCATACATCCTTTCATGGATCTTTCCACCCAGCCATCTACCCAACTGACCATCCATTCATCCAGCCATACATATGTCCGTCCATTCATCCGTCCATCCATCCATGCCTCGTTCTATGCATCTATCCACCCAACCATCTACCCAACCGACCATCCATTAATCGAGCCATCCATCCAAACAGCCATCCATGCATCCATTCATTCAGCCAGCCATCTACCTGACTGACCACCCATCCATCCATATATCCATCCACCCATCTCTCTACCCATCCATCCATACGTACATATATCATTCACCCATCTCTTTACCCATGCTTCCATCCATCCAGTCAGCCTATCCACCCATCCATCTACCCAACTGACCATCCATTCATCCAGCCATACATATGTCCACCCACCCATCCATCCATGCAGCCTTCTATGCATTTATCCACCCAACCATCTACCCAACTGACCATCCATTAATCCATCCATCCATCCAGCCAGCCATCTAACTATCCATCCATCCATTCCACCCAACCGTCTACCTGACTGGCCACCCATCCATCCATCCATCCATCCATCCATCCATCCATCCATCCATCCATCCATCCATCCATCTCTCTATCCATCCAGTCAGCCACCTGACTTTTCACCCAAGCATCTACCAATCATCCACCTGAACGATCATCCATTCATCATCCATCCATCCAATCAGCTCTTCATGCATCCATCCAGCCAGCCACCTGACTATCCAACCAACCATGTACCAATCATCCATCCCTTCATTGGTCCACCCAACTGTCCTCCCACCCCACACCTATTCACTCAATCATCTTCCTGAATGTCCGCCTGCCCATCAATTCATTCGTTCATCTATCCATCCATGAATTTATTTATGCATCCATTACTCCAACTAGCTATTTATGCACACAATTTTCCACCTGACCATCCCTCTATACATTCATCCTATTTGTCATTTTCTCTCCGTTGTTCCCTTTTTACATGCTATTTCTCTATTTCTCAAATTTCCCCATCTAGGGACCAATAAAATGCCACTTTATCTTATGACATGGTCTCTCTTGCACATATATTTAATTCTATCTCAATAAATAAGCTCAGTAATAAAAAAATCTACTTGAGACACTGTTGAGGTAAAAGTTTGTGCTGTTTTACTTTGTTCACTCTGTCTCCCTCAGAACCCCCCAGAGCCACAGTGACACCTACAGGACCAGTGAGGGTGAAGGCGGGTGAACCCATTAACCTGGAGTGCCAGGCATCTGGAGAGCCGCGAGCTTCCGTCACTTGGCACAGGCTGGACAACAACCGCAAGATGATCCTGAGCAGCCCTGTGCCCATGGAGTCCAACGCTGTCATGCAGGTTCATGTCGATGCGCCTTTCATCCTCTCTGTGTGCTGGTGTTATGTTGTCTGCAATAAGGCATAGGCAAGTTTTATTGTTGTTCTTGATTTTTTATTATCAGATTTTGGTTGCACGGCCTGAAGACAGTGGCACGTACGTTTGCACAGTACAGAACAGCCAGGGCAGATCAGAGACCCGGGTCGAGGTGATTATAGAAGGTGGAACCCAGGTGCCAACTGTGCCTCGTGCCATCGTCCGTGAGCCTTTTCTGGTTGTAGTGGAAGGGGCAACTACAGTTCTACACTGTGATGCCCACGGTAAATATGGACCTTGTACTGTATAGATAATCTGGTTACAGAATATCTTCATTGTAAACTAGAACCATGATGTGGTGTTGTACAGTCACGATATACAAATAAGACGGAATATAGGAAATGTGTTTGTGTTTATGACATTTGTTGTTCCCAGGATTCCCGAAACCCACGATCACCTGGTCAAAGCTCCGTGCACCTCTTCCCTGGAGACATAAGATAGTCAATAACAGTCTGGTCTTGCCCAACGTGGGACGACAGGACTCTGGGCAGTACATCTGCAATGCCACCAACCACATGGGCACCAGCGAAGTGACCATCATGGTGGATGTAGAAAGTGAGTTGAGACATTTTTTTTCCGATTAATGGCCAATTGAAGACATTCAGCCATTTTGAAATGTCATTCAAGCAGACTGGATTTAGGTAATCTTGGACGTGATGTCACTGGGTGCTCCTAAAATTCCCGGACAAGCCCCCATAAGTCAGAACCACTTGGCTCAAGGTGGAAACAACATGAAGGGGAAGACCACAGAAAAGTATCTTTTAACGAAAATATGATTTATTAAATGAAAATATTTGCAAAAAGTCAGTCAGTGAAAAGCAAAGCAAAAGTGTAGTGCATAGTCAGTTAGTGAAAGTGTAGTGGAAAAAAGGTACAGTGTCTTGCAAAAGTATTTATCCCCTAGGTGTTTGTCCTGTGTTGTCGCATGACAAGCTGGAATTAAAATGGATTTTTGGAGGGTTAGCACCATTTGATTTACACAACATGCCTACCACTTTAAAGGTGAAAATTGTTTTATTTTGACACAAACGATAATTAAGATGAAAAAACAGAAATCTGGAGCATGCATAAGTCCATACTTTGTAGAGCCACATTTTGCCACAATTACAACTGCAAGGCTCTTGGGGTATGTCTCTATTCTGCTTAGCACATCTACCCACTGGGATTTTTGCCCATTCCTCAAGGCAAAACTGCTCCAACTCCTTCAAGTTAGATGGGTTGTGTTGGTGTACAGCAATCTTCAAGTTATGCCACAGATTCTCAATTGGATTGAGGTCTGGGCTTTGATTAGGCCATTCCAAGACATTTAAATGTTTCCCTTTAAACCACTCCAATGTCGCTTTAGCAGTATGTTTAGGGTCATTGCCTTGCTGGAACGTGAACCTTTGTCCCAGTCTCAAACCTCTGGCCGACTCAAACAGGCTTTCCTCCAGAATTTCCCTGTATTTAGTGTCATCCATCTTTCCTTCAGTCCTGACTAGCTTTTCTGTCCCTGCAGATGTAAAACATCCCCACAGCATGATGCTGCCACCACCATGCTTGACTGTAGGAGTGGTGTTCTCAGGGTGTTGGATTTACGCCACACATGGCATTTCCCATGATGGGCAAAAAGATCAATTTTAGACTCATCTGACCAGAGAATCTTCTTCCATGTGTTTGGGGAGTCTGCCACATGCTGTTGGGCAAACTCCAAATGTGTTTTATTAAACAATGGCTTTTTTCTGTCCACTCTTCCATAAAGCCCCACTCTGTGGGGTGTACGGCTTAAAGTGGCCCTATGGACAGATCCTCCCATCTCCGCTGTGGATCTTTGCAGCTCCTTCAGTGTTATCTTTGGTGTCTTTGTTGCGTCTCTGATTAATGCCCTCCTTGCCCAGTCTGTGAGTTTTGGTGGGCGGCCTTCTCTTGTCAGGTTTGTAGTGGTGACATATTCTTTCCATTTTGCTGTAATGGATTTAATGGTGCTGTTTGGGATATTTTTTTATCACCCAATCCTGATCTATACTTTTCCACTTGTCTCTGACCTGTTTTGAGGCTCCTTGGTTTTCATGTTGCTTGCTTAGTAGTGTTGCAGAGTCAGGGTCCTTCCAGAACAGGTTAATTTGTACAGACATCATGTGACAGGTCATGTGACACCAGGGGCGATTTCTCAGAGACAACAAGGGAAGCCGAACTTCCCCTAAAATTCTCTCCCCAAACTGCGGCGTCTACGACGTTGAATTCTCATTAAAACAATAACTTGCAGAACATAATATATGCCCAAGGTTGTATTTACGTTCATAACTATCCCTATGTCATCCTGTAACTTATTTGAGTGATGTCTGACGAACTTGCAGTTCGCTATGAGAATCACCTTTGCTGGCAGCCGGGTATCCGTTGCAGTCTACGAGACGGCTCTGAACAGCCAATTTCGGCTAGTTGTTATTGGTTAAAATCGACAAAATCGTCACTTCCAGGGAAGCCGGGTATCTCTGGGGGTAAACGGGACATGGGAGGGCCACGAAGCCGGGCTGATAAAGGATTATTGGAGGTGGTGTTTGAAAGACACGAGGAGGGCGGTCGCTGTACTTCGGCGTCGGTGAGGAACATGGTAAGCATGATCAGTCAGTCCCTAGCGGATGTCGAGAAAGTGTAGTCGTGTGCCAAAGTGCTGTCCGAATTTCTTTTCATATAAATGTTTCTTCTCATTGATGTCTCTGTACATTACTCTGTAAATAAATGTAAATATTACTAGTTGTGCTCCGTTAACTTTCATCCATTCTATCAGTTTGATCATTCGTGAATTCACTCGTTTATTTCATTTGTAGTTCAATCAACTTGGTTATAGGCTAGCTTGAGCCTTATTGGAATCTGCAGTGCTAGCCGCTAACAGCTGGTATCTATCTGCTATAATGGCAAACGTCGTGGATATGCTTTTTTCAAAACGTTTTGACACACTCTGCCATATGAGGAGAAAGTGAGAATTAAAGAGCAAGGCAGACCAAAGCCCAAGCTTTATCTCATTCAAAAATCAGCAGGTCATAACAGGTCTTTTCAGGTGTCTTGGTATGAAAATGTGAACTGGTTGACTGGGTCTCCTGTGACTAATAAAATGTACTGTTGGCCATGTCTTTTGATGAAGCCCTCTCAGGGAAATTTAGTTTGGTCAAAAGATGGGTTTGGGGACCTGGTGAATTTCAAAAGGGCTTACAAAAGGCATGAAACGAGCAATGAGCATGTCACTTCATGTGCAAGACTTAGCTGTCTGGGGAGGGTCAGGGTGGAACATGCCATCGATGAAGGTCCTCGTATAAGCACAACCAGCTGGTATGACAGGGTCACAGACCATTTTCTGGAAAAGGAGCGGAGGGCAGAATTTGTGTATAAATAGTGTACATCATATAATGTTCATGAATCTGAAGTGTGTATATTGTTCAGTAATGTTAAGAGAATGGTGGGCTCTGTGTTATAGGTTATACCTGGGTATAATATTCAAGGTTCTGTGTGTTGCATAGCCTACCTGGTTATGAATTTCCAGACTGTGTTGCAGAAGATGTTCAAGGATGTGTTGCACAGCTGGGTGTTGTGTTAAAGACTCTGTGTTGCATATCAGGGTATGATGTTCAAGGCTCTTCGTTGAATAGCCAGTGATTTTTGGATGTTTGATATTTTTGATTAAGGATATGAGGCACTAGCCTGGCAAGCCAGACTATAACATGAAATGTACAAGCAAAAATACTTTCTGCCACTAGGTGGGGTTGTCTAGTTCACTATGCTAATGGGGCACACCTTTCTATGCTTTGATATCCGGCCTACAGGTTTTACGATGAATGCGTAAAATGGGCTTCCCCTGTTTTAAAAACCAGCAGCCGCCACTGTGTGACACTTTGATTGCACTCAGGTGGATCTTAATCAACTAATTATGTGACTTATGAAGTGAATTGGTTGGACCAGCTCTTATTTAGGGGTTTCATACGAAAGGGGGTGAATACCTATACACACTCCAGATTTTTGTTTTTTCATCTTAATTATTGTTTGTGTCAAAATAAAACAACAATTTTCACCTTTAAAGTGGTCGGCATGTTGTGTAAATCAAATGGTAACCCTCTAAAAATCCATTTTAATTCCAGCTTGTAATGCAATAAAACAGGACAAACACCAAGGGGATGAATACTTTTGCAAGACACTGTAACGCAATGCATGGAGTAAGTGCAGTGCACAACGAGGCAGTTAATCAACACTGCTCTTTTATACTCCTCCTCATTATCCCAAATTGGACCACACCTGCGTGGCACTTCCACAACCCAACCTACAGGCTAATAGAGGGAAAGATGAGAGAAGAGGAAACAAAGTACAACAAGGCAGGGGGAGAGAGAGGGAGAGATGGACCCAGCATGGCAGAGCAGGGCCAGGGCCTTCACAACTTGGTTGCACTGCTTATTGAAGAGGATTTATTGAACTCTCATCCTCTAACCGTGACATACTGTATGTGTGGTTCTTTTTCAGCACCACCATACACTACTACCCTGCCTGATGACGTGGCGGTGAGGGTCGGTGAAGTTATCAGACTGCAGTGTCTGGCACATGGAACACCACCGATGCGCTTCGAATGGAGCAAGGTGGACGGCAGGCTGCCCGCCCGGGCTGAGGTGCACGGAGGAGACCTCCAGATCAACCTGGCTTCCCCAAGCGATGCTGGAACCTACAAGTGTGTGGCAAGCAACAAAGTGGGCAGGAGTGAGGCTGTCGCTAAAGTGTCTGTACGATGTGAGTAGCTTGGATTGGCAGTCCATGGAAAATAGAATCCAAAGAGAGTCTGAGAAGTGTGTTTTTCCGGTCTGAAGCCTCTAATTGAGAGAATGGAAGATTTGTTTAGAGTAAAGAGTCTGATTTAACCCCTGTATGGTGTGTGTGTGTGTGTGTGTGTGTAGCGCCATTGTCTGTGCGCGTCTCCCCCCAGGTGGAGGTGAAGGCTCTGGGCAGTGCAGTGGAATTCACATGCTCAGCCAGTGGAGGACCGGACATCGTTCTGGAGTGGCTGAAGGAAGGAGGAACACTTCCACACAATCATCACATTAAAGACGGAGTTCTGAGGTGAGCCCTGGTGGCATGTCACGTGCAAGCACGATGCTTCCCTATGCACAAACAACCTTATTTCCATCTTGCTTCCATGTTTATACTGTATCTGTTGGTTGGAGGACAGGTTGCTGATGTCAATCATAGATAGATAGATAGATAGATAGATAGATAGATAGATAGATAGATAGATAGATAGATGCTACACAGTGTAGCTGTAATCTGGAAAGCACATGATGATTAAATATGTAATGAATATTCTATGACTTTCAGCATCCTGAATAGATTTTCCACTCAGTGTGATTCCAGATGTGCAACAGCTGTCAGTCCTTTCTGTGTTGTTACTTATTCGAAATGCTGACGTGTTAACACACACTGTATGCTCCATTTGTCTGATCCATAACAAGAGTGCAGCAAAATGGCTTCAGCTAACATGGAAATGAACACGAAGGAAAGAAAGATATCGGCCATTTTGACTGCTGAAAATGTACAACCAAAAATGATGCTTTGAGTTTTTGGAAGTGCAAATGCTGGAAATGTGGCCTAGACATCCTTTAATAAATATTTTATATTACATGGTACATATTTATATATTTGGTATATTTTACTACTACTACTAATAATAATAATAATAATAATACAACCCCAATTCCAAAAAAGTTGGGACACTGTGCAAAACATCAATAAAAACAGAATGTGATAGTTTGCAAATCGTTGGAAACCCTATATTTTATTGAAAATTGTACAAAGACAACATATCAAATGTTGAAACTGAAAAACTTTGTCTTTTTTTGAAAAACATACGCTTATTTTGAATTCAGTGTCAGCAACACGTTTCAGAAAAGTTGGCATAGGGGCAACAAAAGACTGAAAAGGTTGTGTAATGCTTAAAAACCCCAAAAAACTAATTTGGTTAATTGGCAACAGATCAGTAACATGATCGGGTACAAAAAGAGCATCCCAGAGAGGTGGAGTCTCTCAGAAGTAAAGATGGGGAGGGGTTCACCGCTCTGTGAAAGACTGTGTGGGCAAACAGTGCAGCAATTTAAGAATAACATTCCTCAGTGTAAAATTGCAAAGAATTTGGGGATCACATCATCTATGGTACATCATATCATTAAAAGAGTCAGAGAATCTGGAGAAATCTCTGTATGCAAGAGACAAGGCTGAAAACTGACGTTGGATGCCTGTGATCTTCAGGCCGTCAGGAGACACTGCATTAAAAGCAGACACGTGTGTGTGTGTGTGTAGTGGAAATCACTGTATGGGCTCAGGAACATTTCAGAAAACCATAGTCTGTGAAAACACTTCATTACTGCATCGACAAATGCAAGTTAAAACCAGATATAAACAATATCCAGAAACACTAAGAAGACTAAGAACCCTTTATTTGTCACATGCACACTTCAAGCACAGTGAAATTCATCCTCTGCATTTAACCCATCTGAAGCAGTGAACACACGTGCACACACACTCAGAGCAGTGGGCAGCCACACCAGAGCGCCCGGGGAGCAGTCAGGGGTCAGGTACCTTGCTCAAGGGCACCTCAGCCCAAGGCTGCCCCATGTCAACCTAACTGCATGTCTTTGGATTGTGGGGGAAACCGGAGCACCCGGAGGAAACCCACGCAGACACGGGGTTTGCAAACATGCAAACTCCACACAGAAAGGCCCTCGCCGGCCGCTGGGTTCGAACCCGGAACCTTCTTGCTGTGAGGCAACCGTGCTAACCACTACACCACCGTGCCACCACCTTCTCTGGGCCCAAGCTCTTTTACAATGGACTGAGGCGAAGTGGAAAATTATCCCGAGGTCTGACGAATTGAAATTAGAAATTATTTTTAGAAATCATGGACACTACGTCTTCAAGGCTAAAGAGGAGAGGGACCATCTGGCTTGTTATCAGTGCACAGTTCAAAAGCCAGCATCTGTGATGGTATGGTATAAGGATGCATGATTGCACATGACATGGGTAGCTTGTACATCTGGGAAGGCATCATTAATGCTGAATGATATATGCACGTTTCAGAGCAATATGCTGCCATCCAGACAAAATGTTTTTCTGGAAAGGCCTTCCTTCTTTCAGCAAGACAATACCAAACCGCTTTCTACACATATTAAAACTGCATGGTTCCATAATAAGAGTCCGGGTGCTAAACTGGCCTGCCTGCAGTCCAGACCTGTCTCTTGTTTCAAACATTTGGTGCATTATGAAGTGCAAAATATGACAAAGGAGACCCCAAACTCTTGAGTAACTGAAACTGTAAACCAGGCAAGAATGGGACAACATTTCTCTTTCAAAACTACAGCAATTGGTCTCCTCCGTTCCCAAAAGTTTACAGAGTGTTGTTAAAAGTAGAGGTGATGCAACACAGTGGTAAACATGCCCCTGTCCCAACTTTTTTGAAATGTGTTGCTGACATCAAATTCAAAATGAGCATGTATTTTTCAAAAAACAATAAAATTTCTCAGTTTCAACATTTGATATGTTGTCTTTGTACTATTTTCAATGAAATATAGGGTTTCCATAATTTGCAAATTATCGCATTCTGTTTTTATTTGCAGTTTACATAGCGTCCAAACTTTTTTGGAATTGGGGGGGTAGTAGTAGTAGTAATAATAATAATAATAATAGGGCGGCACGGTGGTGTAGTGGTTAGCGCTGTCGCCTCACAGCAAGAAGGTCCGGGTTCGAGCCCCGTGGCCGGCGAGGGCCTTTCTGTGCGGAGTTTGCATGTTCTCCCTGTGTCCACGTGGGTTTCCTCCGGGTGCTCCGGTTTCCCCCACAGTCCAAAGACATGCAGGTTAGGTTAACTGGTGACTCTAAATTGAGCGTAGGTGTGAATGTGAGTGTGAATGGTTGTCTGTGTCTATGTGTCGGCCCTGTGATGACCTGGCAACTTGTCCAGGGTGTACCCCGCCTCTCGCCCGTAGTCAGCTGGGATAGGCTCCAGCTTGCCTGCGACCCTGTAGAACAGGATAAAGTGGCTAGAGATGATGAGATGAGATAGTAATAATAATAATAATCTTTTTTTTTTTTTTTGTCTTTTTAAATTTCAGTTCTGGTTTCATTCCAGTGCACATTATCAATTTCCAGTAAATGTTATTGTCCTAGATTTTGGCCACAGGATCATTTTAACTGTTGTATAAATAGGATATGCTTACACACATTCTGACCATTGTTTACTAATTAACTGAGCTTTACAAATCTGTTTCTCATCTTTGTGGCTCTTTTGGCAGGATTGAGAACTTGGAAAAGAGTAATGAAGGAATGTACATCTGCAGAGCAACCACGCTGTTTGGCCAGGCGCAGGATACCGCTAAACTCACCATTCAAGGTCTGTTCACTTCACATCACATCTTGTGTTACAAACACATGATTACACTTTAAACCTTTCTGAGCACCGCATGCCCTTGTATACTGGCACTAGTGACTATAAGCCATAACCTTTTTTTCTACATTGTGATCCTGAAGATATCCGATGTAGTCTTTTGTCGTATTGCGTCTTGACAGTAAAATTTGACTGAATTGCATGTGGTGTGTCTTTGGGTATTGCAGCATTGCCTAAGGTGATGATCAACGTGCGCACGTCGGTGCAGACGGTCACAGTGGGCACCTCAGTGGAGTTTGAGTGCCACGCTGAGGGCGACCCAGTTCCTACTTTGCACTGGAGTAAAGTGGGAGCTCCGCTGCCTGATCATGTGCAGGTGAAAGGGGCCATGCTGAGGATTGATCGTGTGACTGAGGCTGACGCCGGACAATACCGCTGCACTGCAACCAACAACGTCGGCTCCGTTCAGTCTCAAGTGGTCCTTAACATCCAGTGTATGTGAATTGATTTTCAGTATTCTTTTGTTTTATTCTCTTACATTTTTATATAATGTTTTAAATTAAAGTGCACACACATCTAGCTAAATAGAACTACTCTTAGCTATACAGATGATGATGTGATTACCATAATATGAAGAAATATACATTTTTAGGAAGGCATGGAACAATTCACCCAGTTCACGATTCGATTTTTGCACAATATGTTGGGGGGGGGAGAGAAAAATTTTATTCTCAAAAAATGCAATATCTGTTTTCCCATTCTTTGTCAATTTAAATACTTCTTTGGTCAAATTGCAAGAAAAAAGCTTTTGTTCTATTTTCTTAATAACCAACAATAAATTACCTACATTTGTAAAAGTTGGAGTAAAATATAATAGACTATTAACTGAAATATTCCTTTTTTTAACAATGAAAATAGTCCTTTTCTTAGTAAACTTTTATGAACATTTGTACTACCTCCATCTGCTTCTTTTTTTTTTAAGTGTTCAGCAGTCTCTAAAAAGAGCTCCGATTTCTTAATCTATTTGTACAATCGATCACCTAACTGCTCCAATTGTGTTTTTTTTTTTGTAGAGCTGTGTTACTTCTGCCTCGGGTGAAGTCAGGTGTATTCCCACTATTGTACGCCCTCTGCTGTATAAACAATGCAATTACAGCTAGGAGAAACTAAGATTATGCACCCTGATGATGATAATCATGGTTAATTTTTTTAAATTTAATCGATTCGAATAGTCAAACTTGTATCGTGATTTATCGTCACACGATATATTGTTACATGCCAGCTTTTAGGACCACCAAGTTTGGGTGCCAATGTTGGGACAACGTCATTTTGCACCACCAGGGATTACAGACGTTCAGTGTCTGCCTTGCCAGTGTTGGTTCATTGCGAGCCAACCTCTTTTTTTTTTTTCTTTTTCCCGCTAGGTGTTGCTGCTTCAATTAGAATTTACGCAGATAACAAAATAGCTTTACTTTAAATGGAAAACTGTAACGTGAAAGGTTCTTCTAGTAGTGGTAGCTCTTATTTAATGCTGAACTCTGACCTGTGAATTCATCAGCCTGTGTCTTGTGATCCAGTAGAATCCAAGGCGGGACTCTGAATCAGCCTTTGAGTCATTGGTCATTAAAAAAATAGAGACGCTGACTTTCCAGGCTTTTGCGTTGTTGTTGGTGGCGGTGTTTCTTATTGTTGATTGGCGCACATCCATAAAAATATAGTTGTTGCTAGGGACAACGAATCACTACTAGGCACTTGACACTAGTCTGTCTTTAAGTGCTTACATCATGAAATGTTTGTATTTTTAAAGCTTTGCCCCAAATTGCTGCTCAGCCTGATACGAAGGAAGTGACTGTTGGCTCGACGGCGATTTTCCCCTGCATTGCCACTGGATACCCCGTTCCAAACATCACATGGTCAAAGGTAACCCTTATTCCTTATTGCACACAAATACTGAAAGAAGGACTTACAGTGGGGCAAAAAAGTATTTAGTCAGCCACCAATTGTGCAAGTTCTCCCACTTAATAAGATGAGAGAGGCCTGTAATTTTCATCATAGGTACACTTCAACTATGAGAGACAGAATGGGGGGAAAGAATCCAGGAAATCACATTGTAGGATTTTTAATGAATTAATTGGTAAATTCCTCGGTAAAATAAGTATTTGGTCACCTACAAACAAGCAAGATTTCTGGCTCTCACAGACCTGCAACAACTTCTTTAAGATGCTCCTCTGTCCTCCACTCATTACCTGTATTAATGGCACCTGTTTGAACTCGTTATCAGTATAAAAGACACCTGTCCACAACCTCAAACAGTCACACTCCAAACTCCACTATGGCCAAGACCAAAAAGCTGTCAAAGGACACCAGAAACAAAATTGTAGACCTGCACCAGGCTGGGAAGACTGAATCTGCAATAGGTAAGCAGCTTGGTGTGAAGAAATCAACTGTGGGAGCAATTATTAGAAAATGGAAGACATACAAGACCACTGATAATCTCCCTTGATCTGGGGCTCCACGCAAGATCTCACCCTGTGGGGTCAAAATGATCACAAGAACAGTGAGCAAAAATCCCAGAACCACACAGGGGGACCTAGTGAATGACCTGCAGAGAGCTGGGACCAAAGTAACAAAGGCTACCATCAGTAACACACTACACCGCCAGGGACTCAAATCCTGCAGTGCCAGACGTGTCCCCCTGCTTAAGCCAGTACATGTCCAGGCCCGTCTGAAGTTTGCTAGAGAGCATTTGGATGATCCAGAAGAGGATTGGGAGAATGTCATATGGTCAGATGAAACCAAAATAGAACTTTTTGGTAAAAACTCAACTTGTCGTGTTTGGAGGAGAAAGAATGCTGAGTTGCATCCAAAGAACACCATACCTACTGTGAAGCATGGGGGTGGAAACATCATGCTTTGGGGCTGTTTTTCTGCAAAGGGACTAGGACGACTGATCCGTGTAAAGGAAAGAATGAATGGGGCCATGTATCGTGAGATTTTGAGTGAAAACCTCCTTCCATCAGCAAGGGCATTGAAGATGAAACGTGGCTGGGTCTTTCAGCATGACAATGATCCCAAACACACCACCCGGGCAACGAAGGAGTGGCTTCGTAAGAAGCATTTCAAGGTCCCGGAGTGGTCTAGCCAGATTCCAGATCTCAACCCCATAGAAAATCTCTGGAGGGAGTTGAAAGTCCGTGTTGCCCAGCGACAGCCCCAAAACATCACTGCTCTAGAGGAGATCTGCATGGAGGAATGGGCCAAAATACCAGCAACAGTGTGTGAAAACCTTGTGAAGACTTACAGAAAACGTTTGACCTCTGTCATTGTCAACAAAGGGTATATAACAAAGTATTGAGATGAACTTTTGTTATTGACCAAATACTTATTTTCCACCATAATTTGCAAATAAATTCTTTAAAAATCAGACAATGTGATTTTCTGGATTTTTTTTTTTCTCATTTTGTCTCTCATAGTTGAAGTGTACCTATGATGAAAATTACAGGCCTCTCTCATCTTTTTAAGTGGGAGAACTTGCACAATTGGTGGCTGACTAAATACTTTTTTGCCTCACTGTAGAACACTGTATGTCAGTGTAACACTAGACAATCTCAAAGCCATATGCATATACACCCGTCATTAGGGTCAAAATACTAAATTCACTTCAACTTATAAGTATCATATGTCCTTTAGCTGGAGAACGAACTACCACCGAAGTGTGTGCAGGAAGCCCATGTGCTCACCGTCCCAGACGTCAACCATGAGGATTCTGGCACATACGTGTGTACGGCATCAAACAAGCAGGGCAAAGTGCAGGCCTTTACCAAACTCAATGTGCATGGTGAGTCACTTAGTCAGTCTTCTTATTCCAGGACAGTCATTCTGAGCCTCATCATGACAGCTCAGTCCCGGAGTTATCAGATCATCATCACGTCAAACATTCAGTCAGTTCATTCCAGTTCTCAGCTATGTTCTCAGTATGAGGTGCTGGCGGGAGAACGAGCGACAGTGCACTCTGATTTTAATTTTTTGGGACCTCCAGCATTCGATGACCTGTTATGAGAACTTGAACACTCCAGTAAAGCTACAGTACTTAAAGGCAGGGTATGGAGTTTATTATCAATGCAGCTTTTGTTATATTTCTTGAAATTCTCTTTACATCCTGACACCAATGAATAAATCAAGTGCTCTGATAATGAAAAAAAAATCCATCATTTGTGGCAGTCGCAAAGCTGTAAAAAGCCTGTCTAATTATTTCAT
The DNA here is from genome assembly GCF_027579695.1 of Neoarius graeffei. Classification (NCBI taxonomy): domain Eukaryota; kingdom Metazoa; phylum Chordata; class Actinopteri; order Siluriformes; family Ariidae; genus Neoarius; species Neoarius graeffei. The sequence continues at coordinate 29,885,524 of NC_083581.1, read as the reverse complement.
AACAATAGCCATGTCCGTTGTTTACATTCATTATGATAATGTTAGGTTTTAGTTTTCCTACATTTGAATGAGAAATGAGGTAGTTGGATATGACCGTGACACCCTACGCTCCTTCCCCAACTCCCTCTCTCGTGGACTCGTCCTTCAGCAGGAGTCAGGCAGTGCGCGTTCATGTGTTTTGGATTTATGCTAAGGTCACACAGAGCTGGTTGATCCATGGGAACAGTGGCTGGGGCTACCGTGGCCATTTTGGCAGATTTTAGAGATGAGTTGTTGCATAAATTTGGGCAGAGTAAATATGCAAATGAAGCCATGGTAGCAGTGACAGAAGACACTGATAAAACCAATGGCGGCTAAGCCGTACTGCAGTCATGTAAGCCGTACACGCTGACGTCATTGTCGTAAGGCTGTATGTTGCTATACGTCACTGCCGCCATTGGTTTTCCCAGTGGTTTTCCAATGGTAATCCGTTGCATAAATTTGGGCGGAGCAAATATGTAAATGAAGCCGTAATGGAAGACCCCGGTAAAACCAATAGTGGCAGCGACGTATGGCCTTCCAGCAATGACGGCAGTGTGTACAGTTTTCACAACTGCGGTATGCCGTATCCACGGCAAAACGAAATAAACCACGCCCCCTTGGCAGACTTTTCACTTTCTGCAAGATGTTGTTCCATGAACATTTTGAGCTCGATGGTTGTGACGGAATGCTACGGTAGCCCACGTAAGCCTCACGTATGCCTCAAGGATGGTCACGGATGCCGTCACGGTTGCGATGGATGAATTCATCTGGTGCTCGACCTAAGGCAATTTTCAAAACTTTCTGGGAAAGGAAGCCACGCCCTCCCGGTTGTCAAGGTAGCTCTCTGGCTCTCGTGTATTCCAAAGGAAGGGCTTGGAACACGTTCAAGTTGACCCCCAAAAGGCTCAAAATTGCCTACCGTGAAGTGATTCCGGCTATGTGAGACCTTACCTGTAGCTCTCAGAGGTGGGTTGGATAATTTCAAAACCTAGCTAGTTTATCCAAATGTATTTATCGTGCCTTTAATAGTTTTTAACACGCTGACCGACATTGCTGAGTCATTTTCGCTCTGTGAATTGTTAAGTTAAACTCAAATATAACGCCCCCAGTGGAAAATCCAGTTCACTGAAAGGGAAAGGATGCTGGATGTGGAAGATTTGCATGTCCTTCTGATCGTGGTTACTTTATCTAGGTGAACCTTGAAGAAGGGAGGTGGAGGGATCTTTGGAATAGAATTAAAAAATAAATGAATGAATGAGGTCCAAGGTCTTGATGCTTGAGTCTGATTCTTTTGTGTGTTGTTTTTGTAGAGCGAGTGATGCCATATTTCAGTCAGGAGCCTCTGTCCTACCTCAAGCTTCCCACCATCAAAAACTCCTACAAAGCGTTTAAGATTAAAATCACGTTTCGGCCAGACAACGTAGACGGTAAGCATCTGTCTTCAGAAAACTTTTTTTTTTCCAGATCACTGTGTGGTTTAAAATGTAATCAAATGCTTCATGTTGTGTTTGTAAACTCATCCTGTCTTCTGTTCTGCCCCGACTCTTACCGTTGGTTTGAAGGTCTCATTTTGTATTCTGGTAAGTCTTCGTGTTTGAATGTGAGCACGTGAATTCACGCTGCTGGAGGGCGTTCTCTCAGCCTCTCGTGGGCGCTGTAGAGGCGCTGGCTGCTTTTCCACCCCTGTACTGTGCGTCACTGATTGATTGTGCAAGTAGAGATGACTGTATTTGTGACAGCGCACAGTACAGAGGGTGCAGCATGGATCCGTTTGCAGGCTTATACAAGCTGCAGGCATGATGGCAGCGTTCGATTTCCCTCCCCCTGAGTGCATCCGTGCTTTATATGCTTCAGTGCACTGCCATGTAGAATTCTGCATGTTTTCCATGATGAAGTGCAAAGAGCGTTTAAACTTTCTGCTGCGTTCCCGAAGCTCATGAAATGCAGAGTAATTTCCTGAAAGCTGAATGAAGCATTCTCATTCTTGAGGCAGCATCAACAATACACAGAGATACAGTGTTTAAAACAATTAAAATATTTAAAGCTAGACGGCCTTTCGATTTCATGAAATCGGTGAAATTTGGGTTCCTTCTGAAATTTGGTCATTGTGATACATGTTTATTTCTGTAATATCTCACAAAAATATCAGGCCATTCTGTGGCTGGGAAGTTATTTAATTTGACAGGATTCCCAAGCAAATAATGTGCATGAAATCGCTTGCTTCACACAGTTAAGCAGACAGAGGAAGTCTGTGTGCGCATGCACAGGTTACCTTGACCGTTTTGTCGCTAAACGAACAGCTGATCACACCGAGGTGCTCGCTGACCGCCGATATTTATTAGTTTGGGCCTGCGTTTCCTTTCCTTCATATATAATATAACGTCTTTTCTTCTCGCTTTCCGTTACTGTAGTCGGTCTTTCACGTTTCATTCGCGTCCTCTGTTTCCCTCTTCTGTTTCAAATTTGTATCCCACAATGCCTTGCGCAAATGGGGAAAGCCCACCACGTGATGCATATCGTTGTATCTTGTATTGCATCATGGTGAAGCAGGAAAAAATAGTGGAGAATTTAGGGCCACGTGAGCCGACTTCAAGATGAGCCGCTTACCAGGCGAGGAATCTTGTCAATGGTGAGCTCCTATGATCCTTTAGGTATGTTGGCACTGGTCATCCTCTCTGCAAAGCAGATATTGCAAGAGCTGTGTGGTTTAAAGCTTGCTTGGGATAATCAAATACCCGAACACCTGCAGAGGACATGGTTGACCTGGTTGACTGGCCTGTCCCAACTGGAGAGCTTCAAAGTTAGAAGATGCTTCATGCCTGAGGATTTTGGATGCCTCATTTCAGCTCTGCTCCATCACTTCTCAGATGCGAGTGAAAGCGATTACGGCACAGTCTCCTACTTAAGGCTGTTGGATGACAACCACAAAGTTCACTGTGCATTTGTTATGGGTAAAGCAAGGGTGGTGCCATTGAGACTCATCACTGTTCCCAGGCTTGAGCTCACGGTGTCCACAATTGCTGTACAAACGGACAGAATTCTGCAAGCAGAACTTGAACTTCCTTTGAAACCATCGGTCTACTGGACAGATAGCACATCTGTGCTTAAGTATCTGAGAAATGAGACCTCTAGATTTCACACCTTTGTTGCCAAGTGTGTCCAACATCCGTGTGGCTTCTGATATTACTCCATGGAGGTGTGTCAGCAGCACTCTAAATCCTGCTGATTGTGTGTCAAGAAGCTTGTCAGCAACATGTTTCCAGGAGTCTATGTGGATCAAAGGCCTGAATTCCTGCAACATCCAGAAACAGAGTGGCCTCAATGTCCAGAATTCACGTTGGCACAGGATGATCCTGAAGTGAAGGTCTTCCCTGTAAGTGTTTTCCCCATGGATGAATCTGTGAAAACAGTCATGAGATTAATCACCTACTATTCAGAATGGCATCACCTCTGAAAGGCTGTTGCATGGATACTAAGAATTAAAGATGCACTGAAAGAAGTCTGCAAAGAAAAGAAGGACAGGAAAGATACACTGGAAAAAGGAAAAAGAAATGGCACAACTCTGCTATCTGTGGAGGACTTACAGGAAGCTGAAAATGCCATTACCCAATTCTGTCAATCAACAGAATACAAAGATGAACTTATGCCTCTGAAGAGAGGAATGCCTGTAAAGAAGAACAGTCACATCCATAAACTTACCCCAGTTCTTCATGATGAACTAATAAGAGTTGGTACAAGACCATGAGATCTGACAACGGAACCAATCTCATCAGAGCAGAATGGGAATTGCGAGAATCTATTCAAGAACTGGACCATCTCAAGATTCATTTAATGGCCATTCAACCCACCTGCTGGATCACACCACGGCGGAATGTGGGAGAGGCAAATAAGAACAGTCAGATGCATTTTTGGAGCTTTAGTGCGGGAGCTAACTTTGGACAAGGAAGGATTGGCCACACTTCTTTGTGAGGTTGAAGCTATTATTAATGATTGACCCATCTCTAAAGCCTCCAATGACCTTCTGGATCTGGAGCCTCTCACACCAAATCACCTTCTCCTCAAAGGAAAGCCTTCACTGCCACCTGGAGTATTCAGTTTAGAGGACTTCTACGGCAAAAGAAAATGGTGTCAAGTAACAGTACATGGCAGATCTCTTTTGGAAAAGGTAGACAAGAGAGTACTTGCCAGAGCTGCAAGAAAGGCAAACATGGACAAAGAAAAGGAGAAACTTGGTTGCTGGTGATATCGTCTTGATAGTAGATGAGACTGCTCCAAGAAACTCATGGGTAATGGGGCAAATCGCACAAACCCTGCCAGACAAAAGAGGATTTGTGAGACAAGTAGAGGTGCAGACCAAGACCAGCACCTTAATCAGGCCCATCACAAAGCTCGCCTTGCTCCTTGAAGCCTCAGAATGTGCCTTCCTCCCTGTCCCTCCCTCCCTCCCCTTATCTATCTCTCTCTCCTCTTTCTTACATGTATACTGATTTACATTTGCACACATCATGGACTCTGTAAATTCGTATTTGTTCGTGTTTTTTGAGAGAAGAATTTTTGATTCCCTTTTTTTATGAAAGACTTCATGGACTGATAACTCTCGTGGATCAAAAAAAAGAAAGGAAAGAAAATGCAGAATTGTTGACTTTGATGTAAATATGTGATATCAAAGTAACAAGCTACTTGTACATTTGGCTGGCTCCTATGATTTTTTTTTGTAATTGTACTGTACCAAACAATTAGGGGCTGGAATGTTGGAGCCAGAATGAGTTATTATTATTCATGGTAATGGTTTGATATGCAATTAAGAAATATTTAATTTGTTTTTCATTTATGATGGCTTGAAACAATAATATATGATGGTTTTGATGCGTATTGTCTACTCCAAGCGATATGGAAGTGCATTTTGGACCCTCCCACTTCAGACAGGTGACTGCAGCACCTGATCTGTCAGGCCTAATTTAGTGTGGCATGCATATCCTCTCAGGGGGACTCAGGAGTGCAAGGTATGCTGCGATACGGTTTTTGAACGTGGCAAGTGCTACTTCAAACCAATCAGGAAATCTGGGCCGACAACGCAACATCTTGCACCTCCATACTGCACGGTAGGAATGATTCACGCTGGAATCAAGGTTCAAAAAAATGCTCAAGGGGGGGCGTTGTGGCTCAGGTGGATAAGGCGCCATACCATAAATCCGGGGACCCGGGTTCGATTCCGGCCCGAGGTCATTTCCCGATCCCTCCCCATCTCTCTCTCCCGCTCATTTCCTGTCTCTACACTGTCCTATCCAATAAAGGTGAAAAAAGCCCAAAAAAAATCTAAAAAAAAACAAACGCTCGAGCACGTCATCCAAGGCCGTATTTTAGATCACACTTGCACTTACCAATACTGAATCCTGATTCTGATCGAATGTAATTCAATGTTCTGTCACTCCAATGTACAAAGTTCTAACAATAAAAATGGTACAAGTCCGAAAAGCCTGAACAACAACCCAACTTGTATATAAGCTATATCCAGGCTGACAGTTCAAAGTTACTTTTGGTCGTAGTTACTTATTACATTGCAATTGTCCAAACAAAAGGGCTTTGCTGAGTGAAGTCCACGAGTGAAGTCCTCTTGTAAAAGTCTCCGTCACTTTTCCTCACCTCCAAGTAGAACTTTGACAATATTTCTGCTATTGCTCTCTTTTCCAGTTTTTCGATGTCTGTTGGTCTGTCTTTCTCTTGTAAATATGCATGAAGAATATCCAGTGAAGTTTTGGTAGCCTTTTGGGTGTTCAGCGCGTTTTTCTCTTTCAAAATTCTCTCTAAATCTTCTGCTTTTAATGAAGCAAAACTTGCCACCATGATTGTTTACAAACTGAGTTACTTACTAGCGCGGAATTTTACATCTCCAACGTCTCTTTTCCAGTTTTTCGATGTCCGTTGGTATGTTTTTCTCTTGTAAATATGCGTGAAGAATATCTAATGAAGTTTTGGTGGCCTTCTGGGTGTTTAGCGCGTCTTTAGTTTCAGTTTTCAGTTTATTTATTTAGTGCTTAAACCTAGCACTGGATTCGCCTCGTCTTCTCTCTCTCCCAGCCAACAAAGAAATGATTGTGTGCATGCGCAGCAGAAAAGTTTTGTCCTTGGATCTTCGCATGAGCTCCGATGTGTGACGTTATGTTGGCTTGACAACATGCAATATTATAACAACACTGCACGCTCATTCTCCATTGGGGAGAGTGGCGTAATACATGGAGGATAAGCGATATGATAATATCGCATGCGATCAATAAACCCACTAGAAGGGAATAGAATCCATGTTTTTATTCCATGGAAAAAGTGGCCCGTATGCATAATAATTCCTGATATTTCATTCCGATGATGTCACTCCCAATGTTTTCCTACTGACTAGACACGCATTATCGAAATGGCAAACTAGCTGAGTTATGGCATGTGCCCTGGCATGCTGCTCATGAAGGCACTGACTGGCATAAATCTCAGCACTACAGGACTGTACCTGAGCTTCCACTCGCGCACACACTGTCCCCTGCTGGGCCCCTGTGTCCCCTGCCCCGCAGCATGGCACTTCCCTTCCCAGCTTTATCGAAAGCCCCACTACTTTCTGCTTTGTCTGCTTACATACAGTGATGCTTGTACTGCTCTGATATTTCTCTCACTCCTTCAGGAATGATCCTGTATAACGGGCAGAAGAAGACTATGGGGGCTGATTTCATTTCTCTCGGGCTCGTGGGTGGTCGCCCTGAGTTCAGGTTGGTGTGACGCAGCATTCGTCGGTCCGAGTCTAATTCTCTGACGGATTTTATTGAATCATTTTGGGAACAAAAAACCTCCACAACTCAGTCAACAACCTTGGAACGATTTCTATTTGAATTAAACACGTGTCTCAGCTGTAAATATTTCATTCTTTTGTAGTAAGGAATAAAACGCATCTGTTATTATCTGGAAGCTTGAAAACAGTGTTTTATTCCTCTTATATCGCAGCAATTCTCAATCTACTTTTTTTGCTTCAATAAATAACTAGACCATACTTTTTTCCATTTATACAGTCGTTACATTAAAGGTTATGGAACGTCCATGATCCAAATTAGTTTCTGTTCTCATTTACATTATTTATAGCAGGAATAAACCATCGTCCCATCACCAGGTGGTTTTTTTTTTGTCTATATCTTGAAGTTAATAAGAGTATAAAAGTAAAAATAGCTCTGACGCTGGAGACTCCTTCCATAGATGTTAAATAAACACCTTGTTACAGAACGCTTCAGCAGGATGTTTTTTTTTTTTTTTTGGTTGGTTGGTTGGTTTTTGTTTTATTTTTTTCTCATATATTTATTATGCATTTTAATGCATGTACATACAAATTTCTGTGTTGCTGTAGAAAAAATAACATTTTAGAATAGAACCAGCGTATTAATATCAACTTTAATATCAGTGTTACGTTCTTCCGATAACTGATATTAGTATAAATACGGAGGTGATTATAGGAAATCGTGCATGCTGATTGGTCAAGAAATTTCTCAATAATCACCTCGAGGAATTCAGCAAAATGGCAGCCGATCGCGGTGTCACCATAAATGAGGAAGAATTACAAATGATGAAGAAAACGCTGTTCCTAAAAGCACGAAAGATGCTACGAAGTTTGGTCTAAAACTATTCAAAGGTGAGGTGGAATTGTGATTTATTTTATCGGTTTCAAATCAAAGTATTTTATGTGACTCGGTGTAGATAAGGGATAAGTCTGCGCCGCGCCGTTGTTACATTTGCATGCCGCTTTTGAAGTTTGAAATAAATAATTTTTATTTAATGATTTTTTAAAAATAATCACCTGTGTATTTATACTTAAACAATTCCCCGCCTTGGGTTCGGTGAATTTCGATGAATAATAATCTCGACTTTGTGTCGATATTCGCTTCACCTTCAGCGAATAATTGTTAAATATAATATGAACATGACGTCCTCTTTGTTTTCTCATCTCGTTATCTCTAGCCGCTTTATCCTGTTCTACAGGGTCGCAGGCAAGCTGGAGCCTATCCCAGCTGACTACGGGCGAAAGGCGGGGTACACCCTGGACAAGTCGCCAGGTCATCACAGGGCTGACACATAGACACAGACAACCATTCACACTCACATTCACACCTACGGTCAATTTAGAGTCACCAGTTAACCTAACCTGCATGTCTTTGGACTGTGGGGGAAACCGGAGCACCCGGAGGAAACCCACGCGGACACGGGGAGAACATGCAAACTCCACACAGAAAGGCCCTCGCCGGCCACGGGGCTCGAACCCAGGACCTTCTTGCTGTGAGGCGACAGTGCTAACCACTACACCACCGTGCCGCCCCTCTTTGTTTTTATATTTATATTTCAATTTGCTCTGTTCTGTATTGTATATTTTTATCGATTATCTTACTGGAACTGATTTTGAAATCAGCATCAGGAGAAAGGAAATAACAGAGAAATGCTTTGTTTTGGAGAAAAATCTTGTTCTTGGAACATCTGGAACTCATGACCTCTTGGTATTATTCAGACCCCCTCAAATCCCAAGTTCAAAAACAGCCAAAATCTTTTTTTTTCTCTTTTTTTCCCCTCTAATGTCATACAGAATTGTTAGTTTAATATCTGATGTAACACTGGTTATTTTCAGCTACTAAATTAAAAAACAAAATGCTTGCTTTGCTCATGTTGTGAAGGTTTGATGTGGGCTCCGGCATGGCCACCATCCGCTACCCCACTGCAATAAAGCTGGGCGAGTTCCATACAGTGCAGCTTTACCGTAACGGCACACAAGGGTCCATCATAGTGGATGATGAAGCTCCTATCAACGGCACGTCCCAGGTACAGCTGCTACCATTTCACTCTTCAGACCCACTGGAGCCTTTCTGTTCTGACATTACTGTAAGGATGACATGTGGCAGGATTTCATATAGAAAACATCTGCTGCATCTGTGCAGGGCAAGTTCCAAGGGCTGGATCTGAACGAGGAGCTGTTTGTCGGCGGCTATCCAAACTACAGCATGATCGCCAAAACGGCAGAGCTCAAAAGCGGCTTTGTTGGTGAGGAAGAAATCAAGCCATATACAGTGTCCTCCATGATTATCGCTCCATCCCTGTATAAAGATCAGTAAAAAGGGTTTGAAAAAAAAATCCACCTTTTGGTGAAGTCGCTTCGTCTCACGCTGGGAAAAATCCAACCTTTAATGGGAATAAATTTATTCAGAGAAAAATCCCTCATCAAGAAAATTAGTTTCAACAAAAAACACATGTGCCACTATTATTAGCACCCCTGCATTTAATACTTTTGTACAACCTCCTTTTGCTAGTAAAACAGCACTGAGTCTTCTCCTATAACATTTTATAAGGTTGGAGATACAGAGCAGGGCATCTGAGACTGTTCCTCTTTACACACTCTCTCCAGATCATCCAGGGTCCTCGGCCCTCTCTTGTGCTCTCTCCTCTTCAGCTCATTCCACAGGTTTTCACTGGGGTTCAGGTCAGGGGACTGAGATGGCCAGAGCAGAAGCTTGGTTCTGTGCTCAGTGAACCATCTTAGTGTTGATTTGGCCATATGCTTCGGATCATTGTCCTGCTGGAAGATCCAACAAGCAGCCAGTTTTAGTTTCCTGGCAGAGGCAGCCACATTTTGATTTAAAATGCCCTGGGATTTCACGGAGTCCATGATGCCATGTACCTGAACAAGGTTTCCAGGGCCTTTTGGAGGAAAAACAGCCCCAAAACATCACAAAACTTCCACCATATTTTACAGTTGGGATCAGGTTCTTTTCATCATAGCCGTCCTTCTTTTTACAACAAACCCACCTTGACTGTTTATGGCCAAAAAGCTCCATTTTTGTTCCATCAGACCAGAGAACACTGTTCCGGTCAAAGTTGTAGTAGCATTTTGTAAACTTCAGACGGTTACGTTTGTGGTTAATTGACAGAAAAGGTTTATTCTGGAACCTTCCAAATAATCGGTCAGCGTGGAGGTGGCGTCCGATGGTGGTTTTGGAGACTTGGAAACCCCAAGATTTGACTTTTTCTTGTAATTCACTAACAGTGATCCTCAGAGGTTTTTTTTTTCCTCTCTTACCCTCCTCCTCACTGTACATGGGGGTAAAATAAACTTGGATCCTCTTCCAGGCAAGTTTGTAACAGTTCCAGTTGGTGTCTGTTTTTATTATAGCCCTAAATGGACATTTTCAGGCGAGTAGCTTTTTTTTTTTTTAATAACCATTCCCTGACTTATGATGGTCAACAAACTTCTCCCTCATTTGGTTTGTGTGTCTCTTTTCTTTCCCATGTTGAGGGATGACTAAGGGAATTTGGCCTCTGTGTCACCTTATATTTGTTCCTCAGTTAATCAGGAAGTCATGGATTACAGCTTGAAAGTTCCTACACACTCTTCAGTTACATTATGTTTGCTATAATTTCAAGGTGTGCCAATAATAGTGGCGCATGTATTTTGTTGAAAATAATTATTTCTTAACGAGGGATTTGTTTTCCTCTGAATAAATTTATTTCAATTAAAGTTTGGATTTTTCTCATTTTTTCAGTGTGAGATGAAGCAATTTCACCAAAAGGTGGATTTTTTTTTAACCCTTTTTACTGATCTTTACAAGGGTTGCTGAAGGCTGTAAACTTCAAAAATCAAACTCCATGGACCACTTTATAGATGTTACAGATGTTAAATTTCTGTGCAATTTAACTAACACGGTATTACCACGTTGACTTCCATTTTAGGTTGCATTAGTCAGCTAATTATCCAAGGGGATGAAGTTATTTTCAAGGATCTGGACAGAAGTTCGACCGGTGTGACTAACTGCCCCACTTGCAAGGATCACCCCTGTCAGGTTTGATCCCACTCAAGCTTCAAATCATCTTCTGAATCGTTACTGTAAACTCCGAAGAGACAGCTCGGCAAGCCGTTCTGAGAAATGTGCTATGGTCTTGTTTTTCACATGAACTTGACGACTTCCTTTTATGATGGGTTAAGTTCGACATTTGGAAAGAATAAAGCATTTAGGAAAGTAATCAAGGACAGTGTGATGTCTTGAACCCCGATGCAAAGCAAAGAACAATAACTTCTCTGAAGTTGATTGTTTTCTTATTTCAGAATATCCCAGTGTTTAATTCCTCATAAACCTGTTTATAGTGACGTTTGATGTTGTGGAATGTCCATGATACAAGCTAGTTCTTGTTATCACTGATGGTCTACAGCTCCAGACACTCATTTTGTCTTTCTTGAAGCTAATAAGACAAAAAACCCACAGCTTTTCATGGGGAAGCCATGGCCTAATGGTTTGAGAAGCAGCTTTGGTACCAAAAGGTTGCTGGTTTGATTCCCTGCACCAGCAGGAATGGGTGAAGTGCCCTTGAGCAAGGCACCTAACCCCCAGGCTGCAGGGGCCACTAACCCAGGCTACTGGGGCCAATAACCCAGGTTACTGGGGCCACTAACCCAGACTACAGGCCATTTAACCCAGGCTACTGGTGCCACTAACCCAGGTTACTGGGGCCACGAACCCAGACTACAGGCCACTAACCCAGGTTACTGGGGCCACGAACCCAGACTACAGGCCACTAACCCAGACTACAGGCCACCAACCCAGACTACTGGGACCACTAACCCAAACTACAGGCCACTTAAAGTGCCATTCCACCATTGGATGTATTCTTTGGCATAAAATACAATATATTTTATGACAACATGACTAGACAGAGAAATCTTTTAGCTTCAAAATGATATATCAAACATAATTTTTTGACAACAACAAGTATATTAATTTTGCGACCAAAGTCACCTACCCTTTAAATTTCCGCACGGTAGTGAAACGTGATGTCATCGGCAGGTTCCCCTTCTTGTGTACCACGTGTCGGTCTATTTTTAGACCAGGAAACCCCCAAAGTGAGAGAGTCATTTCTCCTCGTATATGGGGGCCAAAAAAATTGTGAAAAATTTTGAGTTAATCTTTCAGTTAGCTAGATTTATTGGTATTAGCTAGATTTATTGGTATTATTTTTATCGCGTTCTATCCGCCTTTGCTGATAATATGTGCCACGTCACACGTCACGTGGTACACAAGAAGGGGAACCTGCCGATGACATCACGCGCGGAAATTAAAAGGGTAGGTGACTTTGGTCGCAAAATTAATATACTTGTCGTTATCAAAAAATTATGTTTGATATATCATTTTGAAGCTAAAAGATTTCTCTATCTAGTGATACCATTTATATATGTTGTCAAAATATATTGCATTTTATGCCAAAGAATACATCCAATGGTGGAATGGCACTTTAACCCAGGTTACTGGGGCCACCAACCCAGACTACAGGCCACTAACCCAGACTACAAGCCATTTAACCCAGACTACAGGCCACTAACCCATGTTACTGGGGCCACTTAGCCCAGGTTACTGGGGCCAATAACCCAGACGACAGGCCACTAACCCAGGTTACTGAGGCCATTTAACCCAGACTACAGGCCACTAACCCAGACTACTGATACATTTTTTATTTTTTGAAAAAACAATCCTTACATGAAAGGAAGTTAATGACAGCGTGTTAAAAACAGAACCTGTAGAAAAAAAAAAACCACACCCCTTAGAATGTTTTGCGTATGCTGCTCCACACGGAGATTGTGTTTTGTGGTGCAGAACGGCGGAGTGTGTCAGGACTCGGTGGCCAGTCTCTACAAGTGTAGCTGTCTGAGAGGATTCACCGGGAGCAACTGCCAGCACCTCTTATCTGAACACTGCCATCCAGGTACGACGCATGAAGCCTGCACGTACTAGTAGTGTCAAATTCACATTGCAATATATGATGAACAATGGAACATCAACCCTAATTAGCTCATCTGACCATAAGGCCGATGAGTTCTTGCCATGGCATGGCATCCATAATCCGTCTGTCCACAATTCAGTTAAATTGTATCTCCTCCGTCAATTCACCACAACTTCCTGTTCTTATTGTTTTGTTTGAAAGAGCTCAACACTCCTTACAAAACTTGATCGTTGCTTTGTCAAATTTTTTGCTAACGAGTTAGTAATTAGGCCAAATTAACGAATTTCCCAGGCCTCTCACAAGTATTGTATCTCGTCTCGCAGTTCTCACCGGATTCCAGTTCTGATCGTTGCTTTGGGTAGAGCTTTCCTCGAGGAACAAAACTTGGTCATTTGTTTGTTGATTTTCCTGTTGTAAACAATTTGTTTACAACGTTGTTTACAACTCTGTTAAAAGAGACAATAAACAATGGGTGTAACATACGGTACAAAATATTCTAAGCTAGTTATTTATTTAAATTTGTAATCATTTCTTTGACTCCATATTTGCATTTGGGAGAATCTTTTGATTTGTACGTACACTCGGCGAAGGTTTGTTTAACTTTGATTTTGTTTAGCATTGTACTTGTTTAGCAGTATGTGTTCAACCAATCCCAATAGCAAATGAGCCACCAGTCTCGATTTCGCTCAGATTCAGACATTTTTGGTGTTTTGGTCCTTAAAAAAAAAATCTTCTTAATTCATTTTTTAATCATCGTTGTTGTTGCCAAGATAAACAACTAAACTAAACATTACTGGAGTGATTTATTTCCCTGAATTACCAATAAAATTAGTTCAAGATGACAGGAAAGTGCTGTCTGCCCTCTTCTGCATACCTGAGCTCAGAGACGTGCAGGATTGGCTAGTGTTGCTGTGATTGACAGGGGAGAGAAAGCATAATGTCCCTCCCACCCAGAGATGATAACTTTGTGTTGAAGTGTGTAATAAAGCATATTTCTTATTTCCTCTGTGTGTGTGTTCCATCTTTAGAGGCTTGTGGCCCGGATGCTACCTGCATTAACCGACCTAGTGGTGCGGGCTATGACTGCCGCTGTCACCTTGGCAAATACGGACACAAATGCATGGACGGTAAGGATTTTTTTTTCATATATATACACACACACTATGGAAGTCTGGTGAGATTCTTACAAGCTCCTGCGCTGTCTTTAGGCACGCTGGTGACGACACCGCTGTTTAACAGTGATGAGTCGTATATATCGTACCCTCCTCTTACCAACATCCACAATGACCTGCGCATCGATATGGAGTTCAAACCCCTGGATGAAGATGGCTTGATGTTCTTCATTGGTGGGAAGAAAATGAAGGTGGAAGACTTTGTCACGCTCTCACTTGTGGACGGACATGTGGAGTTTCGCTATGAGCTCGGCACAGGTTGGAGCGTAGTTTGGTGTATTTTATCACAATGTCTGTTGCATGCATATACACTCACTGGCCACTTTAATAGGAACTTGTTCTTGATTTCTAAGATTCCTGTTCTTGGCTGCAGGACTGGAACCCAATGTGCTCTTCTGTTTTCTGCTGCATGCTGAGATGCTTTTCTGCTCACTACGGTTGTAAAGAGTGATTATATGAGTTACTATATCCTTCCTGGCAAAAAAGCTCAAACCAATCTGGCCATTTCCCTCTGACCTCTCTTATCAACAAGGCGCTTGTTCCCACCCACAGAACTGTCGCTCGCTCACTCAGTGTTTTTTGTTTTACGCACCATTCTGTGTAAACTCTAGAGACTGTTGTGTGTGAAAACCCCAGGAGATCAGCAGTTTCCGAAATACTCAAACCAGTTCATCTGGCTCAAACCAGCACCCATGCCACAGTGAAAGAAAGTCACACTTTGAGATCACAATTTTTCCCATTCTGATGTTTGAAGTGAACATGAACTGAAGCTCTTGATTTGTATCTGCATGATTTGATGCATTGTGCTGCTGTTAAACGATTGGCTGATTAGAGAACTGCACAAAACAGACAGCAGGTGGATGGGTGTTCCTAATAAAGTGGCCAGTGAGTGTATTGTCACGGTTACACATGCCATAGCAAAGCTAAGGAACTCCACAAGTTGTCATCCAGCACCCGTGCTGTAGGTGTTAATTGATCTCTGACACATGCGTGTGATCTGTGTCTAGGTCAGGCAGTGCTGCACAGTCACGAGCAGGTGTCTGTAGGTCAGTGGCACCATGTGACAGCAGAACGCTTCAACCAGGACGGATTTCTGAAGCTGGACGACGGGCCTGAGGTCAGAAGGTCATCTCCAGGGAAGGCTCAGGGCCTCAACGTCTACACAGCAATGTTCCTGGGTGGTGTGCCAACGAAGGACATCCTGCCCAAATCTGCCAACAGCAGCATGTTCTTCGAAGGCTGCATTGGAGAGGTTTGTGTTATAAATTAAGCCATGCCTTCATTCCATCAGATTTCTACTCCCTCTTTTAGAATGAAATTAGACTTTTTTTTAAATTTTTTGTCCACAGGTGTCCATCAATGGGAAGAAGATCGATCTGTCCTACACTTTCATCGAGAGCAGAGCCATCAGTCAGTGTGTGGACGTCAGCCCGTGTGACCGCAGGCCATGCCAGCATGGTGGCACCTGCATGCCTAGTGCTGAATACGAGTTTCAGTGCTTTTGCAGGGACGGCTATGAGGGTGAGCTCGCTGTGCACAGACTCGGTTTCTGAACCATGTTGCTGTAGTACAGACAGATTCCACAGGGTCAACTAAAGGGCAGGTTTATATTCATGCAATCGTCCAAAATGTCAGCTGTTAATTACTTTTTTAATTTTTAACTGGAACACTATTTTAATAAGGGCGGCACGGTGGTGTAGTGGTTGGCGCTGTCGTCTCACAGCAAGAAGGTCCTGGGTTCGAGCCCCGTGGCCGGCGAGGGCCTTTCTGTGTGGAGTTTGCATGTTCTCCCCGTGTCTGCGTGGGTTTCCTCCGGGTGCTCCGGTTTCCCCCACAGTCCAAAGACATGCAGGTTAGGTTAACTGGTGACTCTAAATTGACCGTAGGTGTGAATGTGAGTGTGAATGGTTGTCTGTGTCTATGTATCAGCCCTGTGATGACCTGGCGACTTGTCCAGGGTGTACCCCGCCTTTCGCCCGTAGTCAGCTGGGATAGGCTCCAGCTTGCCTGCGACCCTGTAGGACAGGATAAAGCGGCTACAGATAATGAGATGAGATGAGACTATTTTAATAAAACATTTATGCATAAATACATCAACAAAGTACAAACAACAAATTTAAATCCACTACCGAGGCCTGTCTTTATTTAATAGTGTATGGTCTCATTACATTTTTGCATGGATTATTAAATGCTCATGATCTCAGGTCAGAGATTCTATTAAAGGGAGTACTTTACCTTAAGTGATGACATATGCATTCTGTGTCGTCTATTAAAGCTAGACGGCCTTTTGATTTCATAAAACCGGTGAAATTTAGTTCCCTCTGAAATTTGGTCATTCTGATGCATGTTTATTTCTACAATATCTAAAAAAAAAAAAAAACAGGCCATTCTGTGGCTGGGAAGTTATTTAAAGGCCAAGAGAAATGTACCCGCTTCCTCCTTAGATAATTATAGTACAAGTCCAGACAATGAAAACTTCTAATAGACACCCATGTCGTAAATATCGGGAACATTCAGAATTTGTCGAGTTTAAATTTCCCACCAAGGGAATCCCGGTACCAACGTCACCATTATTAGCTGGCTTTCTCATGACGCCATGAGTGTGAGTGGCTTTACCGGTGGTTTTTCCACTGACGTCCACACAGTGTAGCTTCTGTCCGACTCTCTGCTAGATTACATTCATTTTGACGGAAACTTGCGACAGAACACGACGTAGAAAGAGAGACAAATCGTTAAACTACAATCTACGACTGTTATGGAAAAAAAGGGAAAGCGATGTATCACTGCCGGGTGCAGCAACACAAATGCCGTGGAGGGAGTGGCCCTGTTTCTTTTCCCGAAAGATAATCACTAATTAGTCAAGACTTTGCTACAATGAACTGCAAAGCATTTTGTTTCCAATATATTGTAATACTACTAACTTGAGGAATGCGTCTTCAACTTCCAGTCATCCAAACCCCTTAAGGCGCAAAGTAAAGCTTACGCCAGGGCGAATAACATCCCGAGGCATGGTCCTAGCGGACCGTGCCTGTGCTGGTTCGTAGGGGATCGTGTAGAGGGAGGTGCCTGCAAAATTTGGCTTCGCTGAAGCCGTGGATCAAATTGAAACTTAAGGTTCATCATTGTCATGGTCACTGATCCCGCTCTCATCGGACAATTCTGGCCCGAATCGGTACGGTTCGATACCTCTCTCTTCTTCCCTATTGTTGGCTACTTCTTCTTCCTCTGTCAGTGCGTCGTCATCAACTTGAACTGACGAAAAACTACTAATACTTAGTTTCTCCCTCACTAAATTCCTGCTCGCTTTGGTCGCTCATGTTGTTCGTGGCCGACACACACCCGTGACATCACACTACTTCCGGGTGGTTCTAAAAGGGCTAAATTTACTCGGCTTTTATCTGCGAATATATCCGCTACCGTGCGGTTTAGAGAATAGTTGCCTCTGTCCAGGAACTCCATAAACCTCACCGCTTTGTTTAAGTGCAAAAAAAAATTTCTCTCGGCCTTTAATTTGAGGGGATTCCTGAGCAAATAATGTGCATGAAATGGCTCGCTTCGTGCAGTCAAGCAGACAGAGGAAGTCCGTGTGCACATGCGCATGCACAGGTTTACCTTGACCGTGCACTGACAGTTACATCGAACAGCTGATGACACCGAGGTGCTCTCTGAGCGCCGGTATTTATTGGTTTGGTCCTGCGTTTCCTTTCCTTCGTATATAACATGACGCCTTTTCTTCTCTCTTTCCGTTACTGTAGTCGGTCTTTCACGTTTCATTCGCACACTCACGTCCTCCGTTGTTCTCTCCTGTTTCAAATTTGTATCCCACAATGCCTTGTGCGAACGGGGAAAGCCCACCACGTGATGCATGATGTAGTATCTTGCAGAGATGGGACCAAGTCACACATGTGCAAGTCTCAAGTAAGTCTCAAGTCTTAACCTTCAAGTCCCAAGTAAGTCCCAAGTCTTTTTTGTCTTGGGCAAGTCAAGTCAAGTCACAGGCTATGTCAAGTCAAGTCAAGTCAAGTCCTATAATAAGTCAAGTCACCTTAGGCGTATTGGCGTAATTTTAGCAGCAGAATATGAATTTAATACATTGAAAAGGCAATACATAAGTAAATGTCAGTAAACATCCCTGGCACATGTGCCCAACCTGTTAAATATTTGCATTTTAAATACTCATGTTCTGTAAAATACATCATGGAATAAAACAAAACAGTAATAATGTCACAAAGTTATTTATTGATGGCAAAATCGATTGCAAGATTGAAAGCCAACTAAGTTTCTCACATTGTCATCAGCCAACAAGAAAAATAAACAGAGAATTGGCATTCTGTTATGTGCGTAGTTAAAAGAGGGTAGGACGACACCTTGGGTTAACAGGGGCATGAGCTCCTCCAATCTCTAATCACGTCAGATGAGATGATTATTATTAATAAGATACACGTGGAGAAACCTGAAGTGACTTCGATGTATGTTTGCGCCAGTAAAAAAAAAAAAAAACCAAACGATAGAGAAATGTGTCAGACATAATTTAGGTCTCAAAAAGAAGACCTGTTCGCCCGTGCAAAAGTGACATCATCTTACCCCATATGACAAGCTACAGAGGTGTGTGCAAAAGTGCTCTCTCGCTCTCCGAGGCTGCCTCATTCTGTGCGGAGCGGGGACATATAGAACCACTTTGGCGCGGGAGTCTTGGTTCCCGCTATAATAGATTGTTACGAAAATAAATGTTAAATGAAATATGCATCCCGCGCATTCCTTTCCACAGGAACTTTGCTCACAACGTTTCGGTCGCGGCTAACGCACTGTCCTCCTTACCACGAGTGCAACGTTTCGGGAACAATACGGAAAGGACAGCGCGCGGGATTCATCTTTCCTTGAACAATTACCCAGAGACTTTTTAAATTACCTCACTGGGAAATATCCAATGCACCTGTTCAGTTACAGAGTTGTGCTCTCTAAATTGTAGTCATTCAAACCATTGTTTTGGCGGCCTGGTAGCCTGACATGATGATATGATGTGAAATCTGTGAACACATCGTGGCATGGGGCGTGGTATATAGCCCGCGCAGAGAGCGTGCCTGATGGACAGGGCGGTGACAACGCAACGGCAGTGCAATCAAAATTACTGAAGTATGTGCATATTGCATTTTATTTTCACAATAAAAACACGATGGAAATAACACTCAAGTCATTCAAGTCATCGTGTGTCAAGTCAAGTCCCGAGTCTTAAACTTCCAAGTCCGAGTCAAGTCTCAAGTATTTTCATGTTTTGTCAAGTCAAGTCACAAGTCATGAAAACAGTGACTCGAGTCGACTCGAGTCCAAGTCCCCAAGTCTCAAGTCCCCACCTCTGGTATCTTGTATTGCGTCATGGTGAAGCAGGAAAAAATAGTGTAGAATTTCAGGCCATGTGGCCTTAAATTCATTAATTTTTCTATTGAAAAAAACAAAACTAATAAAATTGGAAGTCTGTGATTTGAATTCATTAGCTTTCAGTCCTAAACTATTTTATATAAACCTATTTTGTTCAGTCCACTAAACAAAATAATTAAGTGTAGGGAAAATTCTTTTTATGACCTACACTTGAAAAATCTGAAGGGCAGTCTACTTTTAAAGAAAAGATGCAGAACTGAGGGTTTCGTATGGGGTAGAACTCATTTCCGGGCCAAAAAAAAACAAACCTTAAAATAAAGACTGAAATCTAGGTACCGAAAAAACCTTTGTGTTTTTCTGGTACTAGTTTTACATCTACATAACCAATTGTATAAATAACTGTATATTACAGATAAAATAAATTTTTGTAGTGGATGTTTAGCTTTATTGTATATAAGCAAAATAAAACCAGGAGCACATTTGAGTGCTAACTTCAGGATTGTGTGTGTGTTATGCCTGCAGGAGACCGCTGTGAGGTGGTGAAGGACACCTGTCTGGACTCGTCTCAGTGTCACAATGGAGGCAGCTGTGTGGACGGTCACTGTGTCTGTGCTGTAGGTTACACAGGTGTCTTCTGCACGCAAGGTGAGTTCTGTCTCTCTGTTCTGTCATTCAGTACCAACATCTTTGTATATACTGTGTATATACAGTACCAGTCAAAAGTTTGTGCACCTCTACTTAGTCATAAGTGTTTCTGTATTTTGACTAGAGCGACGGCGGCTACAGTTATCGAAAATCCATAAGGCCAAACAAAATATATGTTTCCTGTTTCCTGGGTTTTCAAAATAGGGTAGGTAGGTAGGGAAAAAAAAATTGTTTATCCCAAAAGTTTACGACAAATTTTCTAGGGTAGGTAGGAAAAAGTGAGATGTTTCCTTTGAAAACTTTTTTTTGCAAAATACTCGTTAAACGTTTGCAACTGATCCCAGAATGTCAGAACTGTGTGATTTGTTGTAGGAAACAATGTTGTAGTTACTCTATAGTTCTTCATTTGGAAATATTTTTAATTGTTGTGAATATCTTTTGCATTGCAATAGGCTGATTTGACAAGCAAACATTTCTGTCCACTGTGTCGCTTTTTGTTCCGAGGCGAACCTCCATTTTATAGGCACCCGGAAGAATCGATGAAATATACTGCACATGTGCAAGCAGTCATTTACATCCGACCCTTCGAGGCATGAACACAAGGGTGGCCAGTTTTTCTACTTAAAAATCTAAGATAATCATCATTGTAACACTAGCAAGAATACGCAGCGTTGTTCAGCTATGTATTCGATTGCATCTAACGATGACGCCTGTCTAGAAATGCCTATGAAATTTGGCTTTGCTGCGACCTTCGGTGTCCGAGTTATAAACGTTTAAAAGTGGGCTGGAGCCATGGATCAAATCAAAACTTAAGTCGCTGAGCAGCGCTTGCACGGTGGCGAATGATTGGCCGAGGCACCGTCCTACCAGGCCGTGCCCGTGCTGGTTTGAAAGGGCTGGGGTAGAGGGAGGTGCGTGTTGGTTGTCAATTTACTCCTGACGGGCCTCGTGTCTTTCGGCAAATACAGAGTGTTTATATGACGCCCTAGCGGTTCTCGTTTGATTCGCCAGGTGGCTGCCAAGCAGGTAGGGTCGGCGCGAGAAATAGTTTGTTTATCATGGTCATAAACAGTTGAAGGGTCGCAGTGTTTTTACAGGGTCGGTCGGGTAACCGGAAACACATATATTATTTTGTTTGGCCTAATTATCGACACCTTTTCAGATTTACCAATAAAAACAATTTTACAAAGGTGAGTTTCGGTTACAACAGTTATTATTGGTTAATTAATCAACCGGAAGACCCTGTCTCGCCCTTTGATCTTGTCGTTTGATGACAAGATCATGGACATGTTTTACTGATCAAATTCACCGATATTTCATGATCTCTTTGTCAAAACCTACTTTGTTTCTTACTCTTTCATTTGACAGTCGCCGTTTTGTATCTAAACCTGCGTTTGAGAAGTCACGTGAGGTGTCGGTAATAGTGATCACTTTCACCGGTGTCCACCATTATCGACACGCTGTGGAATTAAGCGACATTTACAGCTGTTATGGATCCATCTTGGTTGAAGTAGATGAAGTACTTTTAAAAAAATAAAAGTGCTGTGATTTATAATAATTTTTTTTCTGATTCATAACAGAATGGAATGCTTTATAGAGTATTTGGAATCCGATTGCAATAAATAGAATTACACCAGAATTAAATTCTTAGCATATAAAAAATTACATGCTTTAAATATTCAGATTTTTCTATTCCATTAAGAATTTTTTTTTTTTTGCAGTTTGTTGTAAATATCTACCACATATTACAATATCGGTAGACATTTTATATTTTGGTTCGAGGAATGACGTGACCTTTGACCTGGATTTTCATGCGGTTACAATGTCAATTACCTGTCGACATTTATTGGTAAACGACAAAACTAGAAATTAATACAAACAACAATGAATGATTAACAAAATGTGATCTATGAAAATACTTAGAAAGTGGAACAAAAAGATTTTCTGACAGGTTAAACATCAGTTCATTTGTTTACAAACATTCGAATTACTTCCTCATTTACGTAAGCACCGACATCCATATATTTATAGAAAAGATAGT
The DNA here is from genome assembly GCF_027579695.1 of Neoarius graeffei. NCBI lineage: Eukaryota > Metazoa > Chordata > Actinopteri > Siluriformes > Ariidae > Neoarius > Neoarius graeffei. Next base: position 29,863,492 of record NC_083581.1, on the reverse strand, counting down.
TTGTACTAAATATAAGTCTGTGTAAAAGAAATTTGAAATAAAAACTGTCTTGCTAACTTAATACCACATACATATATGTTATTTACCAGCTGGGAGGTCCGTATGGTGAAATACCGTGACCGAGGTCAGTATTCAAGGCCGAGGTCACGGTATTTCACCATACGGACCGACCTTAAGCTGGTAAATAATATATATTTTTTTTCTTTACCAAATTCGAACAGAAAACGAGAGCGCCCGAAAGGGAAAACCGAGCCGAGCCGCCATTTTGAATTCTCATTCATGGCTGTAATGCAAATTGCTTCCTCCTCGGTATACAAGTGCACTTCCATGGCAGGAAAAAAACTACATTTTGCCGCCTATGTAGTCCCCTATTTATACAAATAGGAGTCATTCAGGATTCAGCCATGTTTTTGCTCGGTGTTAGCAACAGTTACAGGTTTTTTAGCTTTCTCCTGAAATGTTTTCTTTTATTTCTTCTTCCTCAGGGTAGTAAAACTCGCTTTTGCTGTGAACACTGTCGTTATCGCTATCCATGCTGTAAAATTAACGCTATTCTCCTGAGAAATGCTGGCAAAAATTTATAAGATTTTTGATAATCTTATAAATAAATCTTATTAAAAAAAAGCTAAATGTTGACAAAAAATGCTACTATGTTTGTTGTTGTTGTTGTGAACGACTGAGTCGCCAGAGGTCCATAACTGGGGTCCGTACCGTAGGATACGGACCCGCTTGCCAGCCAACCAGAGCGCAGGATTTGATGGAAACCGGACCGCGAAAAAAATGATTATTATTTTTATAAATAATCATCTGGATGTCGATAATTGTGGAACGGTGTCAATAATTGTGGACAAAGGCATCAATAATTGTGGAACAGTGGCACGTGATCTGATACGCCAAGTAATCGGGGAATCTACTCTTTTTTTTTTTCCAGTATAAGTCTGAGTAATTATTCATGCACAATTTACGCATTGAAAGTCTTTTCTACTTTTGCAACGGCCAAAAGATCGTTAAGGTGTCGATAATTGTAGCCGCCGCTCTATTTTCTACATTGTAGAACAATATTGAAGATCAAAACTATGAAATAATATCTGGAACATATCTGGAATTATGTGTGTGTGTGGGGGGGGAGTGTTAAAGAAACAAAAGAAGTTTCATTCACCATAGCCGGTGTTTACTTTGATTCCACTTTGTACACTATTGGCATTATCTTAACCAGCTTCATGAGGTTGTCACCTGGAACGCTTTTCAATTAACAGGTGTGCCTTGTCAAAAGTTAATTAGTGGACGAGTTTCTTGCCTCCGTAACGAGTTTAAGATCGAACGGTAAATAGTAACTAATAAAAATACAAATAATAAAATAGCCCTATTCCATCCACAACTGTAGTAATCCATACATATTACGCCAAGAACCGCTCAACTAAGTAAAGAGAAACAACATCCGTCATTACTTTAAGAGAAAAATAAGGAAAAAACATTGAATTAAAAGGTGTGTCCAGACTATTGACTGGTACTGTATAGCCCATTACCTAGACATGCTACTGCTGGTGTTTTAAAACAAACCAGAATGACTAAAATCCTTTTCTTTCACTTTGTCATTCGTATTCAGAAGATCTTGTCACCTAGAAAGCCTGCTATTGATAAAACTAATAGACACATAGTCCAGTGTGACGCTCACATCTAAGAGATTATTGAAACTAGTCAGCTGGTTGATGATGAACCTTTAAGTTGACATCTATGTACAGTTGTGGTCAGTATTTGGGCTTTCAGTAATTTCTCTGAACTGTTCTTTTTCTCTGGCAGAATGTACAGCAGACATCTTTAATTTAAAAACCACTAGAATTTGGTGCACAAGTTTTAATTTTCTTTGGGTTTTCTGAAATCAACACAGGGTCAAAAATATACATATAGGGTCAAAAATATACATACACTCACTTAGATTATTCATTCAGAGGTGCTGAAACTTCCAAAATGTCTCTTATCTTGCCATGGCCGAGGTCTCTTAACTTCCTGTTAGCGATCATGATTGACTACAGCTGGTAGCTTCTCTGTGCCTTCATAAAAAGGGTTTGTTTACAGTAGTCATTGGATTAACCAACACACAGTAAAATGGGAAAGTCCAAGGAGCTCAGTGCAGATCTGAGAAAGAAGATTGCTGATATACACGACTCCAGAATGTCTCTTGGAGCCATTTCTAAACAACTGCAAATTCCAAGATCAGTTCAAACATTTGTATGCAAGTTATTGTGAGGTGTAGTCACTTTGCCAAGCCACTTTGCTTCAAGAAAACCCAAATTGTTATCCTTAGCTGAAAGGAAATTGGTTTGGATGGTCAGGAACAACCTGGGAACCACCATGGCACAGCCCTGCCATGAACTGGAAGCTGATGGATCACTGTCTACAGTTCAGATCACCATGGACGAAGAGGCGGCTATCCAAGAAATAACCCCCTGCTCCAAAATTGACACCTTCAAGCTGAACTAGAGTTTCAAGCTGACCACACGGACAAAGAAAAAGCCCTCTGGAGGAAAGCTGTATGGTCAGATGAGACAAAGATTGAGTTGTTTGGCCACAATGACCACCATGTACAGAGGAACACTGTACCAGCTGCTGGTGATGGTGGTAGGCAGAGGTGGGTAGAGTAGTCAAAAATTGTACTCAAGTAAGAGTATTGTTACTTTAGAATAATATTACTCAAGTAAAAGTAAAAAAGTAGTCGTCCAATTAATTACTTGAGTAAGAGTAAAAAGTACTAAGTGAAAAAACTACTCAAGTACTGAGTAACTGCTGAGTAACTTTTGTTTATTGATCAGGACGTCATAACAGGCAGAGATTTCATATATATTTCACACATATAAACTGTGTGTGTGTGTGTAGTTCTGTGTATTAACAATAACGACAAGAAGCTCAAGGCAGTCTGCACATAAACCATAACACTGTGTGTGTGTGTGTGTGTGTGTGCGCACGCATGCGCGCATGTTCACTCCATGAAGTGACTGTTCAGCTTTAACAGCAGCTGGCTCTCAATTTTGCACTGTGAAGCTGTGACCTTTTAGCCGTGAACAGGTGAAAACAATAATTAATTAATTATTATTTAATTATTAATTAATTAAATATTGATTAAATCTTTACAAAGTAACATAATAACAAAACAATGGGTAGAGGTTACAAAGAAAAAGGCAGTCTGCACATAAACCATAACACTGTGTGTGTGTGTGTGTGTGTGTGTGTGTGTGTGTGTGTGTGTGTGTGTGTGTGCATGTTCACTCCGTGAAGTGACTGTTCAGCTTTAACAGCAGCTGAACATCACACGTAATATCTCCTCGTACGAAAAAGACTGGAAATAATCCTGTAAGATGCGATCAACGATGTTAATCCTTTCATCTCCCAAAAAGTTGTTTACTGGCTCCATCTCGCAGAGGAGTTAGCAAGTGGAAGTAACAAGCAAAAAGGTTGCTAACTAGCTGCCAGTGCCCAGCTTGGCTGGGTGGTGGTGGGGATTGCTAGCAAGCGGTCAAGCTAACAAGCTAATGCCCTTCCTTTTGTGAACAAGCACTTGGAGCAGGGGTGGGCAATTATTTTTTCCATGGGGCCACATGAGAAACAGAAAATTTTGTGGAGGGCCGGACCAAAAGGCTGAACTAAATTCTGCATAATATTAATTGTATTTCTTTATATAAAGCAATAAATAACATTGTTTTTACAAGCTGCTAAGACTGGTAAGAGTGGGGAAAAAACGAGGTTGCCTTACAAAAAATGTCATTTATTCAATCAAATTTCCCAAAACAATGGTTAACAAAATGTGAACGTTTGTACCATTTTTTTTTTCCAGTCACATTCACCCCAAAACACAATAAAGACATCACAATATTGTCTTTCTACTCCAAATATCAAGCAAGATACATCATATTATAATAATGATGCCCACATTTGTAGTTTAATCACCTCATTTGGTGCTTTTCGCCGGAGATCGGCTCCGGCGCCTGCTGGTGACGTCACACGATGTGATTGGCTGGACCGTTTGAAGGATGACGTACAAGTTTGTGGTTGGTCTGGACGAAAGTAGTTATCGCGGGATTAGGTTTCGTGGGATTTCATGTCGCGCGCATTGCGTTTTTGTTGAACACAACTTCAAAATAAAAGCAATGCACATTCAGTCCATGCATGAGGTAAAATTAGAAAATATGTTTATTTTGTAATTTCTAATTAACCTTACACGGGCCGGTCAGAATGAACCAAAGGGCCGGATGCGGCCCGCGGGCCGTAAAATGCCCAGGTCTGACTTGGAGACAAATAATAAAACAAATCTCACAGAAAAAAACACCTAAAGTCCTCACAAATCCCTCTAATCCACAACAAATACAGTAGCTTGAAAAATGGAGATTTCACAAACGATACGTTACGCGTTTTGTTATTTAGTAAGTTTTCACCAGTCTTCCATTCCCAGTTTTTGACCAGAGCCTTGTACAACTGTAACGCTGTTGAGGAGCTGACGTTAGGCGAGCAACCTTATTTTCATGAGCATTTTTTGGTTTCACATCAATAAAAAGTGATTGTTAGGAAGATTTTTTGTAGTTTTATTTCTTGGTTCTCTGGTGTGTGTGTGTGTGTGTGTGTTATCTTGCCGTCTGAGGCCGCAGTGCGTCAATACATTTCCACAAAACAATGTATTTTACAGTTATTTATGATGTTACAACAGGGCTAACGTCTGCCTACGAAGACAGCCAAATGCACACAGCCTACTTACCGCAATGTGTTTCCTCAAATTCGGCGTTGAGTTTTTATAAGCTGTAACGTCCACTGGTTTGGGGAGACACATGTGACACCGCATAACATAACTATTATTTTTTGTTGTTTGGAGAGTGAACATGGTTTGTATGTGTGGCCAGGGGTGTGCCTCTTCGGCTTGATGAGAAACGCTGGCCCCTGTCTCTGCCATTTTTCTTCTGCTTCCATGCTCTTTTCCACCTGGACTGCTCTTGCCGCGGGAATTTTGTGTGCGGGCGCGCGCGGCGGCTTGGCTCTGTTTGATTGGTGAAACGGAGTTAAACCATAGCTCCTCCCACTATGGCTCTGGCTGCTACATTTGATCGTTGAGATGCGATCATGTGACAGAGCCTCTGCTGGAAGTCTCGACAAAACAAACAAACAGACCACGCATCGCACGGATCAATAAAAATAAAGTAGCGAGTAATGAGCAGAATATAGCCCAATGTAACGGAGTAAAAGTCCCGCTTCTTCTTCACAAATATACTCAAGTAAAAGTAAAAAGTATGCTGCATTAAAACTACTCTTACAAGTACAATTCATCCAAAAAGTTACTCAAGTAAATGTAATGGAGTAAATGTAGCGCGTTACTACCCACCTCTGGTGGTAGGACCATCATGCTCTGGGGCTGTTTTGCTGCCAGTGGAACTGGTTCATTGCACAAAGTGGATGGAATAATGAAGGAGGAGGACGACCTTAGAATTCTTCAACATAAACCATCAGAAACTTGAACATGACTTGGGACTTGGGAGTTACAACAGGACAATGAACCCAAACACGCATCAGAGCTGGTTATGGAGGATGCAGCAGGCTAACATTAAGCTTAAAACAAGTTCTGACTTCAGCCCTATTGAAAATATATGGTCAGTGTTTATAAGTCAAGTCCGTACCAAGAAAAAACAAATTTAATTGAACTCTATCAATTCTACCATGAACAGTTGTGAAATATCCAACCAGAATTCTGCCAGAAGCTTGTTCATGGTAAGCAAAAATGTTTGGTCAAGGTGAATCTTGCAAAGAGACATTTTACCCAAATATTAGGTGTGCTGTATGTATAATTTTGACCCTGTGTTGATTTCAGAAAACCCAAAGAAAATTAAAACTTGTGCACCAAATTCTAGTGTTTTTTTTTAATTAAAGGTGTATGCTGTACATTCTGCCAGAGAAAAAGAACAGTTCAGAGAAATTACTAAGAGCCCAAATATTGTCATGACATTCATATCCAAGATGACATTCATGTCACTGTATGTAAACTTCTGACCGCAGCTGTAAATATAAACTTCTCACTGAACTGAAACAAGACACAGAGCTCATGGAGGTAAAGGCTCCTAACTGCAATGCTAACGCCTAACCATGTGTCTCACTCATGCGCTCTCGTGGCTGTATCTATCCTACACACACAGGGCAGGAGGCCATCGTCCCCGAGGCGCCATGGAATTTGGAGGGCAGCAGGGTGAACGGTACAGTATCCGTCCTGTCTGCCTGAGCCGACACTAACCAGAAGAACTCTCTCCTCTAACACCCCAAAACTGCCAATCCCATCCCAATATAATACAGAAGCGTACTGTATTGCTGCCACACCAGGGGGGGAAAAAAATCAGCATCACGTAATAACGTGAAAAGTTTCTAACAATATATTTTCACGTTCGTACGTGAAACCTTTTCACGTTATAACGCGATAATTTATATTGTTAAAACATCGAACCGCTGGATTAACCACGGAGCCGTCTGTGCTCCTCCAATGAGAGATCAATGAGAAATGAGCAGGTCCAGCGGCTTCTGTACAGCCCGTTGTATTTTAAAATCCTTCTTAGAGCGCGCAAACTTATTACAAAGTCATCCACCTCGACGACAGAATCCTGCCATCTCTCAGCCCAACCATGAACCTGAACTTGATTAAATCGTGACATGATATTACCCAGTTTATTCAAACGAGGTTAGTTATCACGTTATAGCGTTAAAATTTTTGAATGCTCTCGTTATGACGTGAAACATGTCACGTACTAACGTGAAAATATATTGTTATAACAGGAAAAAAATCTTGTCAAAACAAACTTTTCACGTTATTACATGGTAGTGATTTATTTATTTATTTATTTATTTTTCTGGTGTGGTAGCAATACGCTTCCATTACAATAAAACCAAACTTTTATCACAAAAAAAAAAAGCGCCCCAGATGCACATCATTTTCGGTGTCCACATGCATAACTGAACAGGTCTCCCAATCAGCTAACACGTCTTCATTTTTTCGCGGTCTCAGAGAAACGTCCAGCGACCGTGACACTCCTGTTAACCCACATTTTCCCAAAAAGATGCGACAGCTGTTTGACTTTCTCTCAGACACTGCTAGGAAGTGTTGAGCACTGGTGATGTAGCTGCTTTGTGTATTTGGAGGCGTGTGAACGGATCCCTGAAATAAAGTGCGTCTCTATTTTTGAATATATACTCGCCAGCCACTTTATTAGGAACACCATACATCTACCTGCTGTCTGTTTTGTGCAGTTCTCTAATCGGCTGATAACTTAACAGCAGCACAGTGCATCACATCATGCAGATACAAATCAAGAGCTTCAAACATTTAAGTGTTCACTTCAAACATCTAGCAAACAACTAGCATTTATTTACAAACTGTCACAGTCCCTCACTAGCACAGAAGCTTTACATCGGTCATGTCTCTTTTCCAGTTTTTCGATGCCCATTGGTATGTTTTTCTCTTGTAAATATGTATCAAGAATATGTAATGAAGTTTTGGTAGCCTTTCGGGTGTTTAGCGCGTCTTTGGTTTCAGTTTATTTATTTAGGACTTAATCTTAACACTGGATTAGCCTTATCTTCTGTCTTTCCTGGCGGACAAAGAAATGATTGTGCGCATGTGCAACAGAAAAGTTTTGTCATTGGATCTTCACATGAGCTCTGACGTGTGACGTTGTGTTGTCTTGACAACGTGCAATATTATAACAATATTGCACGCTCATTCTCCATTGGGGAAAGTGGCATAATACATGGAGGATAAGCGATATGATAACAATATTGCATGCTATCAATAAACCCACTAGAAGGGAATAGAATCCATGTTTTCATTCCATGGAAAAAGTGGCCTGTATGTTAAATAATGTACATAATAATAGTTAAGGGATCCTTAATGTAAAGCGTTCCCATGGTACAGTTCAGCAAGGAGAATTCCATGCATTCAGTGTTTAACATTCCTGACTGCTTTTTTACTTATTATTATTATATTTTGCAGCTTATTTCAAATATAGTCGTGATTGAGCATCTCAGGTTTGGTAGGATTGTAGGATTCCCCATTTTGTGTCTCATTCCAGTCATTAACAGTACAACTTTTTTTTTTTCTTCCTATTCCTTCATACGGTCATCCACATGATCCGTTACTAACGACAGTACTAAACATCAACCACTAAATAAAAGACAAAAAAACAGATGACTCGAAGGCCTGAAAGTGGGGAAAAAAAAGCATACAGGGCATTTGATAAGCATTCGACTGCTTATACTTGAACATCGACGTGTTGAGTATCAGGAGAATGTGTTTGTGAGAAATGCCTGCTCTTGTGACCATCACCATCATTCTGTTTCCTGTCATACGTGTCATCCTAACTGTGTTTTTCTCTCTTGTGCAAATTTGATTGTTTGTTCATTAATCAGAATCAACATTTATTCACTCATATGGACAGAAATCTGACTTGCTAACAACACACACACACACACACACACACACACACACACACACACACACACACACACACACACACATCTTAACACATTCCAGTTCAAATCAAAGTGAGCGATTTAACAAATAACGAAACCAAATGAGCAAATCACACACAATAAGTGGGTCATTCCTTGTATGCTGCATCGCTTAGACTTAACGGAAAAAAAAAAAAACCCACTACATGCTGTTGCAGTGTATAATTTATGTCCTGTAAGGACATTATGTAAGGAATAAAACACTTGGTGGTGTCCTGTTATACAACCCCAATTCCAAAAATGTTGGGACGCTGTATAAACTGTAAATAAAAACAGAATACGATAATTTGCAAATCATGAAAACCCTATAGTTCATTGAAAATAGTACAAAGACAACATATCAAGTGTTGAAACTGAGAAATTTTTTTTGTTTTTTGAAAAATATATGCTCATTTTGAATTTGTTGTCAGCAACACATTTCAGAAAAGTTGTGACAGGGGCATGTTTACCACTGTGTTGCATCACCTCTACTTTTAACAACACTGTAAACGTTTGGGAACTGAGGAGACCAATTGCTGTAGATCTGAAAGAGAAATGTTGTCCCATTCTTTGCCGATATACAATTTCAGCTGCTCAACAGTTCGGGGTCTCCTTTGTTGTATTTTGCACTTCATAATGCACCAAATGTTTTAACTGGGAGACAGGTCTGGGCTGCAGCAGGCCAGTTTAGCACCCAGACTCTTTTATTACAGAGCCATGCAGTTGTAATATGTGCAGAAAGCAGTTTGTCGTTATCTTGCTGAAAGAAGGAAGGCCTTCCCTGAAAAAGATTTAGTCTGGATGGCAGCATATTGCTCTGAAACGTGTTTATATCATTCAGCGTTAATGATGCCTTCCCAGATATACAAGCTACCCATGTCATGTGCACTAATGCACCCCTCATACCATCAGAGATGCTGCTTTTGAACTGTGCGCTGATAACAAGCCGGATGGTCCCTCTCCTCTTTAGCCTGGAGGACGTGGTGTCCATGAGTTCTAAAAAGAATTTCTACTTTTGATTCATCAGACCTCGGGGCAGTTTTCCACTTCGCCTCAGTCCATCATAAAAGAGCTGGGGCCCAGAGAAGGGGGCGGTGTTTCAGGATATTGTTTATATCTGGTTTTAACTTGCATTTGTGGATGCAGTAATGAAGTGTTTTCATAGACGATGGTTTTCTGAAGTGTTCCTGAGCCCATACAGTGATTTCCACTACAGACACGTGTCTGCTTTTAATGCAGTGTCTCCTGAGGGCCTGAAGATCACAGGCATCCAGTGTCAGTTTTCAGCCTTGTCTCTTGCATACAGAGATTTCTCCAGATTCTCTGAACCTTTTAATGATATCATGGACCATAGATGATGTGATCCACAAATTCTTTGTGGTTTAACATTGAGGAACGTTATTCTTAAATTGTTGCGCTGTTTGCCCATGCAGTCTTTCACAGAGCGGTGAACCCCACCCCATCTTTACTTCTGAGAGACTCCGCCTCTCTGGGATGCTCTTTTTATACCCAATCATCTTACTGACTTGTTGCCAATTAACTAAATTATTATTATTTTTACCATTATGCAACTTTTTCAGTCTTTTGTTGCCCCTGTCCCAACTTTTTTGAAACTTGTTGCTGATATCAAATTCAAAATGAGCATATATTTTTTCAAAAAACAATAACATTTCTCAGTTTCAACATTTGATATGTTGTCTTTGTACTATTTTCAAAGAAATATAGAGTTTCCATGATTTGTAGATTATCTCATTCTGTTTTTATTCATGCTTTACACAGCGTCCCAACTTTTTTGGAATTGGGGTTGTAGGAAAATGATCAACGACAGCATGATGTGATGTGGCCTGACATGAAATGGAGTTACTGTGACCATCCTTGAGTTGATCGTTTCCCCAATAACCACATGTACTGCAGTGTTTTATTTATGATCACAATTTTTATGAATTAAATCATGACGAGTTCGTTCGTTTGTTGTAGAAAGCCTGTGAAACAAGTTAGGATCTGTTATCACTTACACCGATCAGCCCTAACATTAAAACCACTGATAGGTGAAGTGAATTGCATTGATTATCTCATTACAGTGGTACCTGTCAAAGGGTGGGGTATATTAGGCAGCAAGAGAACAGTTAGTTCTTGAAGTTGATGTGTTAGAAGCAGGAAAAATGGGCAAGTGTAAGGATCCGAGTGACTTTGACAAGGGCCAAATTGTGATGGCGAGATGACTGGATCTGAACATCTCCAAAATGGCACATCTTGTGGGGTGTTCCCGGTATGCAGGGGTTAGTACCTATCAAAAGTGGTCTAAGGAAGGAAGGATAACCGGTGAACCAGGGACAAGGTCATGGGTGTCAAAGGCTCATTGATTCACCTGGGGCATGAAGGTTAGCCCATATGGTCCAATCCCACCTTTCTGTTTTAGCCAGCTTTAACTTTTTCAGCAGTTTTTTGCTACAGTAGCTTTTCTGTGAGATTGGACCATATCCCCCATGCGAATCAATGAGCCTTCGACACCCATGACCCTGTTGCCAGTTCACTGGTTATCCTTCCTTGGACCACTTTTGGAAGGTACTAACCACTGCATACTGGGAACACCCCACAAGATGTGCCATTTTGTTCGATGCTCAGACCCAGCCATCACAATTTGGCCCTTGTCAAAGTCACTCAGATCTTTTTTAAGCTAGAATCAATATTATTTATTTGTTGATTAATTCATATGAGCTTGTTTACCTCACACAGGGAGAGGTCCAAGGAACGACCTAAGAAGTGCACATAAATTAATCACACATCCATCAGTGGTATTTATTTATAAGCTGATATTACACATTCAGAGAAATAAAAAAGTCTTCATCTTATTTTCTTTTTCTCCATGCTTTACCATTTCTGTTCAATAACTGATCTTTGTGTCGTTCCATAGACCTCCACAGGGTGGCAGTGCAGCAGAAGCATCACCTGGTGTCCTGGTGCGCTGTGTGAAATCTAAACCTTGTGCTTCTCTTGCAGATTCCCCACAACAATACGCTGCATATTTCCATGATGACGGCTACCTCAGCCTTTCCAAATCCATGTTCCCGCGCAGGTCAGGAGCTCATAGTAGTTTCTGTAATCAGAGTTACAGCGAAAATGATTTTGTTTCAATCTCAAATTTGTATTAATTTTTTTGTATTAAAATTTCAGCACTCCTGAGTCACCTGAGACCATCGAGCTGGAGATAAACACGGTCTCTGCGGATGGCCTTGTTCTGTGGCAGGGGGTGGTAGGTTCTCAAACATATCTGTAAACTGTACACATGCAGTCAACATGATAAACACACGGTTCATAGCGAAACATGAACTCTCATCCAGCTCCCTGAACCACAAAAATAAAATATATATATATGCATAGTAGTGCATTTCAGAATATTCGAATATCATGAAAAAGTTTTTGTAACATTCATCTCATCTCATTATCTCTAGCCGCTTTATCCTGTTCTACAGGGTCACAGGCAAGCTGGAGCCTATCCCAGCTGACTACGGGCGAAAGGCGGGGTACACCCTGGACAAGTCGCCAGGTCATCACAGGGCTGACACATAGACACAGACAACCATTCACACTCACATTCACACCTACGGTCAATTTAGAGTCACCAGTTAACCTAACCTGCATGTCTTTGGACTGTGGGGGAAACCGGAGCACCCGGAGGAAACCCACGCGGACACGGGGAGAACATGCAAACTCCGCACAGAAAGGCCCTCGCCGGCCACGGGGCTCGAACCCGGACCTTCTTGCTGTGAGGCGACAGCGCTAACCACTACACCACCGTGCCGCCCGTTTTTGTAACAATTAAATTCAAAAAGGTAAACTTTTATATATTCTATATTTGTTGCATGTAAAGTGAAATATTTCAAGGCTTTTTTTTTAAATTGTGATTATGGCTTATAGCGCATGATAATCAGAAGTGCAGTATCTCAAATTATTAAATATTTCCTAAGAACAATCAAAGAAAGATTTACAATACAGAAATGTCCAATTTCTGAAAAGTGTGTTCATTTATACACTTAATATTTGGTTGGGGCTCCTTTACCACAAATTACTGCATCAGTGTGGCGTGGCGTGGAGGTGATCAGCCTGTGGCACTGCTGAGGTGTTACTGAAGCCCAGGTTGCTTTGATAGTGGCCTTCAGCTTGTCTGTATTTTTGGGTCGGGTGTTTCTCATCTTCCTCTTGTCAATACCCCAGAGATTTTCCATGGGGTTCAGGTCAGGCGAGTTGGCTGGCCAATCAAGCACAGTAATATCATGGTCAGAAAATCATTTGGTAGTAGTTTTGGCACTGTGGGTAGGTGCTAAGTTCTGATGGAAAAGGAAATTGGCATCTCCATAAAGCTTGTCAACAGATGGAAGCATGAAGTGCTCTAAAATCTCCTGGGAGACAGCTGCGTTGACTTTGGACTTGATAAAACACAGTGGACCAACACCAGCAGGTGACATGGCACCCCAAATCATCACAGATCGCGGAAACTTCACACTGGACTTCAAACCCCTTGGATTCTGTGCCTCCCCACTCTCCCTCCAAACTCTAGAACCGTGATTTCCAAATGAAATGCAAAATTTACTTTCATCTGAAAAGAGAACTTTGGACCACTGAGCCAATAGTCCAGTTCTTTCTCTTGTTAGCCCAGGTAAGATGCTTCTGATGTTGTCTTTGGTTCAGGAGTGGCTTGATATGGGGAATGTGACAGTTGTAGCCCCTTTCCTGAAGACGTTTGTGCGTGGTGGCTCTTGATACACTGACACCCACCTCAGTCCACTCCTTGTGAAACTTTCCAAAGTTCTTGAATCGACTTTTCTTGACAACTGTCTCAAGGCTGCAGTCATTCCTGTTGCTTGTGCACCTTTTCCAGCCAGCTTTTTCAGCAATGACCTTCTGTGGAGGGTGTCGATGATTGATTGTCTTCTGGACAAGTGTCAAGTCAGCAGTCTTCCTCATGATTGTGGTTGTGTGTACTGATCAAGAGATCAAGAGATGCATAGTATTTATACTGTTTTACTCAAACTCGGAATGAAATATTCCGATAATTTGAGATACTGGATTTCTGATTTTCATGAGCTATAAGCCATAATCATCAAAATTAAAACAAAAAAGGATTGAAATATTTCACTTTACATGTCATGATTATAGAATATATGAAAGTTTACCTTTTTGAATTAAATTATGAAAAGAAATGAACTTTTTTGGGGCGGCACGGTGGTGTAGTGGTTAGCGCTGTCGCCTCACAGCAAGAAGGTCCTGGGTTCGAGCCCCGGAGCCGGCGAGGGCCTTTCTGTGCGGAGTTTGCATGTTCTCCCCGTGTCCGCGTGGGTTTCCTCCGGGTGCTCCGGTTTCCCCCACAGTCCAAAGACATGCAGGTTAGGTTAACTGGTGACTCTAAATTGACCGTAGGTGTGAGTGTGAATGGTTGTCTGTGTCTATGTGTCAGCCCTGTGATGACCTGGCGACTTGTCCAGGGTGTACCCCGCCTTTCGCCCGTAGTCAGCTGGGATAGGCTCCAGCTTGCCTGCGACCCTGTAGAAGGATAAAGCGGCTAGAGATAATGAGATGAGATGAACTTTTTTGTGCTATTCCAGTATTTTGAGATGCACGAGGATATGTATGTATGCAGGATATAAGGCAGGCTTACAAGTTGTTAAATGATTTTTATCTCTCATAATATAAATACCTGAACTAATTACAAAAGAATCCACATGCAATTATCCTCTTTTATCAGTCTTTTAGTAAAGTTGTTTATAAATGTTTGTTTTTTCTTTGCAACCAGATTTTTGATCAAATTTTCTGCGATTTTCTTAGCACTCGCAGTATGCTGAACGTTGCAATTACATTCAATGCACAGCTGATTTTACGTTTAGTCACGCCCATAAAACTCCATAAAAGGTAAAGCTTACCGGACCTGAAAACAACAAAATGACAGCTAAACCACAAAAGAGCAACTGTTGAGCACAAGGTGTCTGAGGTGTTTTGGATTACTTTGTAATTGAATTAAGTCAACGGTTTAAACCTGACAGTGTAAATAATTCTGATATAAATTTGCAGGACATCACTAGATATATGATTTGAAGCCAGTCAGTCGAGGTTCATGTGCGTGAGTGTCCTAAAGTGTAAATTTACATAAACTCTGGTAGGGCACGAGCGTTTTTCCTGAAGTACCCGGATTTCTGCGAACACCACTTTTTTTGTAAATAAATGCTCAGGCAAACAATTTACCAATAACAGGGTTCCCATGGGTCATGGAATTTCTGGAATATCATAGAATTTTAAAAAGTCTCTTCCCGACATGGAAAGTCAGGGGATTTGATCATATTTTGAGCCAAGCCATGGAATATCAGGGAATTTTGTTTGTAGCATGTTTACATTTTACTTGGCATTTTGGCAAAATGGCAAGAGTATTTCACTAGGTTTAAACAGCGTTATAAACACTGCTAGAAACAAACGTGACAGTGATGATGATGATACTTTGCAAAGCCTTTGTGAAAACAGCTTCTGTATCCGTGCATGAGTATTGCGCTCAAATCAGTCTCACGTGTTTCCCATAATGACTGGGTCCCAAGAGTGCGAACGACGCACTCGGTGAGAGTGCGTGGTTGCTCGAGTTGTGCCAGACTCAAACGCGTAAAGTCACGACAGTCAAGTGTTCACCTATTGTGTGACCACAACTTTTAGCTCACGTGTATATCGCCATCAAAACGCCTCATTTTCATCGATAACCCATCGCAAAGCACCGTGAGCTGTAGTGTGACCATAGATTAATGAGGCAGATGTGACGTCGGATGCAACCCAGCAATTGTACCCAACTACGAGTAAAAAATTTAGCTTCAACTTGGAAAAAAATTCACGGCCCACTAGATGGTGGTTGAGAAACACTGGTGTAAAGGATGACTGACCAGCTATTCATCCTGGAGCTGTATAATGCAGAAAATTGGCAGACTGGGCTAATTATCTGCAGGGATGAGAATTCCGCGGATCTGCGGAATTCTGAGTTTTTCCCACTGAAAATGTCATTTTTGCGAAACGTGTAAATCCATTGAGAAATTTTTGGGGGGTCGGGGTGTGTGTGTATGGTTAACGATCTGTGGTCACCTTATAACGCAGACATCCCAAGTGTCCCAGAAGTTCCGGGAGTCTCCCGCATATTGATAGCGGCTCCCTGATGCCCGAAAATTGGAGAATATCTCCCGGAATCTAGAGCAAGCGAGCAAGAGCGTGCACGCGCAACATTGTCTACCTCGCGCATCTTAGAATGTGCGCATATGACGGAGCGCGAGAGAGAGACTGCGCGTGTGCCTGTTCATGTAGCGCATGCTAGACAAAGAGCATCCTGATTGGGTTACTCAGCAAAATAAGCCAATCAGCTTTCAGTGTGGGCGGGCTTTTATCCCTTTTCTTGAGGACTGACGTTTTCAGTTGAGTCAGTGCAGCCTATAGGATCGGCATGGCAGAGAGAGAGAGCGCGCGCCCCAAAATACCAAAATACAAAACCCACTTCAGCTCAGATTACACAAAAGAATCTCCCTGTCTAATGAGGGTCAACAATAATGACCTTTTTCGCGTGATGTACTGTTTGCAGCAGTGATTTCAGCATTGCCCATGGTGGCTTAAATGATTGTAAAGGACATGTTGAGGTGAGGAGTGTCAGTTCATGTGCATTATATTTAGGTCTACAACAGGCTGTCATGAAAAGACCAAACTTATTGAAGATTTCCGTAAAGTAACAATGTATGAATATACATCATATATATCAAATACACGTCATATACAAGTGTGTATCTTTTATAAATGGGGCTAGCTTATCTAATGTAGCATGTTGAGGAGAATCATAGTATCATATCTATATTTCTGATAAAATTTTAGGTATGATACCGTGTATAACTCTCCTACTTATTGCTCATTTCATAGGGGGAATTGCTGGCATGTGCCACGCGGGAGCGTCTGCCCAAATTTTTTAGGCCGAGATGAACTTAGTTTTTGATTTAAAAAAAAAAAATCCAATATGTAATGCCAATTGACAATTGATATTGACCCAAAGGGCAAGGAGGTCGCTTCGCACCCATAGACAGCTCGTGCCGGTTTGCGCCTCCTTCTCCTGCTTTGATATTGACGCCATAGCGACGAGTACATCTCGCTGCGAAGGGCAAGCAGCATCATTTTGCGCCTCTTCTCCTGCTGGCCAGAGCGTGCACACATCAGTCAGAGTGCAGACCAGACCACCAGAAGCTGGAAGCTGGATTGAGTCATCGGACTGAATTTCCTACTTTTTTCAAACTTTCCTGATCGCTATCAAAACAAACAAAACTTCTGGCTTGATTACGTCAGCATTCGAAAGTGGGCGCGCGCGTCTTTTGACAATCCCTGTGTCCGAAATTGCTCGCTACTCACTATATAGGGCACTGTATAGTGGAGACACCATTTTGTAGTGCTGAAAGAAATCAAATTAAAAGTCTCAAATTTGATTTAATAAAAGACAGCAGCAAAGAAGAAAGTATTCAGCCTTGATTTAAAAAGAACTGAAAGCTGCAGATACATCCATATCTTGGCAGGCTGAGTGGTATGCTGGGGCATCTCTTGCCAGCAGACCAGGATATCCAGAGGGAACTTGTGCGGTTCAGTGTTGACCTGACCATCCCCAGCTTCAAGGAGGGAGAGAGCATCGTGGAGTGGTGGGGTCATGTCTTCGACAGACCAGACAAGTACCCCTCCCTGGGTGCACTGGTTAAGCGTTGCCTCTCCATCTTTCATGGACCTAGAGTCAAGTCCTCATTTAGTCTGATGAATGATGTAATTGATCAAAGGAGTGGCAACATGAATGTGGAAACATTTAACGCAATACAGACGGTCAAGTGCACGCTGATGTCCAGGGGGAAGACAGCTATACAGCTCTTTAGAAGGGAGGACGTGAAGTTTGGGGAAGTGGACAGAACATTAACTCTGCAGTAGCCACATACAAACACCAGCAGAGGGTGAACAAGGAGGAAAAGCAGCAGAGCAAGTATGGCTCTCAAGCAACTTGCAGTGCTCAGCAGGCCAAGAAACCGACTGCTGAAGGAGAGAAGCGGGCAAGGTTGAAACATGTGGCAACTCGGCGAAAGCGGGCCATGGAGACACTGGTGGTCCAGGCAAATAAAAGGAAAAAATGATCACTATTCCTTGTGTGTTCTCCACTTTCTTCGTTCTATTATTCGCATTTTTTTCCAGGGCATAATTTCACTATAACTACATGTATTTGTACTGTATGTCCTTGTGCAAATGTCAATACAGTATACTTAGTAAGGAGGCTATAATATTTATTCTGAGGGAGGACCCCCCAAACAAAATAAAACACCACCAGAGGCCACGTCACCACTCGCGCACTTTTCTCACCCCCGACCCGTTTTCATGCCTGAATTGTACATGCCTGTTCTTTAATTCAGAATCACCATCTTGATCTTCAGATTGACCATATGGTATCTGTATTACATTACACAACATCCTGTCCAGATAAAACCTCGTTAGTACACACAACAGTTGAAAGGGAAGTGATAAGTGCTGTTGAATGTTGCCTGCTTAATATGCAAAACCTCCTGCTACCATGATAACATCAGAAGAAAGCTTAAGAGAATTATATGATCGAACTTTTTTCTGGTTTGCGCTTCATTTTAAAGGATTAGAGTATTCAAAGACATGAATAGCTAAAATGCAGAAATATAATACTGTAGAGCTCGTTTATATTAAAAGGTGCATTGATTTTTTTTTTTTTTGAAATCATCAAATGTGAATTGATTAAAAAAAGTCTCTTGTCCCATATTAATCATTTTCACCTGGTAGTCCACCAAGAAGGGGAATTTATTTCCAAATAAATTGCAACTTTTTGCTGATAAAATTAATGGTTTTGGGGTAAAAAAAAAAAGCCAAAAATCATTAGCTCCCGCCCCCTGGGCCCCCACCAGGGCTCTGCCAGGGAAATCGATAAATCAAACGGGATAAAGAACTGTTTCCGATGGGCATGGCTCGATAGTAGCGTTACCGTGCAGAAAGGGACACAAACTGTGACGACGTGCCTGACGGAACATATCCGAAAAGTGGACGTGCCGGGAAAGGTTCTGTGTATTCTGTGCTCGGATATGATCAGTTATGGAAACAGAGGAGCTAGAAACATCCAGGAGCACATCAAAACAAAAAAGCACAAAGGTACGTTTTACTTAAATTGTCAAAGATAGAGTCAGGAGGAATCTAATATATCGTTACGGTTACCTCCATTATCGCTCACAATATATATTTATCTTAAAGTTTATAAATGTTTTAAACCATCATTGAATTTGAAAACATTCATATATATATATATATATATATATATATATATATATAAGGCGCACCCCCCCTTTGAAACCCCCCCCCCCCCCCCCATGTACACTTTGCGTGCGTTATGTCTGCCCTTGGCAGACATTTCAGAGTTTTTTTAAATGTCCCATTCTCATCCCTGTATCTGTCCCAAACTGACCTCTTGTGATATTTAATCTATGTCTTTTATTGGCTTTTTATAACCTGCACCTGTATTTTAACAGCATGTGACACTCTGTGCTGTTAGCTTTTCTCATTCACTCTAACTTCTGCATTTATGACATTTATAATCATGTAGACGACATGTTTGAGCTTACTGAGTGTGTGTGTGTGTGTGTGTGTGTGTGTGTGTGTGTGTGTGTGTGTGTGTGTGTGTGTGTGTGAATGCTTGAACGCACTGCATGCTATATTGCTCCACTAACTTGTCACGGATGTCCTGTTCAGGAGCCTGCACAAGTCCTGAGCCTGCACAAGTCATTTGCTCACAACAAGGCGTCAGCTCTCCGTAAGCAGACGCACAAACAAGTACGTTCCTCCAGCTGCTTACTTCAGATGCCATAATGAATGAAATTGCAGGTTATGCATTTGGACCTGAATTTGATCTTTGCAAAAACTATAAAAAGCATTTTTTCAAAAATATCTCATGTTCATCAGATGTTAGAACACAGCAGCTCTGACGGCGTCAAATCCCAAGGTTATATCAATGCATTCATTCAAAAGTTTGAATGTGTTATTGTTTCTATGATAACAGCTAATTTTCTGGGATGTGCAGTCCTGTGCAAACGTCTTGGGCACATGTAAAGAAATACTGTCGATCAAAAATGGCTTAAAAATAATGAAATGAAATGTTTCAACATAAAAAAATACTGTAAACAGCACTAAGCCACATTCTTCTTGCGTATGAGAAGACAGCTGTATTAGATACAGTGGTGCTTGAAAGCTTGTGAACCCTTTAGAATTTTCTATATTTCTGTATAAATATGACCTAAAACATCCTCAGATTTTCACCCAAGTCCTAAAAGTAGATAAAGAGAACCCAGTTAAACAAATGAGACAAAAATATTATACTTGGTCATTTATTTTTTGAGGAAAATGATCTAATATTACATATCTGTGAGTGGCAAAAGGATGTGAACCTCTAGGATTAGCAGTTAATTTGAAGATGAAATTAGAGTCAGGTGTTTTCAATCAATGGGATGACAATCAGGTGTGAGTGGGCACCCTGTTTTATTTAAAGAACAGGGATCTATCAAAGTCTGATCTTCACAACACATGTTTGTGGAAGTGTATCATGGCACGAACAAAGGAGATTTCTGAGAACCTCAGAAAAAGCGTTGTTGATGCTCATCAGGCTGGGAAAGGTTACAAAACCATCTCTAAAGAGTTTGGACTCCACCAATCCACAGTCAGACAGATTGTGTACAAATGGAGGAAATTCAAGACCATTGTTACCCTCCCCAGGAGTGGTCGACCAACAAAGATGACTCCAAGAGCAAGGCGTGTAATAGTCGGTGAGATCACAAAGGACCCCAGGGTAACTTCTCAGCAACTGAAGGCCTCTCTCACATTGGCTAATGTTAATGTTCATGAGTCCACCATCAGGAGAACACTGAACAACAATGGTGTGCATGGCAGGGTTGCAAGGAGAAAGCCACTGCTCTCCAAAAAGAACATTGCAGCTTGTCTGCAGTTTGCTAAAGATCACGTGGACAAGCCAGAAGGCAATTGGAAAAATGTTTTGTGGATGCATGAGACCAAAATAGAACTTTTTGATTTAAATGAGAAGTGTTATGTTTGGAGAAAGGAAAACACTGCATTCCAGTGTAAGAACCTTATCCCATCTGTGAAACATGGTGGTGGTAGTATCATGGTTTGGGCCTGTTTTGCTGCATCTGGGCCAGAACAGCTTGCTATTGTTGATGGAACAATGAATCCTGAATTATACCAGTGAATTCTAAAGGAAAATGTCAGGACATCTGTCCATGAACTGAATTTCAAGAGAAGGTGGGTCATGCAGCAAGACAACGACCCTAAGCACACAAGTCGTTCTACCAAAGAACGGTTAATGAAGAATAAAGTTAATGTTTTGTAATGGCCAAGTCAAAGTCCTGACCTTAATCCAATCAAAATGTTGTGGAAGGACCTGAAGCGAGCAGTTCATGTGAGGAAACCCACCAACATCCCAGAGTTGAAGCTGTTCTGTACGGAGGAATGGGCTAAAATTCCTCCAAGCCGGTGTGCAGGACTGATCAACAGTTACCAGAAACGTTTAGTTGCAGTTATTGCTGCACAAGGGGGTCACACCAGATACTGAAAGCAAAGGTTCACATACTTTTGCCACTCACAGATATGTAATATTGGATCATTTTCCTCAATAAATAAATGACCAAGTATAATATTTTTGTCTCATTTTGTTTAACTGGGCTCATTTTGTTTCTAACATTTTGTTTATCTACTTTTAGGACTTGTGTTGAAAATCTGATGATGTTTTGGGTCATATTTATGCAGAAATATAGAAAATTCTAAAGGGTTCACAAACTTTCAAGCACCACTGTATAAGAAAGGTGCTGCAGCCAGTTCACTGTGGACTGCTTGGGGATCGTGAGGTCGACATCCGCGTACGGGCCAAGGGTGGGGCATTCGCTGAGGATGTGCTCTATGGTCTGCTCAGGTGACCCGCAGGAGCAGGCTGCAGATGGGCACAGACCCCATCGGTGCATGTTGGCATTGGGGCAGCCGACCCCGGTTCGTATCCGGATCAAGGTGACCCACTCCTACCTTGGGAGGCTGCCACTTGGGGGTAGTGCCGTATTCAGGATGACACTGAATTGGGCAGGGTGTGCAGTCTGTTGCCAGGTGCCTGTCTGTGCTTGTAGGGTGTTGAAAGGTGTGTCAAGGAGGGTGGCATGAGCATAGGTGCTGTTGATCCAGGTGTTGCGATCCTTCTACTATATTGTGGAGCAAATGTGTCTTATCCTTTTGGGCCTTACTGACCAGCTTGTTTGTGTGTTGTTCCCTACGGAGAGCTGGAGGTGCTGTGCCTGAGAGGACTGGCAGAAACTCCATTTGGTGTAGGCCAGATGCATCCAGTAACAATTTTCATGGTATCGTTTAGGGCTGTGTCCAGCTTTTTTGTATGAACACTCCTACTCCATTCTGGTGCTGCTTACTCTGCAGTACTGTAGATCAGGGTGAGGGCACTGGTTCATAGGGTAGATGTTCTTGCACCCCATGAGGAACCCACCAGGCGACGTAGGAGGTTGTTTCTTGAGGCGACTTTTGCACGCAGCAGCTCCAAGTGTTGTTTGTACAGTAAGTGAGCTGCCAGTCGAGTTTCACCCCTAGGTCGGTTGGAGTCGGGTTGTACGGGAGGAGTGAGCCACTGAGGTTGATCTGGATCTGGCGGTTGGCCTCTTTGGTGTTGAGGTGGTTTTGGCAGCACTCAGCTTCAGTCTCCATCTCTTGAGATATGTTGCAAGTTGGACCATATCTGTCAAGAGTGTCTACCTCTACAGTTGCTGTCAGCATAAAGTAAGGCTAGGTCATCTGTGTAGCCATATTGTTGAAATGTTGTACAGAGTAAGTCACTGTGTAGAAGTTGAACAGCAATGAAGCCATAATAAATCAATATAACAAAGTTAATATTTGGTGTGGGGTAGCACGGTGGTGTAGTGGTTAGCGCTGTCGCTTCACAGCAAGAAGGTTCTGCGTTTGAGCCCAGTGGCTGACAGGGGCCTTTCAGTGTGGAGTTTGCATGTTCTGTCCGTGTCTGTGTGGGTTTCCTGCGGGTGCTCTGGTTTCCCCGACAGTCCCTGTAGGTGACAGTTCCCCGTAGGTGTGAATGTGAGTGTGAATGGTTGTGTGTCTCTGTGTCGGCCCTGCGATGACCTGGCAACTTGTCCAGGGTGTACCCCGCCTCTCACCCGTAGTCAGCTGGATAGGCTCCAGCTTGCCTGCGACCCTGTAGGACAAGATAAGCGGCTACAGATGATGGATGGATGGATGGATGGATGGATGATATTTGGTGTAAGACGATCCTTTGCTTTAAAAAAAAAAGTAGTCTCCAGTACAATGAGTGCCGTTTTATAAGGAAATGAGCTCTAGGTTTTACGGAGCATCTTACAGAACCAGCCACAGTTCTTCTGGACACCTTGTCACACTTGCTTCGTAATTTTGCACCAAAACCCAGTAGCCTTCATTATGTTTTCTTTTTTAATCTGAAAAGTCGGCTCTTATGGAAGATGTTGCTCAGATACAAACTTTTTTTTTCTGTAACATTTAATTTTGTGCTGGAAAAAAAACTGAACGGTTGGAACTCTGAAATGTTTTTGTACTGACTCGATAATGTAGAAGTCATAAAATAGAAATCTATAACAACGTTTGTATGAAAAATAGGGCGCCAAAGACTTTTGCACAGTACTGTGTCATGTAATGTAATATATATCAATCAATAAAGGAATAATCATGAATCCTCACAGTCCATCAGAAACACAGCGTGCACATGCAACTGGTTTCCTTTTGTTTATGCGACAAATTATCACAAATGCAAAACACCCAGGGTGCATCTTATTTGCTCTCTCATTAAATTTTTCATGGCTTTTGCATGCGTGTTTATTCCTCAAGAACATACTAAAATGAAGAATTTGTTTAACATTATTAGCATTTACACAGTAATAGAGCATTCTCCTTTACATATTTTTAAGTATTATTGACATCATTCCGAGCTTTGGAAGCATGTTATGAAAGATTAAAAAAAAAATCATTAATGCTAGTATATTAATACATCCTTTTGTCAACAATCATCTATGAAACTTTCACACAGCCATAAATAAACATGTTATTTGTTATACTTAAGTACATCCACTGTGTCCTTCTGTTAGCGACGGTAACACGGTGTTAATCGTTCAGAGTGACCTTGTGACCTGCGTCCAGGGTCACAGCTGGAGAGAGAAGATAAAATGTTTCATCATGCACTTGTCACACTTTTTTTTTTTTTACAGGAATCAGGAGCCCAAGGAAAGGGCAAGGATTTCATAAGCCTTGGCTTACAAAATGGACACCTGGTGTTCAGGTGAGTCACTCGATCATTCACTGGGACACGATCTCACGATCTGCATCACACAAACTGGAACAAGTGTTCGTTTTAGGATTATAGATGACTGAGCTCATGCTTTGAGCAGGTATACGTGATTTTATTCTGTCCACATTCACTGGATATGAGCAATCGCACGCTCTGATTGGCTGCTCTACTACTAGGATATCAGGTCATATACCGTAAGCAGAGAAAAACAAAATGGTGGAGCGTTTTGCTGAACCAACCGAGGATGAAATCAAAACTCTACTCGAAAACAAAATCCCAAAAAAAAAGGAATGAAAGTACTTGATGGTAAGAACGTGTCTTTTTTTTCAAGAATTATTATAGCATTTTTCACAAATTGCTACTGTCATTTCGCCGGTTTGTTTGCATTCTAAGCAGAAATTATTTTGTCGGATGTTTTGTATAAAGTTATTATTTATTGAATTTGCTAAAAATAAAAATGCTCTGTTTCTCAAAATCCAGTGACCGTGGAGGGAATAAAACGGTTATTCCACTCAATCTCGTCGTACATGGTTTATAGCCAACTCGGTGCTACATGCCTCGTTGGCGATCAGCTCATGTACGACTTGATTTCATGGAATAACTGTTAATTACAACGTTGTACCTCAGTGCTGTTGGATTCTCTATTCTGATTGGTCAGAAGGTAAAACTGTAATTGATTCCAAAATATTGGAATCACACCAACCCATCATTGATCATTTTCCTTTAACAGCACTCCTCACTGTGTGTTACATCAATCATGTCAAAAACAAAACTGAATAATTTCAACGTGTAGATACAGTATACGCACAAACGTTGCCTCTTTGCCCCATAGTTACCAGCTGGGCAGCGGGGAGGCAGAAATCGTCTCAAAAGAACGCATTAATGATGGACACTGGCACAAAATCACTGCAGTCAGGTATCTTTTCTTTTTCCATGTACATTTGTTTATCTACTAGTACCATCTCCAAAACCAACAAAACACTATTTTCTGCTGGTTTATTATTTGTGCCTAATTTTTTTTCTGGATTATTAATAGCTTCATAGTGATTAGTCTATGTGACAGGAAAAGACTAACCACAATTAAGCCAGGATTAAAGCAAAGTTTCTCTGTTAGTCCATCCGAAGCCTTACGGTGGCTTACAAAAGTATTCATCCCCCTTGGTGTTTGTCCTGTTTTGTTGCATTACAAGCTGGAGGGCATTAATCAGAGATGCAACAAAGACACCAGAGATAACACTGAAGGAGCTGCAAAGATCCACAGCCGAGATGGGAGTATCTGTCCATAGGACCACTTTAAGACGTACACTCCATAGAGTGGGACTTTATGGAAGAGTGGCCAGAAAAGAGTCATTTGCCCAACAGCATGTGGCAGACTCCCCAAACACATGAAAGAAGATTCTCTGGTCAAATGAGACTAAAATTGATCTTTTTGGCCATCATGGGAAACGCCATATGTGGCACAAACCCAACACCCTGAGAACACCATTCCTACAGTGAAGCATGGTGGTGGCAGCATCATGCTGTGGGGATATTTTTCATCTGCAGGAACAGGAAAGCTGGTCAGGACTGAAGGAAAGATGGATGGCGCTAAATACAGGGCAATTCTGAAGGAAAACTTGTTTGAGTCAGCCAAAGGTTTGAGACTGGGACAAAGGTTCACATTCCAGCAGGACGGTGACCCTAAACATACTGCTAAAGCTACACTGAAGTGGTTTAAAGGGAAACATTTAAATGTTTTGGAATGGCCTAATCAAACCTCAATCCAATTGAGAATCTGTGGCATAACTTGAAGATTACTGTACACCAACACAACCCATCTAACTTGAAGGAGTTGGAGCAGTTTTGCCTTGAGGAATGGGCAAAAATCCCAGTGGCTAGATGTGCTAAGCTAATAGAGACATACCTCAAGAGACTTGCAGCAAAAGGTGGCTCTACAAAGTATTGACTTTTGGGGGGGGAATACCTATGCACACTCCAGATTTCTTTTTTTTTCACCTTAATTATTGTTTGTGCCACAATAAAACAACAATTTTCACCTTTACAGTGGTAGGCGTGTTGTGTAAATCAAACGGTACTAACCCTCCAAAAATCTATTGTAATTCCAGCTTGTAATGCGACAAAACAGGACAAACACCAAGGGGGATGAATACTTTTGCAAGTCACTGTATTTTAATATGCTTTGTATTTGGAGTCTCCATTTTATTCTGGCTTCAAAATGGCAGTATATATGAAGTTTGCATGTTCTCCCCGTGTCTGTGCGGGTTTCCTCTGGGTGCTCTGGTTTCCCCCACAGTCCAAAGACATACAGGTTAGGTTAACATGGGGCAGCCTTGGGCTGAGGTTGGGCTGAAGTGACCTTGAGCAAGGCAACTAACCCACAACTGCTCCCCGGGCACTGTAGCATAGCTGCCCACTGCTCTGGGTCTGTGTGTGTGTGTGTGTGCGCGCTCATTGCTCACTTGTTTGTTCACTGCTTCAGATGGGTTAAATGCAGAGGACACATTTCACTGTGCTTAAGTGTAGGTGTGATAAGTCAAGTTCTTCTTCTTAAATTAGATTCTAAATCCAAAATGTCTTCTATCAGGATTCCCGCGAGTCCTTAAAAAGCCTTAAATACAACTTTCGGTTTTCAAGGCCTAAAAACGTCTTAAATTGTTTGGAATGACTGGAATTTTTGAAAGGGAGGTATTAAATTTAATATTGGACCGAACGAGTGAAATGTCTCCATCCGGTTTGGGGTATTTTTTAACCGTAATTTTAAAAGTGACCAGCGTACCTTTTGGGGGCAGCATTGGTTCTGTGCGTTCTGTGGGTTCCATAGATCAAGAACTAACGTTTGGAGGCTACTGGAGGAAGTGTGGTGTGGTGCAGTGTGGTGAAGAGTGAGAGATGCGCGGGTAGCTTACGCGGGAGCTAGAAAGCGTTGATAATTATGGGAAGATGTCTGTTTAACGACAAGTGGTTGGGGGATGACAAATACCCCCAGAATAAGGAGAAGAATCGTTTGTGATAAAAAGCGCTGGATCCCACAAACGTGTTTAAATTGATGCACCCTGTTGTTCACCAATTGTGTGCATTGTTCTTAAAGTTAGTAAAAAAAAAACTATTGTAGAAAACAGTTGTCGTATTTATCATTTTCTTTGCCATGGTACAGTCTTAATTTTTCCATTTAGAGGTCTTGAAAAGGTCTTAAAAGTCTTTAAATTTGTACTTGAAAAATGTGCAGATACCCTGTCTATGACTTGTACAAAGCTAGTTTTGCTCAAGAGGAAAATATATGGCTCATGATTGATCTCAAGAGTAACTGATGATGAGGTTTTAATTGATGATTTGTTGGATCATGTTTCATATAAGTGGCACAACTGAATGAATCGCTGGACAAATCACTGTATTTTTTATTTTATTTTGTGAGCAGGACAGGAAAGCAAGGCTATATCCAGGTAGATGACAGGACGGCTCAGCATGGACAGTCCCCCGGCAGGAGTGTCATGGTAAACACCAAGGGCAACATCTACCTGGGTATGGATTTCTTTACATTACTAGATATCTTAATACATGTTACTGTAATGTCCTGATTGTAATTGACATCCTATTACTGAGATTTGGAACATGGCTCTTTATATATACACCAATCTCAAACCACTGACAGGTCAAGTGAATAACATTTGATTATCTCATTAAAGTGGCACCTCTCGAGGAGTGGGATATATTAGGCAGCAAGAGAACAGTCAGTTCTTGAAGTTGATGTGTTGGAAGCAGGAAAAAATGGGCAAGCGTAAGGAACTAAGTGACTTTGACAGGGGCCAAATTGTGATGGCTGGATGACTGGGTCTGAGCATCTCCAAAATGGCACATCTTGTGGGGTGTTGCCAGTATGCCGTGGTTAGTACCTACCAAAAGTGGTCCAAGGAAGGAAGGACAACCGGTGAACCAGCGACAGGGTCATGGGTGTGAACCAGCGACAGGGTCATGGGTGTCAAAGGCTCGTTAATTCGCATGGGGCACAAAGGCTAGCCCATATGGTCCAATCCCACAGAAGAGCAACTGTAGCACAAACTGCTGAAAAAGTTAATGCTGACACCTTTCTGTTTTAACCAGCATTCACTTTTTTCAGCAGTTTGTGCTACGGTATGGCTGATCAGTGTAAGTGTGTTACTTTACACAAGAACCAGGAGTTTAAATGCCTTGCTTATGGAAGAGGTGACAAAAAAAGATGATCTGGACAAACAAGCCACCAAAACCAGGTTCCCAAGTGGGGTGACAGGAAAATGTCAATCGTCGCAATACTAGTCAAGCATGGGTGTCTGTAAGCTGATGTATGTGAAAGAGGGCAGATAGCACTTTCCTCTAGTCCATTATTCCCAACATAAGAATCCCTTATAGACTGCTGATTTAATTGTTCGACATTTCATTTGCTGAAATTTTTATATAATTTGGATGATTATTTGGTGTCTGTGCATTATAAAATTCAAATATACAGTTAAATGATATTATTATTTAAATAATTCTGCTCATATCTATTCCAATGTCTATCTTTATTGAAGCCAAGCAGCGCTCCTGATGAGTTTATGAGCAAAATATTTGTAAGGGCACAAAATCTACCTGAATAGAATAATAATGTTATAGCACCATGAATGAACCATTGAATTGTGTAGTGTTATGCGTTTCACATCAATAAATTTCTGCATTGTCTTGTGACAGTGATACCAATAATGGGATACACATCACAGTTACAAATACATATTTATTCCTTTCTTTGACACACGCTAGAAACAACACACAACATTTATTATGGCGTGACTCTGCTGGGTGCCTGGTGGACAGCAGTGAACAGTGATTTCATTTTATATCATTACTATATACTTACCATCGAATGTCAAACTTGATATGTCAAACAGTTGTCTGGTTACGTCGGTCATGTCCATGTGCATTCAGCACCATTAGGACTATTTATCATGCACCTGTTCCTGATTAGAGTGCAATCACAGCGTGGGCATACAAGGACTCTCAGGAACACAGACTTTGTGAAGTATACACTCTGTCCCCTGCGTCTGACGTTACCAAGCCTTGTATTTTGTATCACTTTTCTGGTTTTGACCCTGTTTGTGGTTTTGGACTGTGAGTATTGTATTATCTCTGATATCCTGTCTGTGCCTCACTGCCTGTTTTTCGACTTTGCCTTTGTCTCCGTTTTGGATCTGTTTGCTAGCATGCTTTCAATAAAAGTCTTCCTTACATCCGTCTATCACCCTTACACGACAGAAACTGTCAACTGTCCAACAAGCTAGTGGACTAATAAAACTGTTTTAACTAGTTTTATATGAAACTGTCATACATATTTTCCATAAAATGTGAGTAATTCCACATTATTTTTTAAAAAGCAAATTAAAAATAAGCGCTGGATAAAAACCCATCGATCTTATATAAATAAAGATGCAAATTTCATTGTCTGTTGGTCAAGTGTTTGAGATACTTTGCCTTGCACTTATGATCAGGTTTCCTGTAGTGGTACACGTACACCGTTCATACGGATGTCATACAGTTGCAAAAGCCATCAAAAATCAGATTCGATGCATTACCATGTTCTCTTAATTATGGAGCTCCGCTGTAAAACATTAGCATTTGTCTTCAAAAAAATCCTCTCAGGCAAATAATTTAAGTGCTAAAATGTCTGTGCAGCAGCTTGGTGAAAATCTTGTGGAAAGTAGCTTTGTAAAAAAAATAATAATAAAAAAAAACATGTGACGCGTTATTGCATCATAGAATAGATGAGCCAATCAGGTTTCAGTATGCAAATAAAAGTCATGCAACACCAGTCAGACTTGTTGCAGTTGGATACTTCTGTAGAGGACTTTTTCCTGTCTTTGAATGCCAAAATGATGGTTTTGAACAGTTTGTAGTAAATTGTGTGTATATATATATATATATATATATATATATATATATATATATATATATATATATATATATGTGTGTGTGTGTGTGTGTGTGTGTGGTGTCCATGGCGACAGGTGGAGCTCCAGATTTGGCCGTTCTCACTGGTGGGAAGTTCTCCTCAGGCATCACAGGTTGCGTAAAGAACCTGTCGCTGCTTAATGCCCGGCCGGGAGAACAACCGTCGCGGTCCATCGACCTGCAGCTCCACGGTAACGACGGCAAAAACGTGCGCCGCTGCACATCGTAGGCAAAGATGCTACAGCGCCACCTAGAGACTGAGAAAACACTCACACACATACTGCAGGAGTGACCCGGATCTCAGACACCTACAGGACTGCAGATGCATTTCACTTGCATTTTAACCTCCATACACACACACAATGCAAGACTGTTCTCACATCTGTACAGGATTGCAAATGCTTTTAACCTCCACACACACACACACACACACACACACACACACACACACACACACACACACACACACATACAGCAAGAGACATACAGGGTTCTCTGATACAGCCAAAGTATTTTTGCTTGGTGTTTAACCTACACACACACACACACACACACACACACACACACACACACTGATATATTATCTTGGTGCCTTACTGCTGCCAAAAATAATTTTTTTTACTCTGTGCTGCATAAACCAAATGAAAGAGAAAGAAATCAGGACATATTTCATTAAGTGTTGTATAATGAAGGATGATTAACATGGGGTATCAGTTTACATAGTCCTATAGTAGGTTTTTTTAGCCATGATTTAAAAATAAAGAGAGTGAGAGAGAGAGAGAGAGAATATCTAAGAAAAAACTACATGACATGCCTTCACTG
The DNA here is from genome assembly GCF_027579695.1 of Neoarius graeffei. Taxonomy (NCBI): domain Eukaryota; kingdom Metazoa; phylum Chordata; class Actinopteri; order Siluriformes; family Ariidae; genus Neoarius; species Neoarius graeffei. Next base: position 29,832,786 of record NC_083581.1, on the reverse strand, counting down.
ATAGCTCCACACTGATGTGGTCAGAAATGATGTTTTTACAGCACTGAATTTTTATTTATATGCATATGAATATATGGATCGATTATTAAATATTTGTGTCAGGAAGGATGCTAATTAACCCTAGCCTGTTTTTCCTCGAGTTGATTCTAGGTCCTAATAATGTGTGTCTGAAGCTTGTGCGCTGAGCTGTGTTTAATACTTGAAGACTCTGCAGCCTTTCGTTTCCTCCCTGTTCTCTCTGAGACGGTTTAGACACTTCTAGAACACAGGGACGAGGTTTCCGGACACTGGGAAGGTCCTAGCTCAAAATACACTCCTCATCTCAGGTGACGATGAAGCAAAAGACGAGAGATGCGTCAGACGCTGAAACGAGCGACCTTTATTTTGGGAGATTTGTTTTATACGCAGTTTATATTTAAGAGAAACCACCAACCTTCCCTTTGTTAACCTCGAATTTACTGGTGTATATGGAAAACCCAATGGTGCTAAACACACTACAAGCACATACTCTTGTCTTCTGCCAATGACTTGCCTCTGTGTTTCTAATGTAACATGTATTGTAAGTAGCAAAAACCACAAGTTTGCAATAAAAGTATTTTTGCTGAATGCCAACCTAGAACAAAAGCACTAAAGCAGTATTTATTCTGGAGCTGAAAGAGAGATTCCCCTTTCAACTAAGGATTGAATATGTAACAGTTATTCAATGAAAGAGTCGTACATGAGCTGATAGCCAACGAGGTGCTACATAAGCCATGTACGACGAGATTGAGTGGAATAACTGCTTTATTCTATCGACATTCAATGGATTTTGAGAAACAGCTTCTTTTTTTTTTGCAAATTTGATCAATTAAAAACTTTATACAAAACGTCCGACAAAATCATTTCTGCTTAGAATGTAAGCAAACCGGTGAAATAACAGTAGCAATTTGTGAAAAATGCCATAATAATAATTCTTACTTCTTCTTATAATAATAATAATAATAATAATAATACGTTCTTACCATCAAATACTTGTATTCCATATTTTGTTGCCTTTGTATTTTGGGAGTTTTCTTCTTCTTTTGGGTTTTTTTGGTGGTTGGGAAACCAACTTAAAGGTGTATTACTGCCACTAATTGGGCTGAAGTGTGGAATAGGAGATTACTTTTTTTTGGGGGGGGGGGGGGGGGGCACTAGGGTGAAAAATGTTGCCCCCTAAAAATGAAAAGTTCCTCCGATCATGATGCATTTTTGTTTTTATGTTCCTTTTGGTAAGAAAACACACTGGGTGAAATATTTTGACAAAATTCAAAAGTTTAATGGCGGCACCAGGAGCTCAAAGTTATGGAAAAAGCTGCTATTTTATGACTTTTATGACAAAATTTCGATCACTTTTCATGAAACATTATGGCACCTTATAGAGTATACCAAATATCTTAGATACACATTTTTAGTACATATTTTAAATATATTATCAAGCACAGTTTGAGTTTTAGCTGTTCATTGAATCATTGTTCAATTACTTTTAAACAATACATATGTATTATGAATCACATTAATGCTTCTCAATCCCTTGCAAAGGTTCTTAACATGATCTCTGGGTCACAAGAAATCAATAAATGGAGTCCAACATTGTGAGTCAAACCTTACGCGAAAACATAAAATAAGCGTTTTTTAAGCAAAAAATGAACCTCATGGTGCCACCATTAGACTTTTGAATATGGTCAAAAAATTTTACAGGATGTCTTTATTGGTGAAAAGGAACACCCAAACAAAAATGCATCAGATTTTATGAAAGTGAGGGCAACTGATGCACCCTAGGGGGCACTATATTCTTTTAGCTATTTCTGTTTCTTTACTTGATCATTTTGGGGGTTTTGTTTTGCAAATTCGATAAATTAAAAACAAATTGTCAGACTGTACAATCACAAACCTTTCAAACTTCTAATGTTGGAGCTTTGTCTTCTTTCCTTCCTTTTCATTTTTATATATTGTGTTTTTGGGTTTTGGTGTTTTTTTTTCAGATTATGGGCTTTGCTTAGAATGTTTTTCTAACATTTTTTTACTGTGTGCTTATAACTGCCCCATACTCTCTTTCATACAACTCTTTCAATTTCCTTGTACACTCTGTGGACATCTGACCATCACACCCATATGTGGTTCTTCTCCAAACTGTTGCCACAAAGTTGCACATAATTGTCTAGAATGTCTTTGAATACTGCAGCATTACAATTTCCCTTCACTGGAACCTTAGGCCTGAACATGTTCCAGCATGACAATGCACCTGTGCACAAAGCAAACTCCATGAAGACATAGTTTGCCAAAGTTGGAGTGGAAGAACTCGAGTGTCTGACACAAAGCCCTGACCTCAACCCCACTGAACATGTTTAGGATGAACTGGAACGCCGACTGCACCCCAGACCTCCTCACCAACATCAGAGTCTGATCTCACAAATGCAAAATATGATGTTTTACAATTCCATCATTGGGAATATTATGGCACTGAACGCCAGGGTGCTGCCCAACCAGATGCCTTCTACTCTCATCTGTTAGCTAGATAACTGTGTCCATAATGGGCGACCCCTTATTAGGACTGTGACTTTGCTATGTAGTATTAGCTAGCTAACTTCTTGATGCTGATTTTATGCAAGCTATGTAGGTTTGTAAAACCAATCTCATCTAGGCATCCTTTTCTGTGGAAAGGTGTGGTCCAATAACCAACCTGACATTTTAGAAAACAAACTCTGGGTTGATCTGGAAAATCACTATCGGCTCCTGCTTTATTTTTTTGCAACAGGAAGTTGTGTGGCAGCCTGGGAAAACCTGCCAGATGTCACAGTCGCGATTAAAATCTGACAGAGAGCTAATAATGACGAGATATGGTTCTTGACAAATTCAGGTTTTTCTCAGACACTTTTTGACACATCAACTTTTCTGAAATCAAAAATATAGCTTGCCAAAACATGAGCGAAATGCTTGTATTTACTTTTTAAATCTTGCCAATGCCCGCGTGTCTTCTTGGGTGAGGAGCCAGCTTCACAAATGCAGTGGTAAAAACAGTGCATAAAAATGTCTAAAATCTTGCCCAGGCGCCCGTAGTCAGCTGGGATAGGCTCCAGCTTATCTGCAACCCTGTAGAACAGGATAAAGCAGCTACAGATAATGAGATGAGAGCTTGCTTAGCCAAGTGTGATTTCCTCATTCAGTGAATGCCACACTCTCATCTCATCTCATCTCATCTCATCTCATCTCATCTCATTATCTCCAGCCACTTCATCCTTCTACAGGGTTGCAGGCAAGCTGGAGCCCATCCCAGCCGACTACGGGCGAAAGGCGGGGTACACCCTGGACAAGTTGCCAGGTCATCACAGGGCTATGCCACACTTTGGATAGCTAATATAAACCTAATCAATTCCATTTAGATTGAATATATCAGATATATTCAATGGTTTTTACTTTTAGGAGTAACCAGTCATTCCAAAATGCAAAAAAAAAAAAAAAAAGTTCAGTTCTGTATTTTTCACTATATATAGTAAAAGGAAGGGCTGCAACTGAACTGAACAAAGAAAGACCTCATTGTGTGATGCATTTACGGTAGTGCTTACCTATAACAAAGTTGACAATTTTACATTTCTACCTCCCACAGCTTTCCAGTATTTCAGGTGCCATAGTTGTAGAGTATGCTTAAATCTGAATACAAATGCAGGTATGAATATGTGGAGCACTAAATGCATACAGATACAAATACAGCTACAGGACAGTGGCATTATATTATATGGACACGAGTGTTTTTCATATGAGCTCCATCCGGGACATGGAGAACCAAAACCGTGACACAAATCTCTATATGTCACTCGTGAGGAAATTGGTGAATTGTTTTGATAAATTTGGGTCCTTTTTGTTTGTGAATGTGTCTATATAATAAAAAGAAAATCACACGTTGGCTTGAAGATATGAAGTTTATCTTCTCATGTTGAAAAACTCACATTTTTCATCCGAAATCACGGATCTGAGTGACAATAATATTGGCTGGCTTTTTTTCGTGGTATGTCAGATATATTCCATTCAGCTAGCATGATGTTGAATAAGTTGAAGATGAGTAGCTGAATGGAATATATGTGATATACCATGAAAAAAAGCCAGCCATTATTATGTATACACATTCCTTTCGGGTGTTCAACGCATCTTTCTCTTTCAAAATTCCCTCAAAATCTTGCGTATTTAATGAAGCAAACCTGGCAGCCATGTTTGTTTCCAAATTGTCACAGTCGCTTGCTAGCATGGAAGTTTTACCTCTCTGATGTGTGACGTCATGTTGGCTTGACAACCATACAATATCATAAACCATATTCAACGCTCATTCTCTATTGGGTTGAGTGACGTAATACACATAGGATAAGTGATATGCTAACAATATTGCATGCTATCGAACTAAATGAACAAAAGCCACTAGAAGGGAATAGAACACATTTTTATTCTATCAGAAAAGTGTCCTGTATGTATAATAACTAAATAATATTGGCTGGCATTGAGTGGTATATCAGATATATTCCATTCAGCTAGTATGATACTGAACGAGTCGAGGAGTAGCTGAATGGGATATATCTGATATTCCACAAAAAAGTTATTATTATTATTATGTATACACATTCCTTTTGGGTGTTCAATGCATCTTCCTCTTTCAAAATTCTCTCAAAATCTTGCGTATTTAATGAAGCAAACCTGGCAGGCATGTTTGTTTACAAATTGTCAGTCACTTGCTAGCACAAAAGTTTTACATCTCCGATGTGTGATGTCATGTTGTCTTGACAACCATGCAGTATCATAAACCATATTCAATGCTCATTCTCCATTGGGTAGAGTGACGTAATACACGTAGGATAAGCAATATGCTAACAACGTTACATGCTATCAAACCAAATGAATGAAGCCTGCTAAAAGGGAATAGAACACGTTTTTAATCCATCAAAAAAGTGTCCTGTATGGATAATAATTAAATAATATTGGCTGGCATTAAGTGGTATATCAGATATATTCCATTCAGCTAGCATGATACTGAATGTTACATTGTTTTCCTGCTGACTAGACTTGCATTGTCAAAGTGGTGAACCAGTTCAAAATTAATTTTTTTTTAACTTGCTTTTTTTGTGTGTGAATGTGCCCATATAATATAAAGAACATTACACGGTGGTGCAAAGATATGAAGTTTATCTTCTCATGTTGAAAATATTTTCACTCGTTCGTGTCACTCACTTACGATTGATATATATACATTCCGCACTCAAAGATAAACTTCATATCTTCGTGCAACCGTGTAATCTCCTCTATATATTACAAGCCCAATTCCAAAAAAGTTGGGACAAAGTACAAATTGTAAATAAAAACGGAATGCAATAATTTACAAATCTCAAAAACTGATATTGTATTCACAATAGAACATAGACAACATATCAAATGTCGAAAGTGAGACATTTTGAAATTTCATGCCAAATATTGGCTCATTTGAAATTTCATGACAGCAACACATCTCAAAAAAGTTGGGACAGGGGCAATAAGAGGCTGGAAAAGTTAAAGGTACAAAAAAGGAACAGCTGGAGGACCAAATTGCAACTCATTAGGTCAATTGGCAATAGGTCATTAACATGACTGGGTATAAAAAGAGCATCTTGGAGTGGCAGCGGCTCTCAGAAGTAAAGATTGGAAGAGGATCACCAATCCCCCTAATTCTGCGCCGACAAATAGTGGAGCAATATCAGAAAGGAGTTCGACAGTGTAAAATTGCAAAGAGTTTGAACATATCATCATCTACAGTGCATAATATCATCAAAAGATTCAGAGAATCTGGAAGAATCTCTGTGCGTAAGGGTCAAGGCCGGAAAACCATACCGGGTGCCCGTGATCTTCGGGCCCTTAGACGGCACTGCATCACATACAGGCATGCTTCTGTATTGGAAATCACAAAACGGGCTCAGGAATATTTCCAGAGAACATTATCTGTGAACACAATTCACCATGCTGTAGGTACAGCCAGTCAGTCTCTTTCAGGACTACAACTCCCATCAACAACTTCCGCGGTGACCTACGTCACGCCTGGGCGGGATCACCTACATCACTTCCTCCATGACTCCATAAGTAACTAAGGCACACTAGCCACTTTCTCTTTTGGCGCTGCGTGAGCATCACACGGACACAAGGAGATCCGCTCATCCGAGCACCCAAGATAAAGACGTCTTTCTCCCAAGTAAGAATTCAGCGCGTTTTCATTTTACCACTGGCCACGGTAAACTTCCAAAATCGCGCGATCTAACTCAGATGAGTTACAACCGGTTTCTATTTGTATTATGAGTAACGTTACAAAACTGCCGCCCAAGCAGTTTAATCAAAAGTTAGAAGCAACCGGATTCCTTCTGACTAAAAGCGCTGTGCACATTGTTTGATCAGAGACTTCTTCTCCACAAACTACGAAGCGTTCACGGAAAGCCCCATGTGCTCCGGTGGACTCAGAAGTTTTGGATCACCTCTATAATCTTGCATTGGAAGCAAGATACTGAAGTAAGACTGGCATTTTTGGGCACAAAGACTAGTCTTAGGAATTAGCTTTATGAAGTAGTGTGAATTTAAACTCAGGAATTGTTTAATTGTGTACACTGCAGACACTTAGGGTGTTGAATTGATTATTGTTCTATTTGTGTTGATCTCTCAATTGTTGATATATAGGCTTTGCATGCTCTTGCTATCCTTTCTAACCTTTAATTTCATTATTACACATATTTTGACCTCATCAAGATTTCAGTGGATTTAGTAATGTTATAAGCTAGTGGAGTTAGCTACCACAGCTAATTTGCTTGTCTCATTAGCAACCCAGAGCTAATTCTTTTGTTTAGGCCACAGGCCTCACACACACCTTTGTTCTACTTAAGGCCAATTTATGCTGACAACGCAGTCCTCGCAGATGGCATCGCAGATGGTGTCTGCGTAGCCCCCCCTTCGCAGACGCTCTGTGCGCACCTCCCAAAAATTGTGACCACCGCAGAAGCCTCGCAGACAGCGTCGCAGACAAGAGGGCTCTGATTGGTCCACTCTACATCCGCTGTACACGCACTTCCACTTCCCTACTTTCACGGTTTGTTTTGTTTTCACGACCGCCATTTTTAAAAACACGAGCGAAGATGGAGCAGCACGAAGAGCAGTTGATCGAGGAAGTGAGGAAGTACGTACATCTATACGACTCCAGTTCTAGTCATTATAAGTAACCGGAGGATAAACACTCCACTAACCACACCCACCAACTACTCCTAGCGATTTCGCGACTTCGCGCCCCCTTGCGTTGTGGCGGTGAATAACATCGCGCAAGCCTATTACTCCCCGCTCAATGATAAATTACAACTGTTTGCGAAAAGCTATCTGCGAAAGCCTTGTCGCAAGAGCATGCAGAGGCCCTTAGAAACACGTGGTGACCCCTCCTCCACACACACACACACACACACACCCAAACACGCCTTAGCTAGCAACAGAGCTAATTCTTTGTTCCACTTAGAAACACGTGGTGGCCCCTCCTCCACACACACGCTCTCACACACACACACCCTCCCATGCACACACACATACCTCACTATTTGAATGTAATTCAGCTGCTATTATTCAATTTCATTTTTGTTATAATAAATTCAATTAATTGTTAAACTGTGTCTGTGTTGCTTCTGTATTCTTTGAAGTTATCCAATCTCAAAGAATTCCAAGGTGCATATGAGTTGTGTAATATGGTAAGTGATCCATTATTGCTGCATTGGTAGTGATTAAATAATTTGGAATATACCATAATTTAGCTGTTTGATAATTTATTATTAAGCACCAAAATTAAACGTATTATTTAATGAGACTGATTTAATGAGATTGATCTAATGATTTAATGAGACTGATTTAATGTGATTGATCACTTAAGACCAACAGCACCTACAGTGCCATCTGACGTTGCCAGCTAAAACTCTATAGTTCAAAGAAGAAGCCGTATCTAAACAGGATCCAGAAGCGCAGACGTCTTCTCTGGGCCAAGGCTCATTTAAAATGGACTGTGGCAAAGTGGAAAACTGTTCTGTGGTCAGACGAATCAAAATTTGAAGTTCTTTATGGAAATCAGGGACACCATGTCATTCGGACTAAAGAGGAGAAGGACGACCCAAGTTGTTATCAGCGCTCAGTTCAGAAGCCTGCATCTCTGATGGTATGGGGTTGCATGAGTGCATGTGGCATGGGCAGCTTACACATCTGGAAAGACACAATCAATGCTGAAAGGTATATCCAGGTTCTAGAGCAACATATGCTCCCATCCAGACGACGTCTCTTTCAGGGAAGACCTTGCATTTTCCAACATGACAGTGCCAAACCACATACTGCATCAATTACAGCATCACGGCTGCGTAGAAGAAGGGTCCGGGTACTGAACTGGCCAGCCTGCAGTCCAGATCTTTCACCCATAGAAAACATTTGGTACATCATAAAACGGAAGATACGACAAAAAAGACCTAAGACAGTTGAGCAACTAGAATCCTACATTAGACAAGAATGGGTTAACATTCCTATCCCTAAACTTGAGCAACTTGTCTCCTCAGTCCCCAGACGTTTACAGACTGTTGTAAAGAGAAAAGGGGATGTCTCACAGTGGTAAACATGGCCTTGTCCCAACTTTTTTGGGATGTGCTTGTTAGGGTTTTGCTGGGAATTGAACCCAGGTCACTGGTGTAGTGATCCAGCAAACCCCCATTAGGCCACTAGGGGAATGACTCAAGTGCAGAGGCGTGAGGCGAAAGTAGAGTAGCAAAAAACAGTTTATTTACAATGCAAAAAATCCAAAAAGTATAATCCAAAATGCTCAGAAGATATAAGGGAAAAAATAAAAAATCCAAAAGTTCAAAGTCAATACAAAAGCCAATAACCAGAAAAGAAGGGGTAAAAATCCAAACGCTCAGAAGATCCAAAAAGTCAAAAACAAAATCCACAAAGTCCAAAAGAAAGCAAAAATACAAAGAACACAAGGACATAGGCAAGGCACACGGGACAGAAGTAACTAGCGCTAAGCAGCATAGCGAAAAGACTCCGTGACTAGAGGCCAAACTGAGGGAGTATAAATACACAAACTAAATAGAACACAGGTGACAATAATGAGGACTAGGCGGGGCACATGGAAAAACAAAACACAACACACAGAAACAATAGCGGCCTCTAGCAGTCAAAACAAACATGACAACAAAAAAGGAATGATGGCGGCTTCTAGAGGCCAACAAAGTCCAAGTCCTAACAGTGTTGTTGTCATGAAATTTAAAATCACCTAATTTTTCTCTTTAAATGATACATTTTCTCAGTTTAAACATTTGATATGTCATCTATGTTCTATTCTGAATAAAATATGGAATTTTGAAACTTCCGCATCATTGCATTCCATTTTTATTTACAATTTGTACTTTGTCCCAACTTTTTTGGAATCAGGGTTGTACACCGTCTTAACTGATTCTGTACAAATATCAGAATCAGTTACTTCACTCCTCTTTCTAATAGTTCCTTACTTTAGACAAACTATATATATATTTTCCCCTTTGATAAATTTTCCCTTCTTTCTTGAGGTAAAGAGTCTTGCCCAGAGAAACTGACTCTCCTATGATACGCCATAGGTTACAAAGCAAAAACATAATGAAGGGAAGTTCAGAGTTTATAAAATTCTATATTCTAAATGCCAGGCAAAGTGTTTAGTCTGTTGATCTTGTCACTATCCTTTACTAACAACCTTCATTTGTAAATATAATACACCCAAATTACAGTGTGGACTATTGCTGGGTTTCAGTCGTGTGACTTTTCTTAGCGATTTCACTTCCGGTAAAACAGCTGGTGGTCTAGCGAACCAAAACGGCTGCCGTAGTGCAAACAACTAGCAATAACTTATCAGAGTATGCTCGTAATCTAGAAACCACTGCTCGCTTTAGATCTATTCAAAAGATTGCTATGTGCAGTGGATTCGACCCCTACAGTCTGGGAAAGAAGGATTTGTCATACGATCTCGAAAACGACCCTTCAGTCGAGTTCCCTGACATCTCGAACTATCTGGTGTTGCAGACGTCCTTCTACACCGCAAAACAGATGAAAGCGTGGAAGAGTATGGAGGCTTACGACTTTTTTGTTTGTAGCTGGGTAAAGGACCTCGCTATCAAGTCACTGCCGAATGAATCCTGGATTGTTTTTGCCCATGTAAGTATGTTTTTAAGCTTTTCGTTCGTGTCTTTACAACGAAACACTGCAAGTTGAAGTGTAAACAACCAACAGTTCGCTTGATTCTAACTTGTGCTGGCTCTTATCTCTCAGGTAAATAATTCACAAAGATCATCAGAAACCCCTTTAAAGACCTGGACCTTAGTTAAACAAGACGGAGAAGTGATCACGGCGCATTGTAACTGTACGGCTGGGGAAGAATTTTGTCGCGATCTTCATGCATATGGACTTTGTGAGGAGGAAACAAAGAAATAGCTGGGGACTTTAGCGATTCGTGACTAAAAAAAGTACCGTAAAATAATGACACATAGCAAGAAAAGTACTTGGAAAACACTAAGGACATGGCTGAGAGGGAGAGACAAACCTTTCACCAAGTGATCACTGCAAACTTGAGCATGCTTCAACTCGACTCCCTTCGATTTCAGTGAGAGGTTCAAAAGCCACCTTTCTTGACGTCTTTTTGTGAAATCCTGTGTTCGTTCACCCTTTTTTATTAGTTCACGGGGAGCCCTGAAGAAACTTATCAGTTTGACGGTTTGATCGATTCGAACAACTTAAAACAACGCAATCGTAAGGCATTTTTCATGCGAGCAATGCACCTTCTCCGTACAAACGCTTTGTCAACTGAGCTTTAGTAGACCACCAGCTAAAGTTTTTAATAACTAATGAGGCGGATGTGACATCACGTGAAACCCAGCAATAGGCATTGTACTCTGCTAGTAAATATGGAAGTTCATGACACCTAATGAATTATGTGAATTGCACTCTTTCTCAGAGATGGGACTGTGCTGTCCTCTGGAGATTAAGCAACCAGATTTGGTGTGGCTGCCTAAATCCAGTGTCGTATAACTAATCTCATCACACTGACAGGTTTTTCTCTGTATCTGACTGAACAATGAAGGGAGGAAAAAAACATACAATACTGTCCCTCTCATTTCTTGCATTACTTCTGAAAATGTCATTAAAGACTTTCATGACATGTTATATGGGACCACCCAATCTATACAAACAATACAGTACTACATAACGTTATAACATTAACGTATAACTGGAAAGCCCTTCAGTGAGCAAGATTAAAGAGTAATATACCGTACCAAGTCAAACTGGTGGAGACCATGAAGATTGCTAATCCAGGACCCTTTCGCTCATCTACAGGTAAATTTAGACCTACAGCAAGCTCAGTTCATTTGAGAGTTACAGAGTTAAAGCTGTCTCTTCCAGTCATACATTTGTTGGTGTAATTTTTTTGATTCATTCATTCATTCATCTTATCTTTGGCTGGATCACTATGAATCCAGAGCCGATCTATGGAACACTGAACGTGCTAAATCAGTTTTAGTAACTGCCTAGACAGTGTAACTGGTATAAATTACACAACTAGCTTTTTGTATTTTGTATTAAATAACTATACAAGCAGGATTTAAAACAATCCCAAGCAGATCTCAAGTTGAGTCCAGTTATGGACTGAGTTTGAAGAAATGTTAATTAGAACTCACACACCATGCTGACCATGCTGGCAGTTCTAGCTATGAAGCATAGACGCAGGGTGTCTTTTAATTAAAAGTAACAATATAAAACCCTTTCTGGTTTAATCCATCCCCACTTTGGCTTAAAATCCAAATTCAGATAAGGATATTTGATTTATACATACAGATACTGGCATTGCAATACACCCTTAACACACATCCATACACTCATTCACACCTAGGGGCAATTTAGTTAATTGAGTCACCAATTCACTGGCATATTTTTTGACAGGGGAGGTTGGAGGAAACTGGAGAATCCAATGGAAACCTACATAGACATGGTAAACATGCAAAATTCCACTTCAACAATAACCCAAGCTCAAGACTGAACTTCCTGGAGATGTCAGGAAGCAAGGCTTTATTGGTTGCTGGCCTCTCCTGCTCTTCATACCTGCCTGATCCATCCTGACACCCTACTTCTGGCTGAGTTTCTCATCACATCACTCCTGTGGATGATGGTCCCATATAGACAGTTGAAAGTCACACTTAGAAGATGGTTCTGGATACTTAGTTTTGCTACAATGGCTTAGGTCTATCTTTCGGACTGCAATTATAATGAACAGTTTTGCACTCAGGTCTCCATCAATGGACAGCTGATAACTGCAGCCAAACAGACTTCATGTTAAACTATAACGAATTTCCGGTTACACAGTTATAGAAGCGAGTTATTTGTAATCATGTTATCTGTTATCACCCAGATGAGGATGGGTTCCCTTTTGAGTCTGGTTCCTCTCAAGGTTTCTTCCTCATGATGTCTGAGGGAGTTTGTCTTTGCCATCGTCGCCTCAGGCTTGCTCGTTAGGAATAAGTTTGTTAGTTCATATGTTTAAGATCTTTATTTTTCTGTAAAGCTGTTTTGCAACAATGCTTATTGTTCAAAGTGCGATACAAAAAACTGACTTGACTTGGTTGTACTGATTACATTTTGTTAAATATTCATTCATTCATCTTCTGGCGCTGCTTTATTACTGTCAGAATGAAGAACACTGGTTACAATACATGAATACACTTTGGAAGGAAAGCCAGTCCATTCTTAGGTGGAAGGAAAATGGTAAACGTGACAGAAACACGCTTGAACACTAAGAGAAAACACAAGACTCCACATAGACAGGAACCAAAACTCAGGACTGAACCCTAGACCCTGGAAGTTTGAAGTTCCAACACGATGTTTATTATTATTATTAGCTGCAGTATTAAATGAAACTTCTTATGGCAAAACATGAAAGTTTAAAAGTCTGACTATCTTTTTATCCAACAATGCACAATGGGTTAGCATGTATAAATACAGATCCTCTTCACAAAAGAGTGATTCTAAAGGCCACATCACTTCATCGCACTTGCTTCCATTGTTTGTTGTGTTAATGTGAGTGAGATTTGCTAATGAAAGTCTTGTAACAGCCACCAAACTGAAAAGATTTTGTGTGCCTGATTGTTGGCCTAACTATCTGCAGTGATATTCATCAATCCACCACAAACCTATTTTTCATTTTTTCTTGCTGGTATTTGTATCTGGGTTGATATGCTGAGTGTTACTCTGTGAAAATTGCCAAACTCAGTACTTAAGCAGCAATAAGAAGACTGCTGAATTGGAGAAAAGTGGTGCTTGGGTTTGCAACTTGCCTGGCAAAAAAGAAAAAGCAGTGCTTTTTACAGCTTCACATTTGACCTTTCAGAGTGGCATTGTGGTGCTTTGCAGATTTGATCCTCCAAGAGTTTCACTGGTCTCAGAGTCCAGACTTCGTGTACTCTTGGGAGATCGCCGTACAAGATCTCATTTGGTACCAGGTCCTGCCAGTGGACATCTAGGGCTGTCCGAAGCATCCGGGTGTAGGACCCATCGATTAATCGCTCAAGAGTGGAAGTAAGCGACCAGCACTCGCAACCGTACAGCAGCACAGATTCGACAGTGGCAACGAAAAGCCTACATTTCAGCTCTTGGGAGACACTAGCCTTCCAGACTTTGCTCATGTTGCTAAGAGCTTGCCAGGCAAGGGCCTTACAGAATCTAATCTCGTGCTCTGTCGAGTTTACCCAGCAGCCAAGATACTTATAGTCATCTACTTCGTCAAGGTCATTCCCGCTCTTAGTAGTGAGAGACATCGATGACACCTTGCAGGACAGTGCCTTAGTCTTCTTGGCGTTTAGATGGAGACCAACACACAGGCACTCTTCCTCAATATGTGCTAGGAGACTCTGTGCCTGATTGAAATCATTGGACAGTAAGGCTATGTCGTCCGCGAAGTCCAGATCTGTGATGACTCTGCCTGGGATTCAACGCGAGCGTCTAGGTGTGATCATAAAACCCAAATCCTGCTCCTTACCCCCTATGGCCTTTCGGAGAACATAGTCCAGGACAAATCACAAAAAGGAATGGGGCTAAGGTATCCCCCTGGAGCACACCATATATATATATATATATATATATATATATATATATATATATATATATATATTTATTCTGGTAAAATATTAACAAAAATGAAGAAATCTAATTGGTAGCTCAATCAGCATGAAGTTTGGCAGCCAAGCCACAAAGTCTGCCACAATTAAGTACTGCTGTCATTAGAGGAGTTATTCAATATAAGGCCTACAATAATACTACGCCGGAATGGATTGGGGCAGCATTAAATATTATCAGTTTATTAAGGGTTTATTGCAAAGTATACAGTGAAATGTACACTGTGCAATTGTTTTTTTTATAATTAAAGTTTTTATTTGAACACCTGTGGTACATGGCTCATATGGTACATCATACAGAAAAGCAAAGATAGAAAAAGAAAAAAGGTCAGACAGTTAAATTAACGCAATTTGATAAGTGTTCCTGGTTGAAAGAAAAAGCATACAAAGTATAATCTTAACACAAAAACAGAGAAGGTGAATGCACATAGGCTTCATAGTAAAGCCCTATAACTAAGCTACTAGTCCAGAGGTCAGATACTCTGCAAAGAAGTCCCAGCTACCCAGTGCCACAGGCCCTTTGCCCCTTACTCTAGCAAGCATGATCTCACACAACACTGTCTCACTCATTAAAACTTTCCATTCTTGGAATGTTGGGTTTATGGGTGATTTCCAGTGCCGTAGTATGATTCTAGAAGCTGAGGCTAACCCAACCATCAACACTGAATGAGCGTCTTTAGTCAGCTGTGGTATTACGGTCTTATCTCCTAAAAGGCATAAGCATGGGCATGCCGGCAGCACTCCATCCATGTCTCCAAGAACCCCAATATTCTGCACCAGAATGACTTGACCATAGCACAATCCCACATGAGATGCAGAAATGTGCCAGTTTCCTTTTTACATTTCCAGCAGATGTTACTAGTTATTAGCCCTATTCTAAAAAGCCTGCATGGTATCCAATAAAACCTGTGTAGGATTTTGTATTGAATAAATTTACATCTAATTTCTTTAATATATTTACTATTATCTGCCAAAATTTGTTCCCAGATATCTTTGTCAATTTCACAATCAAGTTCCCTCTGCCAAATTATTCTTAAATTTTCACATGTGCCACTGGTCAAACAAATCGATTTATTGTAAATTACTGATGCCTTATGATTACATGGATATTGGAAGTAGTCAACAACTAGATTGTCTACATTATTTGGCTGACTTTTTTCCATTATGCAGTGTCTAATCTGCAAGTACTTCCAGAAGTCACCCTTCTCTCGAAGATCATACTCCTGAACTAGATCAGCAAAGGATTTAAAGGCGCCGTCTTTATAGAGGTCATTAATTGTATGAAGTCCTTTCTCTACCCAGCTTTTCCAAAACACTGTTTCCCTATTCTAATTTCTGGGTTATGCCATAGTGAGGCATATTGCTGCTAATAATGTGAAAGTTTGTGTAGCTCATGAATCTTTGCCCAGACCTCCCTAGAGTGCTTAATAATTGGGTTTTTATCTCTCTCTATACCAGTCACTTGTTGGGATAATACTTGTATAGGATGAAAGGGTGTGGCATAGACCCCGAAGCCGTTTGTTTTCAGGATAATGGCTGGCTGGTGAAATTATTGGCTGGCTAGCTGACTCAGCCAAAACCTTAATGGCTGCTGCAGCCACCAAAATGTTTATGGCTACAAATGGCTGATACTGGACGTCACTGTGTGGCATATATCCGGGCGAACGGATCAAACAAATGGGGGGAATAAATAGCAAATTACCACAGGTCCCCTGGTCTCTTACTTCATTGTAAATATAAATCTAGCAAGATTGTAGTTCAATGCTAATAATAAGCTAATCTGGATTGTTCGAGGAAGGCATCTAGCTATCTACTCTCACTAGCAATGACCAGTGAAGGACTGGCAGCTATCTTACTATGATGAAAGTAGAGTGGTGGAGTACTTTTTTTTTTATCAATCTCGAAGTATGTGAAACAAACAAACAAACAAAAAAAAATACCTTTACACTTTCCCTCAGCAGCGGCAAAGAATGCAGCCATCTCGTCGATATCGGAGTCGATTGATGCTCTGGGTGGGTTCCCGGGTTCCCCAGTGTATCGTGGTAACGGTGTGAGGGGCGGGAAGCCAGACAGGTAGTCACAACGGCAAGCTTGTGGTGGCTCTCTGTGCTGTGATATCAGTTCTAAATCTCTACAGTGTATGCCTATACGTCTCTATTGTGTTACTACTAGTGTGTACAGTTGATCATGTTTGTGTCACTTTTCTTGTAGCTCATGATGTGGATAAACCCATTATTTGATGTACACAATTCTTAGTGGCTCAGCCAAATTTTATTAGATAGCGGCTCAAATTGGCTTACAAAATTATTGGCTGGCGGCGGCTCAAATTCTAAATGGCGGTTTTAGTGGCGCCTGGCGGCGGCTTCGGGGTCTAGTGTGGCAAGAGTCTCTTCTATGGTGGCCCATCTTAAGCCAGACACCATTCCGCTCCAATGTTTAGCTATCTTAGCCATTTCAAAAGACAAGCTATACTATCTAATATTACTGTAGGTAAACCCAGCCCACCTTTATCCTTAGGCGTGAACAGTTTGCTCAATTTAAATCTAGGTTTCCTCCCTGCCCAAAGAAGTTCCTTGATGAGATTATCATACTGTTTAAAATCTGGTATACTGAGTGGAAGCATCATGGATATATAATTAATTTGTGGGGCAATCACCATTTTAATAACATTTACTTTGCTACACAAGGTCAGGTTTAACTTCTCCCATTTCCCTATATTTGTCTTGATTTTTTGAAGCAGTGGATCATAGTTCAATGCAGTCATTTCACTAAAGTCTGTGCTCAACTTAATACCCAGGTAGACCATGCCCTTTGGGATCCATTTAAAGTTATACTGTGTCATTACTTGTGGATGACAATGTTTGGATATTGGCATTGCTTCAGATTTGGTCCAATTAATTTTGTAACCTGAAAGCTGAGAATATTCACTGATAGTATCCATTAAAGCAGGTGCGGAGTTTTGTGGGTCACTAGTCAGAAAAAGTATGTCGTCAGCATAAAGCATTAGCTTATGTTCACTACCCCCTCCTTTCACTCCTTTGATGGAGGAGTTTGCTCTTATAGCTACCGCCAGAGGTTCCAAGACAGTTGTAAATAGAAGAGGTGATAGAGGACACCCCTGTCATGTTCCTCTGGAGAGGTTAAAGAATGATGAGATCAGACCATTTGTCATAACTGCTGCCTTAGGATTACTGTAAAGTATCTTAATCCATTTCATGAAACCAGTTCCAAACCCAAATCTTGACAGGGCCGAGTGAAGAAAACCCCACTCGACCCTGTCAAAGGCCTTCTCAGCGTCCAATGAGACTGCAGCCACCGATGCAGTGTTGGAGGAGTGTAACCATATCAAATGTATAAGCCTTCATAGATTATCAGTCGAAGATCTACCCTGTAAGAAACCAACCTGGTCTGGGTGTATAATGTCTGGTAAAACTGTTTCTAGCCTTAGGGCCAATACCTTGGCCAGTATTTTGCTATCTACATTAATTAGGCTAATTGGCCTGAAAATGGCAGGATCTGTATGGTCTCTGCCTTTTTTAGGAATCAATTATATGAGCGCTTCATTCAGAGATGGTGGAAGTGAGCCGGTCTGAAAAGCCTCTTCATACACCTTAGTCAAAACTGGAGTAATTATGTCTATATACTCTTTGTAATATTCAACAGGAATCTACATAGAGCATATTCAGCCTTTTTGTTAAATATTTCATGTATTTTGAATTTACATTTGCAAATATTATTAAACAGACTATCTGTATAATGCTTGGCCAGTTCTTTCTCCATTATGATTAATTCTGCTTCCAATTTTTTAACAGTGTTAATGTGCTCTTTTTTCTTTTTGGAAGTTTGTGCAATTATTTTACCTCTAATGTAAGCTTTTGATGCCTCCCAGACCATTGCCACACTGTCTGTACTACCCATGTTGATCTCAAAAAACGATGATAGATCTTCAGCCAGTTCATTATGAAATACCTCATCTTGCAGCATGGAAGTATCCATCCTCCATCTACCTCGCCTGATTCTGTCTGGGTGTATATTTATACAGAGTTCAACAGGTGCATGATCTGACAGTGAAATAGCATTAATGTTGCTGTCGATGACAGCATTGATTAGATTCTGAGAGATCAAAATAATATCTATACATGAAAAGGACCTGTGGCAATGAGAGTAAAAAGAATATTCTCGTTTATTTGGACTAACCAAATGCCATATGTCAATCAAACCATTGTCTCTCATCAACATGTGAATGGCTGCTCTATCCTTAGGTATTACAGTTCAGGAAAATCTGCTTTTATCTAATGTATTATCCAAAACCTCGTTAAAATCTCCTGCCAAAACCACTTTACCTTGTGCATTCCCCAATATGCTATTAACCTCATGGAAAAAAGATGGCTTGTCTTTATTGGGGGCATAAATATTACAGAGTATTAATTACATGCCGTTTATGATGGTATCAAGACCTAATTCTACCATTCGCGCCCCTAAATTCCCTTACCAATGAGAAATTTAACATTTTGTGTACCAAAATAAGAACTCCATTTTTCTTGCTGGAAAAAGAACTATAAAAAACTTGCCCCACCCAATCTCTTTTAAATTGTTTAGCCTCATCATCCTTTAGATGTGTTTCTTGAATAAATGCTATGTCTGTTTGTTGAAGTTTAAGATATGAGAGCACCTTCTTCCTTTTCACTGGGTTTCCACATCCATTTATGTTCCAGGACACTACCTTAACATAAGAATTATCTGTCATTCAGGTCTTGTGGAAAACAAATTAAAATATTGAGCATATAAAGGCAATTCCATTTTGTCTGACCTTCTTAAGACATTACCAGAGCTTTTGTACTGCTGAATAATTTCAAAATCAAAATGTCCAGAACTGGCAAGTGAACAAACATGACCAAACCGGTCAACAAAAACCCTCCCTTATCAGTAGAAGAAAACATTCACACACAAGAGACTCCTACTAACTGGAGACTCTTCCTTTTTTTAAATCAGTCCAAATACCAAAAAAGAAAAAGAAAATCTGACTTGGTCTGTGGAACGTCCAACTCTCCTAGATTCAGATAGCTACACAAAAACCGTCTAGCCACACCATACCTTTCTCAAACTCTCCATTAGTGGTAAATGCCATTGTACATTAGTCGTCACCAATGTCATCTCTTCCATCGCCCTCCGCCTCAGTCATTCTTTGCTCAATGAACTTGACAGCCTACGACGTGTCTTGAAACTTTCTGTTCCTCCCATTCCATGTGAACCATAGTGTCGCAGGAAATGCGAGGGTGAACTTCACTTTCTTGGCGTGCAGTAGTTGTTTGGACATTATAAAGGCCTTTCTGCTTTCAGCCAGATCCTTTGTCATATCTGGAAAAAGCGAGAGGTTGCATCCGCTCCACGTTGCTCCCCCTTTCTCCCTCGCTGCTTTAAGCACCTTTTCTCTCGCAGATGAACATAAGAATTGAATCATTATTAGTCTTGGTGGTTGGTTTTCCTCCAGACGATATCCGGGAGAACGATGTGCCCTTTCAATCTCAAATTCACTGTCAATGTCCATGCCTAAACCCTCAGACAAGATCCTTTCAATGCATGCCTTTAAGTTGTTTCCCTCAGCGCCCTCCTTCAGACTTAGCAGCCTGACATTGTTACGGCGGCTTCTGCTTTCCAAATCTTCTACATGACTCCACAGTGTGTCTATACGCCTACGGTGTACCTCGCGGTCATTGACCAACTGTTGGGTAGTGTCCTCCACTTCGGATATTTGGGTTTCAGCCTCAGTCAGCCATTCTTGCATGGCACTTACAGCATTTTTCAGTTCCATTGTAGTCTCTTTAATAGTTGACACGTCCGTAGGCACTGTATTGAGCGTAGAGCTCATTTTACTCACTTCAGTGAAAAGGTTTTCCAGGCTAGCATTGTGTTCAGAGTGTTTTGGGATGGCACCACCAGTGTCCCTGTCAGGCTTTCCACGCGTGTTCATGAAATACTTCGAGGATGAAGCCATAATCTATATTTGACAGATAAATTGATGAGGAAATTATGAAGCTATTGACGAGTATAACAAATAATCGTAAATGAGGAGATATTGACGGATAAATTACATTATTTCGGTGACGCTTCTGGACAACTCCTAGTGTGCGGCCATCTTACTCGGCAATCCCACGTGACTCCCACTGTGCAATAGTTATAATGTTAATGATTTTAAAAACTGATCATTAGCATTATGGAGCCAACCAATCTAGCTGATCCCATCCCACAGTGCCTGACAACATAAGCTGAAAATATGCTCAGGAAAAAAAGCCTCTACTGGCCCTAGGTCTGCCTGCACCCATACTGAAGACACTTTTTTGAGTACCTCTGACGTCTCGATACAGAACTAGTGCATGATAAATATGCCACATTGCTATAATTGTCAATGTATAAATAAACTATTTTGTTGAACAATATTTTTTAATTTATTTTCTTGATAAAATATATCAAAAAGAAAGTACCAATAGGCTTAAAAAAAGCCTGTAGAATGGGTACTTCTTTTGAATACAGTGGTGCCTGAAAGTTTGTGAACCCTTTAGAATTTTCTATATTTCTGCATAAATATGACCTAAAACAACATCAGATTTTCACCCAAGTCCTAAAAGTAGTTAGAGAACCCAGTTAAACAAATGAGATAAAAATATGATACTTGGTCATTTATTTATTGAAGAAAATGATCCAATAACATTATCAGCAAAGGACTAGAGACCAGAGGTTTAAGCTGAGATACATGAAAAGGTAGAGTGAACACGTCGCATGGTGAGTGGTAATGCAAGTCTAATAGAACATGGGTTGATTACCTTCTTGATGATGAAGGGTCCAAGGAACCTGGGTGCTAGCTTGTGAGAGACGGTCCTAAGTGGCAGGTGGCGCGTGGAGAACATAACTCGTTGACCTACTCGGTAGGTGGGTGCCTTGGAGTGATGTATGTCGGCCTGCCTCTTGGATGCGAGTGCGGAGCAAATGAGTCTGCTCTGGGGCAATGCCCACGTCCTCCTGCACCAGCGTATAAAGAGCTGGGCTGAGGGTACGGCGACCTCCTCCTACTGGCTGGGGAACAGTGGTGGTTGGTAACCTAGTGAGCACTGGAATGGAGAGAGACCTGTGGCAGAGGAAGGGAGAGTGTTATGTGCATATTCGATCCAAGGTAGGTACCTGCTCCAAGAACTGGCATCCCTGGACGTCATGCACCTGAGTGCAACCTCCAAAGCCTGGTTCACCCGTTCTGCCTGGCTGTTGGTCTGTGGGTGGAAGCCTGAGGAGAGACTACAGGTGGCCCCGATGAGTTTGCAGAAGGTTCTCCAGAACTGTGCAGTGAACTGAGGACCCCGGTCAGAAACTCTGTCGGTAGGCAGACCATGTAGGCGGAAAACGTGGTGAAGTAGTTCTGCGGTCTCTTTGGCTGAGGGGAGCTTGGGCAGAGGAATGAAATGGATGGTCTTAGAAAAACGGTCAATAACAGTGAGGATACATGTGTTGCCACCTGAGTTGGGGAGTCCTGTGATGAAGTCCAGGGCGATGTGAGACCAAGGTCGATGCGGAGTCGGGAGGGGTCTTAGCAAGCTGGCAGGGGGTCAATTGGCTGTCTTGTTCCGGGAGCATGTGTCGCAGGCTGCCATGAAATCCTGGACGTCCTCCTTGATGGATGGCCACCAAAAGCGCTGCTGGATGAGAGCCAGGGTTCGGGCGGCTCCCGGATGACAGGCCAGCTTGGAGAAAATGACCCCACTGCAGCACCTGGAATTGCACAGAACAGGCAACAAACAAATGGTTAGGAGGAGTGTTGTTGGGGGTACAGTACCTTCACTGGGGTCCTGCTCCAGGGCCTTCTGCACGAGTGTCTCAACCTCTAGAATGGCAGCTCCCACCAGGCAGTGTGGAGGAAGGATGGTCTTGGGCGGCTTGAACTCTTCTTGGTGGGAAGAGGACATCCTGGACAGGGCGTTGGGTTTGCCGTTCTTGGAGCCGGGACAGTAGGAGAGCGTGAAGTTGAACCGGGAGAGGAAAGACCAACGGGCTTGATGGGAATTAAGGCATTTGGCGGACTTGAGGTACTCCAGATTCTGAATGGTCAGTTCAGACTAGGAATGGGAGCTCTGACCCTTTAAGCCAGTGCCTCCACTCCTCCAAAGCTAGTTTAACAGCCAGTAGTTCTCGGTCGCCAATGTCGTAATTCTGGTCGGCTGGGGATAGCCGGCAGGAGAAGAAGGAGCATGGGTGGACCTTGTTGTCACTGGCCATCTGGGATAGTATAGCTCTGACCCCTGACTCAGAAGTGTCGACCTCAACAATAAACTGCTTGGTTGGATCGGGTATGGTGAGAACGGGTGCTGTGGTAAACCTGTGCTTGAGTGTGGAAAAGGCCTTCTCTGCTTCCTCCCCCCACTTGAATTGGGTCTTGGTTGAGGTCAGGGCCGAGAGAGGTCTGGCCACCATGCTGAAGTTGCGAATGAAGCGCCTGTAGAAGTTGGCAAGTCCTAGGAAGCGCTGGAGCTCTCGTCTTGAAGATGGGGTGGGCCAGTCAGTGACTGCCACCAGCTTGAGGGGGTCCAGTTGAATCTTCGTTGGAGCGATGATGAACCCCAGGAACAAGATGGAGCCTTGGTGGAACTTGCTTTTCTCTGCCTTAACGAACAGTTTATTTTCTAGCAGGCATTGGGGGACCTGCTGGACATGACTCTGATGTTCCTCCAGGGAGGAAGAGAAAATCAAGATGTCATCCAGGTATATGAAGACAAAGGTGTTAATAAAGTCCCCTTAAGACATCGTTAACTAGCACCTGGAATACCGCGGGCACGTTGGTCAGGCCGAAAGGGACTACAAGGTACTCATAGTGGCCTGTGGTGGTGTTGAAGGCTGTCTTCTACTCGTCCCCTTCCCTGATCCTAACTAGGTGATAGGCATTGCGTAAGTCCAGTTTAGTGAACACCTTAGCTCCCTGGAGTAGTTCGAAGGCTGTGGTCATGAGCGGTAGTGGGTAGCGGTTCTTGACCGTGATGGCGTTGAGACCTCAATAGTCAATGCAGGGACAGAGTGACTTGTCCTTCTTTTCGATGAAGAAGAACCCCACCCCTACTGGAGAGGAGGAAGGGCGGATAATCCCAGCTGCCAGTGACTCCGTGATGTGCTTCTCCATGGCCTGTCATTCAGCGGGTGAGAGAGAGTAGAGACGTCCCTTGGGTGGCGTCAACCCAGGCAGGAGGTCAATCCCGCAATTGTAAGGCCTGTGAGCAGGGAGGGACACTGCTCGGGTTTTACTAAAAACTGGCTTGAGATCCAGATATTCTGGAGGCATGTGAGAGAGGTCGGGAAACTCACTGGCTGAGGGCTGTGGTGGTTTGGCAGGAGGCAGAGCGGAGTTCAGGCAGGAAGCCAGGCAGGAAGGACTCCAGCCTAAGATGGTGTAATCAGTCCAGTTTAAGTTGGGGTTGTGCTGCATCAACCAGGGTAGTCCAAGAATAACAGGAACGTGAGGGTTGTTCATGACATGAAGTGTTATCATTTCAGAGTGATTGCCTGAAATCCTTAGAGTGAGTGGGGTGGTGAGGTGAGTGATGGTGGTCAAACCAGTGCCATTGAGTGTCAGGACGGTGAGAGGGACCTCGAGCGTGAGTAATGGGATTCCGAGATCCTTGGTAGTGGCGGAGCAGATCAGGTTCCTGTCCACCCCCGAGTCGACGAGTGCCTGAAGATGGTGATGCTGGTTGTTGTGCATGATGATAACAGGGAGCAACGGTCGATCAGCAGGGGACTGGTTCCGAGCATTGCCCACCAGGACCCCTTGATTAACTGGTGGGTTCGTCCTTTTTAGTGGGCAGGCTCGGCAGATGTGTCCTTGCTGACCACAGTAGAAGCAGGCCCCCATGTTCTGCCGGCACAGTCATTCCTCTGCTGACACCCATACCCGATCTACCTGCATGGGTTCGACGGAGGAGGCAGGAGGTGGGGAGAAGTTGCAGCTGAGGTGGCTCTTCTCTCTCCTCCGTTGTAGGACCCAAGCGTCGATACGATTGGCGAGGTCCGATGGCAGTTCCCGAGATACCATTTCGTCCTTGATGTCGGACAAGCCATGTAGGAACGCATCGACCTGGGCACTCTCGTTCCAGTTGCATGACACTGCCAACGTCCGGAACTCGATGGCATAGTCCGAGGTAGATCGGGGCCCCTGCCGCAGCTCCATGAGCTCCCTAGCCGCTTCCTGACTGGACAGAGAGCGGTCAAATGTTCCCTCATTTCCTCAGAGAAGTCCTTGAACCTGGAACAAAAGGACACATTGGCATGCCAGACCGCTATTCCCCATTCCCTGGCCTTGCCGGTGAAGAGCATGATGACATAAGCTACCCAGGAGCATTCTGTGGGGAAAGCCATGGGTTGTAGCTCCAAGATCAATGAACACTGAGACAGAAAAGATCTGCAGGTACCTGGTTACCTGCTGTAGGGCTGAGGCAAAGGAAGTCTCGGCGAGTGGCGAGTGGCGGTGGTGGGAGGTGAAGAAGGAGGCGGCTGGGCAGGGGGAGGCATGACTTGGGAGTTGTGTGGCTAGGAGGTTGAGTGAGTTGGACAGGGTGGACAGGTTCTGGGTGATCTGCTTGAGTTCCTGTTGGTGGGTCCTGAGGAGGGCTACTTACTGCTGCATAGCCACTCTCAGATGGTTCAATTATGCTGGATCCATGTTGGCCAAAACGTACTGTTATGGGTGGTGAGATGTGGTGAGTAGGATCCAAGAGCAGAATACAGACCAGTAAATCAAATAATAAAAAAAGATTTAATAGGAGTAAAAAAACAAAAAAATAATCTAGAAAAAACTAGGGACAAAAAACGAGGCAGGCAAGGACAAAAATGTGAGCATAAAAAATAGTCCAGACAAAAAAACTAGAGACAAAATCATAGCACAACAAACATGAAAAAAAGACAAAAACATAGAGCAAAAAACTGTGACAAGAATAGGCAAAACAGAGAGCAAAAATCCAAGAAGCAATAATGGCACAGAGACGATGTGAAAAACCAACAAGACATTCTGGCAAGGTCCCCTTCTTCTTCTTCTTCTTCTTCTTGGATTTTTATGGCGGTTGGCAACTTAACGTATGAGGTGCATTACCGCCACCTGCTGGACTGGGGTATGGTTCAAGAGCCTATTCTACAACTAACCTGGGTGACTAAAAAAAAAAAAAGAGAGAGAAAGAAAATGATTGGTGACACTAGAACCTCTGAATAAGCCCTGTATCCCTCAGAAACTTAAAAACATAATTATAGCAGACATGGCCTGAGCTTACTCTCAAAAGTTCCTGTATATTCAAACTTAGTTTTTCTTTTCTCAGCTGTTCCATTAAGACGTTCCTTTCTGCTTGATATTCAGGACATTCACACATGACATGTTGTACAGATTCTGGGCTACCACAAAACTCACATCTTCCATCTACATGCTTTCCCATAAGTGCTAGGGTGACGTTCAGCCTAGTGTGCCCAAATCTCATCCTTGAAAGAATGTCTTCTTCTCCCTTACTCCTGTTTGAGGATCTACATCGACCTATACTATTTTGTATGCTGTGTAAATGCCTTCCAGTATGTCCACTGTCCCATAGAGACTGCCATGATTCTCTAGTTTTTCATTTTATTATGCTTTTGACTTCAGCCTTGCTGTAGTCCACTTCTAACTCAACATTGCTGTTGCTGGCAGCTTTTTTGGCACAGCTATCAGCCATTTCATTGCCTGCTACTCCTATGTGAGCAGGTACCCATACAAAAGAAAGTTTTACTCCGTTTTTTAGCAAGGTGTTGCAGACTTGTGATATATTGGACACTACATCCTGCCTTGATTTTGACTGCCAGGTATCAATGCTGATCAGCGCAGAACTGGAGTCTGAGGCAATAACTACCTTGTCAGGCCTATTCCGCTCCACCCACTGCAGTGCAATCCACACAGCAACTCATTCAGCCGTGTAGACGGCTAAGTCATCCGTGACTCTCATGCCTACTTCAGTGCTGTGTTCAGGGATGACAAATGCAACCCCAACTGATCCATCTGTTTGTTTGGAGGCATCAGTGAATATTTTAACCTCATCCCAATATTTCTCATTTAAATACTCTTGCACTCTGTATTTATCCAGTTCTTCACCTTGTTTTTCTTCCAGCAGCAGGAAATCAGTGGGCACCCCTTCCATAACCCAAGGCGGAGTAGGTGGAATAAACACAGTAGGGCTGATTTTCAAGTCCCCAATAGCCATACCTTTCACCCTTTCACCAATCATCCAACCATAACTCCTGGAGTGTGCCTGCAACCTTTCTTGACATGGCTGTAATACACACTGGCTTATGTGGTCAACTCTATGTCCTTTCAGATTTACCCAAAATACAGAGGCCAGTTGATCCCTTCTGAGATGAAGGGGCATGTCCTCCATCTCAACTTGTATGGCTGCCACAGGGGTGGTGTTCATGGCACCACAACACAGCCTTAATGCTTGGTTCTGGACCACATCCAGTTTCTTCAGCAGCGTATTGGCTGCTGAGCCATAAATGAAACTACCATAATCCAGTACAGACCTTATTAGGCCAGTGTATATTGACCTCAAGGCAAGTCTATTTGCTCCCCAATCTGTACTACGTAGGCATCGCATCACATTAAGGACTTTTTTACATCTTTCCAACATACTATCAATATGCAGTGCCCATGACAGCTTTTGGTCTAGCCACATGCCCAAATACTTAAAAGAGTTAACCCTTTCCAGTTCTAGACCAGATATTGCAATTTTAATGTCTTCCACCACCTTCTTTCTAGTAAAGATCATTGTTTTTGTTTTTTGCACAGAGATTCTGAAGCCCCATCGAATGGCCCATGTCTCCACCGCAGTGACTGCCTGCTGAATTTTCCTGCCCACAAAGTCAAGATTTCTCCCTCTTTTCCACAGGGCACCATCATCAGTGTATAGGGCAACCTCCACATGGTTCTCTACTTCGCTAAAAATCCCATTTATCATTATGGCAAACAACAGGGGGCTGACTATGCTTCCTTGTGGAATGCCATTTTCAGTTGCATAGCTCTGACTAAATACACCATTTATCCTAACCTTAATGGTTCTGGCTGTTAGGAACTCCCTGATCCAGATAAACGTTCTCCCCTTAAACCCCATTTTTTGCAGCTTAATCAGCAGGCCCTCTTTCCACATCATGTTGTAGGCTCTCTCAATATCAAAGAACACAGCTACAACATTCTCCCTGTTTGCCTGCGCTCTCCGTATAGCGTCCTCTAGGACCACTAATGGGTCCATTGTGCTTCTGCCCCTTCTGAATCCACTCTGGTAGCCCTGTATCAAACCTTTCGACTCAATTATATAGCTCGTTCTGTCATTTATCATTTTCTCCATAGTCTTTCCCATCTGTGAGGTTAGAGCTATTGGCCTATAATTACCTGGGACTTGCGGGTCTTTGCCAGGTTTCCTAATAGGAATAATGATGGACTCTTTCCATGCTTTTGGAATTACTCCCTCTGTCCAAATTTTATTATAGAGCGCCAATAGCACTTCTTTTCCCTTATCTGTTAGATTTCTCAACATGGAGTAGCATATCCTATCCCCCCCAGGAGAGGAGTTGCCTAACTTCCTAAGAACTTTATTCAGTTCAGTAATAGTGAACAGTGCACTCACTTCCCATCCTATCACATCCATACTGTCCTCCGTTCTCACACTTTCCTGCTGATGATTCTGTACCGTCTCATCTCTTGCCATCCTTTCCTGTTGGGAGAGGTTTTCAGAGCTATGAACTTTGCTCAGCGTTTGGGCTATAATCTCTGCTTTTCCAATGTCGGTTGTAATTACAGTATCCCCATCTAACAATCCAGGGTATCCATATTGCTTCCCACTCCCCTTCATCCTCTTTATCATACCCCATACTTTCCCCACTGGTGTATCCCGCCCTATCGAATCGCAGAACTTTCTCCAACAATCTTTCTTGGCCTGTCTGATGGTTCTCCTCACATTTGCCTGGGCCTTTTTAAACAAAACCAGATTCTGAAAATTATGAGTTCTCTTCAACACTCTAAACGCTTTATTTCGCGCTTTAATTGCCATTCTACATTCGTTAGTCCACCAAGGGACAATCCTACCTAGGCTCCCAGGTTTAGTTTTAGGGATTGCTGCTGTAGCTCCTCCGACTATGCCAGCACTAATCTATAAACACAACTCTTCTACATCTCCATTTGTATCTACTAGGGACAGTAGAGCATCACTGACCTCTCTAAATTTTTCCCAGTCAGCTTTTCCCAGAATCCACCTCTCACTGTGAACCACTTGCTCCGCTGTATAATTCATTCCCACTTCAATTTTAATTGGGAAGTGGTCACTGCCCACTGCATTAGCTCTCAGCACTTCCCACCCACACTTGTCTGCCAATGTTGCTGTAACCAGCGTTAAGTCAATTGCAGACTCTGTCCCTCTTGCTATATCCATTCTAGTGCCTGACCCATCATTTAGACATACCAATTCTTCCCTATCCATAAATTCTAGAATTACATCCCCATTACCATCACTCTTATCTCCCCATAATGAGCTGTGCGCATTAAAGTCCCCACACCATATCACTCTCCCTTTTGTATCCTCCCAAATTTCCTCCAACTGACTCAATCGTAATTGCTGACATGGGTTGTAGAAATTAATAATTTCTAGATTCTTTCCCTATCCAGACCTCTATCATCACATATTCTAATTCTTTCCCTCTTTTGACCTCCCTATACTGAGTGTCTGTTCGTATAAATGTCATAACTCCCCCACCCCTACCATAATCTCTGTCTCTCCTAACTGACGAGTATCCTTTAATACAGAAGTCAAGCTTAGGATGGCAAGGTCCCCTTCTGAGAACGGCCTTTATATACACAGCAGAGCAAACCAGGAAGTGAATGTGGGCAAGATGAAAGTTCTGTCCTGGATCCGGATTAGTGCTGAGCTGGGAGATAATAAATCTCTGGAGTGGAAGTCCGGGGAGGAGCATGACAAGTACTAAATATAAGTCTATGTAAAACAAATTTTAAATAAAAACTGCTTTGTTAACTTAATACCACATACTGATTTTTAAAAAAATAAATAACCATCTGGATGTCGATAATTGTGGAACAGTGTCAATAACTATGGACAAAGGCGTCAATAATTGTGGAACAGTGTCATGTGATCTGATATGCTAAGTAATCTGGAATCAACTCAATATTTTCCAGTGGAAGGTAATGATGAGAGATGAGTTTGAGTAATTATTCATGCACAATTTACATATTGAAAGTCTTTTCTACTTTTGCAACGGCCAAAAGATTGTTAAAGGACCCATGGCATGGTGGTTTGTTGATGCTTTAAACGGGATCGTGGAGGCTTCTGGATGTTATATCCGCAGCCTTTCTCGAAATGAACCCTCGGAACGTAGATATAGCCTCCTGGAAGAAAGCCCCATTTCAGCCCTTTTCCCAGTGCGTCGTTTTGCTAATGAGAAGCATGGAGGCGGGGAAGGGTAGAGGGTGGGGGTGTGCCATGGGGGAGGGGGAGGGGCTGCCGTCTGCCTCCCAAGCCGGCCGAGAGCGCTCCTCGTCGGGCACGGCCAGGCGGGCGAATGCCCTGGTCCGTCCGCCCTGTCTAAAAAAAATGGTACAACTCAAGCCCATGGTAAAACTGGGACTTTGTCATTTTTTCCCGCCTGAGGCCCATGGTAAAACTGAGCAGTGGGACTTTGTCATTTTTTTCCGCCTAAGGCCCATGGTAAAACTGCACTTCCAGGAGGTGCTGCCGTCTGCCTCCCAAGCCGGCCGAGAGCGCTCCTCGTCGGGCACGGCCAGGCGGGCGAATGCCCTGGTCCGTCCGCCCTGTCTAATAAAATGGTACAACTCGAGCCCATGGTAAAACTGGGACTTTGTCGTTTTTTTTTCAGCCGGAGGCCCATGGTAAAACTGAGCAGTTTTACCATGGAGGAGTGGGGACTTTGCCGTTTCCTCCCCCCAACTCGCCCCTGGAAGAACCGCTGCCTCCACGGGCGGCCGGTGCCGCTGGAGGGCCGCCCGCGCAACTTCGGCTACCAACAAAAGATTGGATCTAGGGCTGACTTTCAATGGATCGCAGCGATGGAGCTGCTCTGCCACTCACGACACCCCGGCCCAGAATCAGGGAAAAATACCGCACGCTGACGTCATTAAGGTGCGACGCGAGGAAATAAAATAAATTCAACAAATGTTTGGGTTTTTACTGAACAAACAAACAAATAAAATGAACGAGTGACTTAAAAAAAAGAATGTGGGTGTCTTTGTAAAAACTGTTTTGATTGGCTATTATAACAGAGGTAGCGCAGAGTACCTGGCTAACTGCAGGAAGCGGTTAGCTGCACAGCTAATGTAGCCATTGCAAACGCACCGATTTTAAAACACGGCAAAATGACTTAACAGTTATACACTTACTTGTTCAGTGTTTGTGGCTGATGCGGCAGGGATGCTTAGTACGGACCCAGGCTTCAGTGACAGTTGATGTGCAAAACCTGCCCTGTACTGTCCCAAGTTGTGGAAACATTCCTCAGGAAAATGCTTCCGACAAACATACACCGTCTTAGGTAGACTTGATGGCGTATTATTGAAGTAAATAAAATTAAGCCACTGCGTCTTCAGGGGCTTTCCCGTCGGCAGTAAAAACAGACTCTTTTCTGTGTTGTCACATCCATGTACAGCGCAATTTCCATGTTTCGCTCACTTAGGTGATGCCATGTTGTTGTGTCCTCTATGGTCTCCTCACTACAACTGGGCGGGCAATCCATACGGTGGGTGGGAATCCAGAGGGGGGGGCATGGGGATCATCTCCCTTGCTGACGTAGTAAAGGGAAGAGCTTATCAACGCGCCATTTTGACGCGCCATTCTCAAATGTTGGGCATAGTTTGGTTTACACATTATGAAATTTCTAGCCACTGGGGTGACTTAAGAACGTCAGAGGAACTCATTTTAACGTTAAAAAACCTCAGAAAGTGAAAATTTCATGCCATGGGGCCTTTAAGGTGTCGATAATTGTAGCCGCCGCTCTATATAGAAAAGCTTCATTTCACTTATTTAATGTCGTTATCTATTACACACCCTTTGCAGGGTGAAGTTACTTGAGTTCTGCAAAAGGAAACTCCATCCATCCATCCATTATCTGTAGCTACTTATCCTGTTCTACAGGGTCGCAGGCAAGCTGGAGCCCAACCCCAGCTGACTATGGGCGAGAGGCGGGGTACACCCTGGACAAGTCGCCAGATCATCACAGGGCTGACACATAGAGACGAACAACCATTCACACTCACATTCACACCTATGGTCAATTTAGAGCCACCAATTAACCTAACCTGCATGTCTTTGGACTGTGGGAGAAACCGGAGCACCTGGAGGAAACTCACGCAGACACGGGGAGAACATGCAAACTCCACACAGAAAGGCCCTCATCGGCCACTGGGCTCGAACCTAGGACCTTCTTGCTGTGAGGCAACAGTGCTAACCACTACACCACCGTGCTGCCTGCAAAAAGAAACTGTTTAATATTAATGGCTTATCAGCTTCTCAGTAATTATATTGTCCCATTCATAACAAAATTTTTCCATATCATTATTCAGATCATTATTATGTTTATCCAGATCACCATGAGGGAACTGTTAATTTAGGAGATAAGGAGATAAGGCTTTGATTTTGTTTGTGTGCTATGTCCCTGCTGAAAACGAGACTTTAATGAAACAATTTTATTCAATCTTCTTATTGTTATTTCAACAAAGCCCATTTATGGTTACGTCTTTTCACTTTTTAAGGACGTGTCTTAATTCCACGAGGTTAATGAAGTTGTTTTGCAGGCCATTGGTGCTCCAATGCTTCCTCCAAGCAAGTGACTATGTAATTAAAGTGTTTACCCGACAATAATTACCTGGTAGTATGTTCTTATGTCCTTATCATGTGTTTTCTATCATTCTATCTGGAACCTAGCATAAGCTCATGTCCAAAAAGGGTTACTATGAATGACCATGCACATTTCAATCCCACATTGTTCTTGAAAGCCAAAACTTCCTCCCCCGTGCACTAAACAAAAGTGACTGTATTACTAGAGTACAAAGATCATGGTTCAGATATTTCACTGACACACTGATACTTTATCTGCATTTTATTGTCCTGTAATTTAAAGGATAAACAATTTGTCTCCCTTTGCTGGTCCAGTTGAGTCTGTGCATCAGCCAGCAACCAAAACACTAATTTTCCTTATCGTGCCAAATGAAGTCACCTTGAGTTGATTTACTATTCAGATGGTTCACATACACGATACCCAATGTTCCTGTATTACGTCAGTCAACAGCTGATGTAACTATTGAACAATTTATGACTAGAATTCTTTTCCATTTTTGTAAAGGGAGAGCAGACAATTATATTGACTCTCACGCCAATGTTTATCCTTTATAATAGTCATTATTTATTAACACACATGGTTCAGGTTGTTGGGCCACTAAACACACTGATTTACATATCTGCAGAGGGCAAGGCTTTAGTCGGGTCATCATGTGATTATAGTTCTAACATAAATCAGATATAATCATAAATCATTTTGTGTGCAGATCTGCATGAAATAGTAGAGTTGTAATTGCACTATAACCATCCTCTGGTTATAGTTCTACCATTATCATAATACCTGTATATTTCCACTCTAGTTCTAGTCCTTCAATCTATATCACTTTTAACAATAAAGTAAGTTTACAGAAATTCAGATCTCGAATGAGTTTTCTTCTTCTGGCTGCTCCTATTAGGGGTCGCCACAGCGGCTTACCATGATCTGCATATTTGCATATTTGCATATTTGATTTGATCTGCATTAGTTTTAATACCGGATGCCCTTCCTGATGCAACCCTCCTCAATGTATCCAGGCTTGGAACGGGCACCAAGTATGCACTGGCTTGTACAACCCCAGTGCCTGGGTACAGTGGTGCTTGAAAGTTTGTTACTTTTAGGACTTGTGTGAAAATCTGATGATGTTTTAGGTCATATTTATGCAGAAATATAGAAAATTCTAAAGGGTTCACAAACTTTCAAGCACCACTGTATTTGTACCTCATCTACATGTCTTTAAACTGTGGTAGGAAACCAGAGGAAACCCACACAGATACAGGGAGAACATGGAAACTCCACACACAAATTCCCCCATCAGCCATGAGATTCAAACACAGAACCTTCTCACTGTGAGGCGACAGTGCTAACCACTGCAGCACCATGCCACTCTCAGCGCCCTAATGAGCAAGTTAAAAAAAAAAACCTCCCTGAGATGCCTTGAAGAAAAAATGGAGGAGCCGGACTCACAAGGGAATATCTAAGATGTCATGATCCGCCACAGGCTTCCACTCCGGAGATTTACTATCTCCCGGTTCAGCGCAATCCGGATCTGGGACGTGACTTCCATCTTGCTAGCATTCATTTCCTGGTCTGCTCTGTTGTGTATAAATAGGCCGTTCTCAGGAGGGGACTTTGCCAGAACATCTTGTCTGTTTCTCATGTTGTCTCTGTGCCATTTTTGCTTCTTGGATTTTTGCGCTCTGTTTTGCCTAGTCTTAACCACAGTTTTTGCACTCATGTTTTGTTATTTTTTAAATGTTTTTGCATTACGTCTTTTTGTCTCAAGTTTTTGTCTGGATTATTCTTGCTATTTTTGTTGACTTTTTGGACTTTAATTAAATAATTTTTTTTATTCATTGGATTTTCTGGTTTGTGTTCTGCTTTTGGATCCTATCTCACCACATCTCGCTCCCCTTAACAGTACATTCTGGCCAACATGGATCCAGCTGAACTTAACCATCTGAGAATGGCTATGCAGCAGCAAGGAGTCCTCCTTGGGACCCACCAACAGGAACTCAGGCAGCTCACCCAGAACCTGTCCGACTCACTCAACCTCCTAGCCACACAACTCCAGCACTCCCAAGCCATGCCTACCCCTGCCCAGCCATCTCTTTCTTCACCTCCCGCCACCGCTGCTCTCCACGAACCAAGACTCCCTTTGCCTCAGCCCTACAGTGGAGAACCAGGGACCTGCAGTTTTTTTTGTCACAGTGCTCACTGATCTTGGAGCTTCAACCTCTGGCTTTCCCCACAGAACGCTCCCGGGTAGCCTATACCATCATGGTCATCACCAGCAAGGCCAGGGAATGGGAGACGGTGGTCTGGGATGCTGACGCACCCTGTTGTTCCAGCTTCAAGGAATTCTCTGAGGAAATGAGGCAAACATTTGACTGCTTTCTGTCCAGCCGGGAGGTGGCAAGAGAGCTCATGGAGCTGCGTCAGGGGTCCCGATCTACCTTGGATTACGCCATCGAGTTCCAGGCGTTGGCAGTGTCATGCGGTTGGAACGAGAGTGCCCTGGTTGACACATTCCTATATGGCTTATCTGACGGCATCAAGGATGAACTTGTGTTGCGGGAACTGCCGTCGGACCTCTCCAGCCGGATGGACCTTGCCAATCGCATTGATGTGCGGGTTCAACAAAGGAGGAGAGAGAGGGGCCACCTCAACTTCTACTCCTCTCCACCACCCGCCTTGTCCGTCGAACCCATGTAGGTAGATCAGGTACAGGTGTCAGCGGAGGAACAACTGTGCTGATGGAGCATGGGGGCTTGCTTCTACTGAGGTCAGCAGGGACACATCTGCCGAGCTTAACTGCTAAAAAGACGAGTCCATCAGTGAATCGAGGGGCCCTGGTGGGCAATGCTCAGAAGCAGTCCGCTGCCGATCGATTGTTGCTCCCCGTTATCATCATACTCAACAACCGGCATCACCATCTTCAGGCGCTCATCGACTCAGGGGCGGACAGGAACCTGATCTGCTCCACCACCGCCAAGGATCTTGGAATTCCATTACTCGTCCTCGAGGTCCCTCTCACCGTCCTGATACTCAATGGCACTGGCTTCACCACCATCACTCTCCTCACCACCTCGCTCACTCTAAGTATTTCAGGTAATCACTCTGAAATGATACAACTTCACGTCATGAACAACCCTCACATTCCCATTATTCTTGGATTACCCTGGTTGATGCAGCACAACCCCCACCTAAACTGGACTGACCACACCATCTTAGGCTGGAGTCCTTCCTGCCTGGCCTCCCGCCAAACCACCTCCACCCTCAGCCAGCAAGTTTCCCGACCTTTCTCATGTGCCTCTGGAGTATCTGGACCTCAAGCCTGTCTTCAGTAAGACCCAAGCAGTGTCCCTTCCCCCTCATAAGCCCAATGACTGCGGTATCGAACTCCTGCCAGGGACGGCACCACCCAAGGGACGTCTCTACTCTCTTTCCCCCGCTGAGAGACAGGCCATGGAGAAATACATCACTGAGTCACTGGCAGCTGGGATTATCCGCCCTTCCTCCTCCCCGGCAGGGGTGGGATTCTTCTTTGTGGAGAAGAAAGACAAGTCACTCCGCCCCTGCATTGACTATCGAGGTCTCAACACCATCACAGTCAAGAACCGCTACCCACTACTGCTCATGACTACAGCCTTCAAACTACTCCAGGGAGCCAAGCTATTCACTAAACTGGACTTGTGCAACACCTATCACCTAGTTAGGATCAGGGAATGGGATGAGTGGAAGACGGCCTTCAACACCACCACAAGCCACTATGAGTACCTCGTAGTCCCTTTCGGCCTGACTAACGCGCCCGCAGTATTCCAGGCGTTGGTTAATGATGTCTTGAGGGACTTTCTTAACACCTTTGTCTTTGTTTACCTGGACGATATCTTGATTTTCTCTCGCTCCCTGGAGGAATGTCGGGGTCACATCCGGCAGGTTCTTAAATGCCTGCTGGAGAATAAGCTGTTCATTAAGGCAGAGAAGAGCGAGTTCCACCAAGGCTCTGTCTTGTTCCTGGGATTCATCATCTCACCAGCCAAGATCCAGATAGACCCCCTCAAGCTGGAGGCAGTCGCTGACTGGCCCACCCCATCTTCGAGACGAGAGCTCCAGCGCTTCCTGGGGTTCGCCAACTTTTACAGGCGTTTCATCCGCAACTTCAGCACAGTGGCCAGACCTCTCTCAGCCCTGACCTCAACCAAGACCAAGTTCAAGTGGGGGGAGGAAGCAGAGAAAGCCTTTTCCAGACTCAAGCACAGGTTTACCACAGCACCCATTCTCACCATACCCGATTCTACCAAACAGTTTATTGTCGAGGTCAACACCTCCAAGTCAGGGGTCAGAGCCATCCTATCCCAGAGGGCCAATGGCATCAAGGTCCAACCATGCTCCTTCTCCTGCCGGCTATCCCCAGCTGAACGAAACTACGACATCGGTGACCGTGAACTATGGATCGTGAAACTAGCCTTGGAGGAGTGGAGGCACTGGCTCGAGGGGTCTGACCTCCCGTTCCTAGTCTGGACCGACCATAAAAACCTGGAGTGTCTCAAGTCTGCTAAACGTCTCAACTCCCATCAAGCCCTTTGGTCTCTCTTCTTCTCCCAATTGAACTTCACGCTCTCCTACCACCCAGGCTCCAAGAACGGCAAACCCGATGCCTTATCCAGGATGTTATCTTCCCACCAAGAGGAGTCCAAGCCACCCGAGACTATCCTTCATCCACGCTGCCTGGTGGGAGCCTCTATTCTAGAGGTTGAGACGCTCATGCAGAAGGCTCTGGAGTAGGACCCCAGTGAAGGTAACTCCAACAATATTCCTTGTAACCATCTGTTTTGTCCCCTGTCATGTGCGAACTCAGGTGCTGCAGTGGGGTCACGGTTCCAAGTTGGCCTGTCATCCGGGAGCCGCCCGAACCCTGGCTCTCATCCAGCAGTGCTTTTGGTGGCCATCCATCAAGGAAGATGTCCAGGAGTTCATGGCAGCCTGTGACACATGCTCCCGGAACAAGACAGCCAACCAACCCCCTGCCGGCCTACTAAGACCCCTTCCTACTCCGCAGCGACCTTGGTCTCACATCACCCTGGACTTCATCACAGGACTCCCATTGACCATTTTTCTATGACAGTCCATTTCATTCCTCTGACCAAGCTCCCCTCAGCCAAAGAAACCACAGAACCACATCCACCACGTTTTCCGCCTACATGGTCTGCCTACCGACAGAGTTTCTGACCGGGGTCCTCAGTTCACTGCACAGCTCTGGAGAACCTTCTGCAAACTCATCGGTGCCACCTGTATTCTCTCCTCAGGCTTCCAACCACAAACCAACGGCCAGGCAGAACGGGCTAACCAGGTTTGGAGGTCGCACTCAGGTGCATGGCGTCCAGGGATGCCAGTTCTTGGAGCAAGTACCTACCTTGGATCGAATATGCACATAACACTCTCCCTTCCTCTGCCACAGGTATCTCTCCGTTCCAGTGCTCACTAGGGTACCAACCACCACTGTTCCCCAGCCAGGAGGAGGTCGCCGTACCATCAACCCAGGCCTTTATACACCACTTCAGGAGGATGTGGGCATTGGCCCTGAGAAGACTCATTCGCTCTGCACTCGCATCCAAGAAGCAGGCCGACAAACATCGCTCCAAGGCACCCACCTACCAAGTGGGCCAACGAGTTATGCTCTCCATGCGCCACCTGTCACTTCAGGCCATCTCTCGCAAGCTGGCACCCAGGTTCCTTGGACCCTTCCTCATCAAGAAGGTATAATCAGCCCTTTAAAATTTTCTATATTTCTGCATAAATATGACCTAAAATATAATCAGAGTTTCACACAAGTCCTAAAAGTAGATAAAGAGAACCTGCTTAAACAAATGAGACAAAAATATCATACTTGGTCATTTATTTATTGAGGAAAAGGATCCAATATTCATATCTGTGAGTGGCAAAAGTATGTGAACCTCTAGGATTAGCATTTAATTTGAAGGTGAAATTAGTCAGGTGTTTTCAATCAGTGGGATGACAATCAGTTGTGAGTGGGCATCCTGTTTTATTTAAAGAACAGGGATCTATCAAAGTCTGATCTTCACAACACATGTTTGTGGAAGTGTATCATGGCATGAACAAAGGAGATTTCTGAGTGTAATGGTTCACTAGGCGTGGGTGGAGCACAGAGGACGGCAGGACAGAGATCAGGTTTGCAAAAGGCTTTATTGCCACACTTTTCAGTGAACAATTCTGTATTGGCTAGACACACACACACAGCCAGCGTCTAGTCCGGAGATGAGCCCCTCTGCTCTCACTCTCCCTCCTTAAGTAGGGCGCGGTCACTGGGAAGACACACAAACACAGGTTAATTGCCGTCAGGTGTAGTGATTCTGCCACTTACCTTCCCTGACTCCGCCCTCCTGTCACAGACTGGCGCTTGACCATGCCCCCGCTGCCACATACCCCCACCGCCCGACTCAGGCCGGGCGGCTGTCCGGCCTGCAGCCGACTCCCCCCCCCCCCCCCTTGATGGGAGAGGAAGTCCGCCACGACCATCTGCGCCCCCGGCCTGTGGATCACCTTAAAATTGAAGGGTTGGAGTGCCAGATACCAACGGGTGATCCGCATGTTGGCATCCTTCATGTGGTGGAGCCACTGGAGGGGCACGTGGTCCGAACAGAGGGTGAAAGGGCGCCCCAGCAGGTAGTAGCGGAGGGTGAGGACCGACCACTTGATAGCCAGACACTCTCAATAGTGCTGTAGCGCCCCTCACGCACTGACAGCTTCCTGCTAATGTACAGGACGGGGCAGTCCTCCCCCTCCACCTCCTGGGACAAAACCGCCCCAGCCCTCTGTTCGACGCATCGGTCTGCAACATAAAAGGGAGAGAAAAGTCAGGGGAGTGTAATAGTGGCCCCCCACACAGTGCAGCCTTTACCTCAGAGAAAGCCCGCTGGCATTGCTCCGTCCACTGGACTGGATCTGGTGCCCCCTTTTTAGTGAGATCAGTCAGCGGGCTGGTGACGTCCGAATAATTAGGTATAAACCTACGATAGTAGCCAGCCAGCCCCAGGAACTGTCTCACCCCCTTTTTGGTCTTGGGCCTCGGGCAGGCCACAATTGCTGCTGTCTTGTTAATTTGGGGACGCACCTGCCCATTGCCCAAGTGGAAGCCCAGATACCGTACTTCCACCCGCCCAATCGCACACTTCTTTGGGTTGGCTGTGAGACCCGCTCGCCTCAGCGACTTAAGGACGGCCCTCAGGTGTTGTAAGTGCCGCTGCCAGTCATTACTATAAATGATGATATCGTCGAGGTACGCGGCCGCATAGGTGGCGTGGGGGCGGAGGACCCTGTCCATCAGCCGCTGAAATGTAGCAGGTGCCCCAAACAGCCCAAACGGAAGTGTGACGAATTGGTGCAAGCCGAACGGTGTGGAAAAGGCCGTTTTTTTCCCGGGATAATGGAGTCAAGGGGATCTACCAATAACCCTTT
Source organism: Neoarius graeffei (assembly GCF_027579695.1). NCBI lineage: Eukaryota > Metazoa > Chordata > Actinopteri > Siluriformes > Ariidae > Neoarius > Neoarius graeffei. The sequence goes on along the minus strand of NC_083581.1, from coordinate 29,793,223 downwards.
GTTAAATCCAGCGTCGAGTAAAAACGAGCCGTGCCTAGCTGATCGAGCAACTCATCAATACGAGGCATTGGGTACGCATCAAATTTAGACACCGCGTTGACTTTTCTATAGTCCACACAGAACCGGACTGACCCGTCGGCCTTGGGTACCAAGACCACCGGGCTGCTCCAGTCACTGTGGGACTCCTCGACAATGCCCATTTCGAGCATGGCCTCGAGTTCTTCCCGAACCACTTTTTTCTTGTGCTCGGGTAACCTGTAAGGGAAGCTACGCACTACCACCCCCGGGGGCGTCTCAATGTGGTGCTCTATGAGGTTGGTGCGGCCGGGCAGGGGCGAGAACACATCCGAAAACTTGGTCTGCAACCGGGCAACCTCCGCGAGTTGGGTCGGGGAGAGGTGGTCTCCACAGGGGACCGGAGAGGTACGCGATGCCAATGTTCCCTTTTGCACCTCCGGCCCCAGCTCCGCCTTCTCCGGAACCACCGACACCAACGCCACGGGGACCTCCTCATTCCAGAGTTTGAGTAGGCTGAGGTGGTAAATCTGTAGCGCCCCGCCCCTATCCGTTCGCCTCACCTCATAGTCAACGTCCCTGACTCGCCGTGTGACCTCAAAGGGTCCTTGCCACTTGGCAACTAATTTGGAGCTCGATGTGGGCAACAGTATGAGTACTTTCTCTCCCGGTGCGAACTCCCTAAGGCGCGTACCCTTGTCGTACAGGCGGGCTTGTCGTTCTTGGGCCTGCCGCAAATTCTCCTGAGTTAGGTGCGTGAGCGTGTGGAGTTTTGCACGCAGATCAATAACGTATTGGATTTCGTTTTTACTTGGTGAAGGTCCCTCCTCCCGATTTTCCCGCAGCACGTCTAGGATGCCGCGCGGCTTACGCCCGTATAACAATTCGAACGGGGAGAACCCCGTGGAGGCTTGGGGGACCTCTCGCACTGCAAAGAGCAAGGGTTCGAGCCATCTATCCCAATTACATGCGTCCTCACTTACGAATTTTTAAATTATGTTCTTGAGGGTGCGGTTGAACCGTTCAACTAAACCGTCCGTTTGTGGGTGATACACGCTGGTGCGGATCGGCTTAATACCCAATAACCCATACAGTTCATTCAGTGTACGTGACATAAACGAGGTGCCTTGGTCAGTCAGAATCTCTTTCGGGATTCCAACTCGGGAGATAACGCAGAAGAGTGCCTCCGCAATACTGCGTGCTGAGATATTGCAAAGAGGCACTGCTTCCGGGTATCGCGTTGCATAGTCCACTAGAACTAATATAAAGCAGTACCCTCGTGTTGACCAATCTAATGGCACCACGAGATCCATCCCAATTCTTTCGAACGGGGTCTCGATTAACGGTAGAGGGCGCAAAGGTGCTTTTGGAATGGCCGCTGGATTTACTAACTGGCATTCACGGCACGCCGTACACCACCTACGGACATCGCCGCGAATCCCCGGCCAATAGAACCGGGCCATTATTCGGGCTAGTGTTTTATCCTGCCCCAAGTGTCCAGCCATGGGATTAAAGTGAGTCGCCTGGAATACCAATTCCCGGCGGCTCTTCGGAATTAAAAGCTGCATGACTCGCTCTTTAGTTTGAGTGTCCTGCGTCACTCGGTATAACCTATCCTTCATAATCGCTTAGTAAGGGAAGGACGGGGTGGCGTTCGGCGGGAGCGTTTGACCATCGATTACTCTCACTTGGTCAAACGCATGCCTCAGAGTCTCGTCTCGTGACTGTTCTAATGGGAAATCTGTGAGGGATTCCCCAATAGAGAGAGGAGGAGCCGGCGGCTCCTCACTCTGACGCGGAGATGACGTAGACGGCTCTGTGACAGCTGCTCCCGCCAAAGCGACACCGGGACCTCCCCCTGTTAAATGGCAGGACCCACATCTGCACTAAATGTGTCATTAAATCCCGCAATCCAGGCCAATCAGTCCCCTAAATTAAAGAGTGGGTAAGGCGAGGATTAACCGCCGCCTTCACTATGGCTTTTTCCCCTCTGAAAAAAATGTGGACCAACACCAAAGGGTAGCGGTGAACATCCCTGTGCACACACAACACCTTCACTCCCTGTGCTCCCCCCAATGCCTCATTTTGAACCAGGCTTTGGCGAATTGAGGTCTGATTACAACCAGAATCCACCAACGCCTGATATGTAGCCCCTTGGATACTCACCGGTATGCGATACGCTCCGGCCCGATCGAGGGCGGCTTCTGGCGCGTCGGGGATCCGAACCACAGCGCCCACTTCCATTGCCGTGCACTGCTGTTGAAGATGGCCTGGCTCCCCGCAGCGCCAGCAAACCAGCTAGGGCTTTCCCTCTGCACCGGTGTTCTGGGGCTCACTCACCTGAGGTGAGGGAGAGACAGACACAGAAGGGAGAAACGGGAAGGCACCGCGGGTGCGGCGGGCCGGCTGGGGTGGCGTCGGCCCCCGTCTCTGCGGTGGGGGAATGGGGCGAGGACGGGACACAGAAGGAGGGGGAGAGAGAGAGAGAAGAGGAGAGAAGACGCCGTCTGCTGTCCTGCCGCCGGAACAGCCGCCAAATGATCCTCCGCCAGCTCGACTGCCTGATTCAGCGACGCCAGGCGGTGGCACTGGACCCACTCCGCGGTTCCTGCTGGTAGGCGAGCGATGAATTGTTCCAGCACCACCTGGTCGATGATCCCTTTGGCGTCGCGGTTGTCGGCCCTCAACCACCGCCAGCAGGTGTCCCGGAGCTGCTGGCCAAACGCGAATGGCCGGCCGACTTCCTCCAAGTGCAAAGCGCGGAAGCACTGGCGCTGTTGCTCTGGCGTGCGCCCCATGCGCTGGAGGACGGCCCGGTGGAGGTCCGCGTAGGCCAGCCGGCGGTCGGCGGGGAGCTGTAGCGCGGCCAGATGCGCCTCTCCCATTAGGAGAGGGAGAAGGCGCGCCGCGCGCTGCTCCATCGGCCACCCCGAGGCTTCTGAGACTTGTTCGAATAGCGTGATGAAAGCCTCGGGGTCGTCCTGTGGACCCATCTTGGTAATGGTGAGGGGAGACGGGCCCGCGGCCGGAGCGTTGGCGGACCCTGCCGACGCGAGGAGGTGCCGGAACGCCTCTCGGTCTTCCTGCTGGGCCAGCACCAGGGCTTCGAAGCATCGCTCCTGTTCCTTCCAGAGGGTGACGAGCGCCTGGTGCTGGCTTTGCTGGGCCATGGCGAGGGCGTGGACCAGGTCGGCGAACGGGGAGGACTCCATGGGGCTGATCTGCTGGTGCTCCACTCTGATCCCGGGTTTCGGCACCACTGTAATGGTTCACTAGGCGTGGGTGGAGCACAGAGGACGGCAGGACAGAGATCAGGTTTGCAAAAGGCTTTATTGCCACACTTTTCAGTGAACAATTCTGTATTGGCTAGACACACACACACAGCCAGCGTCTAGTCCGGAGATGAGCCCCTCTGCTCTCGCTCTCCCTCCTTAAGTAGGGCGCGGTCACTGGGAAGACACACAAACACAGGTTAATTGCCGTCAGGTGTAGTGATTCTGTAGCCACTTACCTTCCCTGACTCCGCCCTCCTGTCACAGACCAGCGCTTGACCACGCCCCCGCTGCCACACTGAGGACCTCAGAAAAAGCATTGTTGATGCTCATCAGGCTGGAAAAGGTTACAAAACCATCTCTAAAGAGTTTGGACTCCACCAATCCACAGTGTACAAATTGTGTACAAATGGAGGAAATTCAAGACCATTGTTACCCTCCCCAGGAGTGGTCAACCAACAAAGATGACTCCAAGAGCAAGGCATGTAATAGTCGGTGAGGTCACAAAGGACCCCAGGGTAACTTCTAAGCAACTGAAGGCCTCTCTCACATTGGCTAATGTTAATGTTCACGAGTCCACCATCAGGAGAACACTGAACAACAATGGTGTGCATGGCAGGGTTGCAAGGAGAAAGCCACTGCTCTCCAAAAAGAACATTGTTGCTCATCTGCAGTTTGCTAAAGATCACGTGGACAAGCTAGAAGGCTATTGGAAAAATGTTTTGTGGATGGATGAGACCAAAATAGAACTTTTTGGTTTAAATGAGAAGCGTTATGTTTGGAGAAAGGAAAACACTGCATTCCAGCATAAGAACCTTATCCTATCTGTGAAACATGGTGGTGGTAGTATCATGGTTTGGGCCTGTTTTGCTGCATCTGGACCAGGACAGCTTGCCATCATTGATGGAACAATGAATTCTGAATTATACCAGCAAATTCTAAAGGAAACTGTCAGGACATCTGTCCATGAACTGAATCTCAAGAGAAGGTGGGTCGTGCAGCAAGACAACAACCCTAAGCACACAAGTTGTTCTACCAAAGAATGGTTAAAGAAGAATAAAGTTAATGTTGGTGGGTTTCCTCACATGAACTGCTCGCTTCAGGTCCTTGCACAACATTTTGATTGGATTAAGGTCAGGACTTTGACTTGGCCATTCCTTGGCCATTGAATGGCCAAGTCAAAGTCCTGACCTTAATCCAATCAAAATGTTGTGGAAGGACCTGAAGCGAGCAGTTCATGTGAGGAAACCCACCAACATCCCAGAGTTGAAGCTGTTCTGTACGGAGGAATAGGCTAAAATTCCTTCAAGCCTGGGTCAGGGTTCCCCTTCGGGTCAGGGTCCCAAGGTCCTCTAAGCGCCCCGCCCACCCCACGCATGCACTCTGATACCTGCCTATTCTTGGTATTGCACAGCGCACCTTATCCTCTTTTAAATGCTCTACACATTAGAAAGCACACACCATTTGCCCACCTTCAACAAGAACAACATGATAGACTAGGGCAGGGGAGGAGTGCATGTGGGAAACCTCTGCAGGTGCCTCGCTGCACTCCTCGCTTCTTTTAATGCAAATACATTAGAGGAGGCTTATATCTTTGATTATATAGGGTGCGGGGGGCATGTAGGTGGAGATCTGGGCAGGTTTTCACTCTTCTTTTAATGCAATACACTTTAGAGAAGGCACACATTCTTGTCATATACAGTCATATATAGGATAGGTAGGGCGTGTTGTGTGGAGGTTATGGGGGGCTGGTGTCGGTGTGTGGGGGCCCGGAGCCCTGCCTCATGCAGTACCTCCCCCTCCCCTCTGTCATCCCATCATGACTTAGCTTGGGCAGGGGCGGCTGGCACCATAGCCATGAACAGGTGCTCAGGTAGTCATCGTAATTAACTATTAAAGAACTATTATTTTTAGAATTACTATTTATAAAAAATTTACTAACACAAAGGATTAGCAAATAAAATAATACTCCCTCCCCCCCCCCCACCCTCCTTCATTATGATCCAGCTTCTTTCTCCCTGGCCCGACACTAGACCAGCCAGCACTGCTTATATACACTCACACAAACACGTGCTCACTATCACAAACTCCGCTCCCCCCCCAACATACACACACTGTCCCTCCACCCATAACTCAAGGCCCAAAACCCCTCCAAATTCCCCCCTCCTACCCTCCTCCATCGCACATGCACATTCATTACCCCTAACCAACCCCACCCAGCCTCCCCTATACAGCAATATAGCTCTTGTTTATCTCTGTTGAATTTGTCTCTATGTGTCCTGTTACATCTCTCTGTCAACATATTAGAAGTACTGTCCAGCCTTTGAAACTGTTGTTAATGTTACGTCAGTGTTTCTGTTGTATGTCATGTGTATGTATTAATTTGTTTCATTCTGTCCTTGATACTTTGTATTTGTTTGTATTTGTTAGCAAATTAAAAAAAAAAAATCCTTCAAGCCAGTGTGCAGGACTGATCAACAGTTACCGGAAACGTTTAGTTGTAGTTACTGCTGCACAAGCAGGTCACACCAGATACTGAAAGCAAAAGTTCACATACTTTTGCCACTCACAGATATCTAATATTGGATAATTTTCCTCAATAAATAAATAACCAAGTATAATATTTTTGTCTCATTTGTTTAACTGGGTTCTCTTTATCTACTTCTATGACTTGTGTGAAAATATGATGATGTTTTAGGTCATATTTATGCAGAAATATAGAAAATTCTAAAGGGTTCACAAACTTTCAAGCACCACTCTAATTTTTAAGGTATCCATGTGGAATCATCCAGAGCAATCTTTGGTCCTGTATGAATTTCCTATTGCTAATCTAACTACTAAGGGGCCATTGGTGGCAGTCCAGCATTGCAGAAGAGTTATTCCAGGCAACTTTGGTGGAAGTTACCCCCTAAAACATCTACACACATAGTTCCTACTCAAGGCTTGAATGCTACTGCAACAGGCAGAACTTTGTCCTGTTTAACTGAATGTTGGTGGTTTGCATTTGTTATTTGTTTGCTTGTTTTTAATGCTGTGTTAAGAAATTTCTTTTCTTACTTGAATATGAAGAGAATTTCACCAAATATTATGAAGTGTTCTCGTTAAAAATCACATCCCACCTTTAAGGTTAAAATATCAAATAATTTACAAAGTAAATCCTTTGAAACCGTAAAAGTTTCAAGGAAAAAAAGTTTTCCAGTCTTCTACCTGTGTGTGTGTGTGTTAGTTATTTGGATTGCTTTTGCTGATACCCAGACTTGTGGTTTTATCTTGTTGCACATAGTTTCTTCATAGTTTATTTTGTGTCAGCAGAGATGGTCAGGATTACAGAGGATGTTTTATATGTTTTAAGAGGTTCTACATCTTGAAAAGTGGAAGGATCTGAGTGACTTGGCACATCTTATGGGATGTTCCCAGTATGCAGTGGTTATTACCTATCAAAAGTTGTCCAACGATGGACAATCGGTGAACCAGCGACAGGGTCATGGGTGTCAAAGGCTCATTGATTCACATGGGGCGCGAAGGCTAGCCCATATGGTTCAATCCCACAGAAGAGCTACTGTAGCAAAAATTGCTGAAAAAGTTAATGCTGACACCTTTCTGTTTTAGCCAGCATTAATTTTTTCAGCAGTTTGTACGACAGTAGCTCTTCTGTCGCCAGTTCACTAGTTTTCCTTCCTTGGACCACTTTTGGTAGGTACTAACCACCGCATACCAGGAACACCCCACAAGATGTGCCATTTTGGAGATGCTCAGACCCAGTCATCTAGCCATCACAATTTGGCCCCCGTCAAAGTCATTCAGATTCTTAGGCTTGCCCATTTTTCCTGCTTCCAACACATCAACTTCAAGAACTGACTGTTCTCTTGCTGCCTAATATACCCCACCCCTTGTCAGGTGCCACTGTAATTAGATAATCAATGTTATTCACTTCACCTCTCAGTGTTTTTAATTTTATGGCTGATTGAGAGACGTGTTGAGCAAAATGGTTCTGCAGATGGCATGCTACCATGTTCCTAAAACAATAAGAAATGACCTGCTTTATTTGGGTGCCATGGTGGTGTAGTGGTTAGCACTGCCACCTCACAGTAAGAAGGTTGTGGGTTAGAGCCTAGGAGCCGGCAGGGGCCTTTCTGTGTGGAGTTTGCATGTTCTCTGCGTGGGCTTCCTTCAGGTTTTACACAGTCCCCACAGTCCAAAGACATGCAGGTTAGGTTAATTGGTGGCTCTAAATTGACCGTAGGTGTGAGTGTGAATGGTGGTTTGTCTCTGTGTGTCACCCCTGTGATGACCTGGCGACTTGTCCAGGGTGTACCCCACCTCTTACCCATTGTCAGCTGGTATAGGCTCCAGTTTGCCCGCAACCCTGCATAGGATAAGCGGTGATGAAAGCCCTGATGAAAAATTTAGCCTGATCATTTATCAGCGACCAATATGCAAGCCAAACTGGTGAAGATGAGAAGCTTCTTTATTATATGGATTAATGAGTATGTGGTTTTCTATTTACCTCTCTGTTGTGTTATTTTCTTACAACCCCGATTCCAAAAAAAGTTGGGACAAAGTACAAATTGTAAATAAAAACAGAATGCAATGATGTGGAAGTTTCAAAATTCCATATTTTATTCAGAATAGAACATAGATGACGTATCAAATGTTTAAACTGAGAAAATGTATCATTTAAAGAGAAAAATTAAGTGATTTTAAATTTCATGACAACAACACATCTCAAAAAAGTTGGGACAAGGCCATGTTTACCACTGTGAGACATCCCCTTTTCTCTTTACAACAGTCTGTAAACGTCTGGGGACTGAGGAGACAAGTTGCTCAAGTTTAGGGATAGGAATGTTAACCCATTCTTGTCTAATGTAGGATTCTAGTTGCTCAACTGTCTTAGGTCTTTTTTGTCGTATCTTCCGTTTTATGATGCACCAAATGTTTTCTATGGGTGAAAGATCTGGACTGCAGGCTGGCCAGTTCAGTACCCGGACCCTTCTTCTACGCAGCCATGATGCTGTAATTGATGCAGTATGTGGTTTGGCATTGTCATGTTGGAAAATGCAAGGTCTTCCCTGAAAGAGATGTCGTCTGGATGGGAGCATATGTTGCTCTAGAACCTGGATATACCTTTCAGCATTGATGGTGTCTTTCCAGATGTGTAAGCTGCCCATGCCACATGCACTAATGCAACCCCGTACCATCAGAGATGCAGGCTTCTGAACTGAGCGCTGATAACTTGGGTCGTCCTTCTCCTCTTTAGTCCAAATGACACGGCGTCCCTGATTTCCATAAAGAACTTCAAATTTTGATTCGTCTGACCACAGAACAGTTTTCCACTTTGCCACAGTCCATTTTAAATGAGCCTTGGCCCAGAGAAGACGTCTGAGCTTCTGGATCATGTTTAGATACGGCTTCTTCTTTGAACTATAGAGTTTTAGCTGGCAACGGAGGATGGCACGGTGAATTGTGTTCACAGATAATGTTCTCTGGAAATATTCCTGAGCCCATTTTGTGATTTCCAATACAGAAGCATGCCTGTATGTGATGCAGTGCCGTCTAAGGGCTCGAAGATCACGGGCACCCAGTATGGTTTTCCGGCCTTGACCCTTATGCACAGAGATTCTTCCAGATTCTCTGAATCTTTTGATGATATTATGCACTGTAGATGAGGATATGTTCAAACTCTTTGCAATTTTACACTGTCGAACTCCTTTCTGATATTGCTCCACTATTTGTCGGTGCAGAATTACGGGGATTGGTGATCCTCTTCCCATCTTTACTTCTGAGAGCCGCTGCCAGTCCAAGATGCTCTTTTTATACCCAGTCATGTTAATGACCAATTGCCAATTGACCTAATGAGTTGCAATTTGGTCCTCCAGCTGTTCCTTTTTTGTACCTTTAACTTTTCCAGCCTCTTATTGCCCCTGTCCCAACTTTTTTGAGATGTGTTGCTGTCATGAAATTTCAAATGAGCCAATATTTGGCATGAAATTTCAAAATGTCTCACTTTCGACATGTGATATGTTGTCTATGTTCTATTGTGAATACAATATCAGTTTTTGAGATTTGTAAATTATTGCATTCCATTTTTATTTACAATTTGTACTTTGTCCCAGCTTTTTTGGAATCGGGGTTGTATTTTTTTGGCAGCTGATAACATATCAGTGCCATTAGGGAGAACAGGACATACCTCAAAAATTGATTAAAGGACAAGACAAATATTTTTCACCAAGGCTGCCAAGAGACCTATCGCAACATTTAAAGGAGCTGCAGGGATATTTGGCACATGCTGGTCATGCTGTACATGTGACAACAATCTCTCAGATTCCCCACATTTCTGGATTATGGGGTAGGGTGGCTCAAAAAAAGGACTTTCTTATGAAACGACAACAATTAAATCATCCCAAAATCACCCCAAACCATGTGGCAAAATGTGTTATGGTCCGACACACAATCCATAAGCTAGGTTTGGCACAAAAACAAGGCAGCTTATCACCCAAAGAACATCATACCCAGGGTGAAGCATGGTTGTGGCAGCATCATGCCTTGGGCTTGTTTGTCTTCAGCTGGGACTAGGGCTCTTGTCACGATAGTTTGGTATTTGGATCTATCCATTGTTCTCCATCTTATCAGAAAAACCTGCAGGCCTCTGTTAGACAGCTGAAGATGAAGAACCATTTCATCTTCCAGCACGATAACAACCTGAAGTCCTAATCTAAGTCAACAAAGGAATTGCTTCAGAAGAAAGAGATCAATGCTTTTAGAATGGCTGAGTCAGAGTCCAGATCTAAATCCTTTTAAAAACTGTGGAATAACTTGAAGAGGGATGTGCACAGGGGATCCATTCACTATCTGGAGTATTTTTCACAGAAGCATGCAATAAAATTGCCAAGCCTAGGTGGTAAATTGGTTGGCCCTTACCCAAAAACACTGAATGCTCTATTTTAAGCAAACTGTGCTTTAACATGCTCTAAAGTCTTAAACGGTGTGCACACATATGCAACCAGGTTATTTGAAGGTTTTTCTTTGTCGTTTTTCCCTTTTAAAACATTTCTATTTATTTTTCACTTAAATTTTGTCAGTTGTTATATCACATTAAAGTTGGAACAGACATCTATCCATTATCCGTAACTGCTTATCCTGTGCAGGGTCACGGGCAAGCTGGAGCCTATCCCAGCTGACTATGGGCAAGAGGCAGGGTACACCCTGGACAAGTTGCCAGATCATCACAGGGCTGACACACAGAGAGAAACCACCATTCACACTCAATTTAGAGCCACCAATTAACCTAACCTGCATGTCTTTGGACGGTGGGGACTGTGTAAAACCTAAAGGAAACCCACGCAGAGAACATGCAAACTCCACACAGAAAGGCCCCTGTCAGCCACTGGGCTCAAACCCAGAGCCTTCTTGCCGTGAAGCGACAGCGCTAACCACTACACCACCCTGCCACCCCAATGTCAGACGTCCATCCATCCATCCATTATCTGCAGCCGCTTATCCTGTCCTACAGGGTCGCAGGTAAGCTGGAGCCTATCCCAGCTGACTATGGGCGAGAGGTGGGGTACACCCTGGACAAGTCACCAGGTCATTGCAGGGCTGACACAGAGACACACAACCATTCACACTCATATTCACACCTACGGTCAATTTAGAGCCACCTACTAGCCTAACCTGCATGTCTTTGGACTGTCGGGAAAACCGGAGCATCCACAGGAAACCCACACAGACACGGAGAGAACATGCAAACTCCACACTGAAAGGCCCCTGTCAGCCACTGGGCTCAAACCCAGAACCTTCTTGCTGTTAAGCGACAGCGCTAACCACTACACCACCATGCTACCCCAATGTCAGACATGATTTCTTTTTTCCTTCTTGTTTTTCACACAAACCTGCAATTTGAATAGGTGTATAGATTTTTTTTTACATATCCACAGTACCCAGATGTGAATTTAGATGAATAATTTCCATCCATCCATCCATGTAGCTGCTTATCCTGTCCTACAGGGTTGCAGGCAAGCTGGAGTCTATCCCAGCTGACTACGGGCGAAAGGCAGGGTACACCCTGGACAAGTCGCCAGGTCATCGCAGGGCTGACACATAGACACAGACAACCATTCACACTCACGTTCACACCTACGGTCAATTTAGAGTCACCAGTTAGCCTAACCTGCATGTCTTTGGACTGTGGGGGAAACCCACGCAGACACAGGGAGAACATGCAAACTCTACACAGAAAGGCCCTCGCTGGCTGCTGGGCTCAAACCCAGGACCTTCTTGCTGTGAGGCGATAGCGCTAACCACTACACCACCGTGAATAATTTATGCTCAATAATTTTTGGTTCAGCTACCAGATCTCCAATTATGCATGAATAAACCATGGACTGGATAAAGAACAAGGTCATAATTGTCTCTCATCTCATCATCTCTAGCCGTTTTATCCTGTTCTACAGGGTCGCAGGCAAGCTGGAGCCTATCCCAGCTGACTACGGGCAAAAGGCAGGGTACACCCTGGACAAGTCGCCAGGTCATCACAGGGCTGACACATAGACACAGACAACCATTCACACCTACGGTCAATTTAGAGTCACCAGTTAACCTAACCTGCATGTCTTTGGACTGTGGGGGAAACCGGAGCACCCGGAGGAAACCTGCGCGGACACGGGGAGAACATACAAACTCCGCACAGAAAGACCCTCGCCGGCCACGGTGCTCGAACCCGGACCTTCTTGCTGTGAGGCCACAGCGCTAACCACTACACCACCGTGAATAATTTATGCTCAATAATTTTGGGTTCAGCTACCAGATCTCCAATTATCCATGAATAAACCATGGACTGGATAAAGAACAAGGTCATAATTGTCTCTCATCTCATCACCTCTAGCCGCTTTATCCTGTTCTACAGGGTCGCAGGCAAGCTGGAGCCTATCCCAGCTGACTACGGGCAAAAGGCGGGGTACACCCTGGACAAGTCGCCAGGTCATCACAGGGCTGACACATAGACACAGACCATTCACAGACCATTCACACCTACGGTCAATTTAGAGTCACCAGTTAACCTAACCTGCATGTCTTTGGACTGTCGGGGAAACCGGAGCACCCGGAGGAAACCCACGCGGACACGGGGAGAACATACAAACACCACACAGAAAGACCCTCGCCGGCCACGGTGCTCGAACCCAGGACTTTCTTGCTGTGAGGCGACAGTGAATAATTTATGCTCAATAATTTTGGGTTCAGCTACCAGATCTCCAATTATCCATGAATAAACCATGGACTGGATAAAGAACAAGGTACTAAAATGTGTCCTTTAAAAAAAAAAGTGTCACCACATGAGAGAGCAAAAACAAAATACAACGCAGCAGTCTCATTTTGTAGGACTTGGTTTGGTCCTGAGTTGTGAAATTGATCACTCTTCCCTCTCACTGCGCTGTTAGAAAAATCCAGAAAAAGCCCTGGCGTCATTTCCGGTGGAATATTCCAGCAAATGGTGCGATGGCTTTAAAAAGTCTCGCGCTCGATTGGCGCGTGCCTTTCTTTCTGACAGGTGATGGGAGAAAAACAAGTGGCATAAAGTCCTCAGTAAAGCTGGGTTTATTTACTTTTTGGTTGTCGAGGAAACAAACACACGTTGAAAAACAAACAAAAAAGGATAAATTGATATTTTTTTGGCTGGAGGAATAAAGTCCACTTGGAGACGCGACTTTTTTTTTCCCCTTTAAAAGTCTGACTTGTGTTCTTGCATGTCCTTACCGGTAAGTTTTCAAAGAGAACTGAATTCTGTCAAACAATGCTAATATATATATAAATAAGCTATAGCTAGTTTGGGACGCGTTTTAGCTTTTGTTTCGCGTTTTATTTGCATTCAGGTCCTAAATGTAAGTGAGTATGAGGGAATTGTGTAATTATGCGCCTTTATAGTGATGTTATTGCACAACTTAATTTGTGCCGGATCTTGCCGAAACAGGTAAGATCCCCAAAATCAAGAGGATCCTGTTCCGGCAAAATCCGGCACAAATTAAGTGTCGGATCTTCTGCCTCCAAGAAGACTTTAAATCACATTATATTCACAATAACATGTGAATATATAATGTGATTTAAAGTGTTCTTGGAGACAGACAGACAGACAGACAGACAGGTTGATTAGTAGCTGCGGTCCTGAGGAGAGATTCCTGAGCTGTATTCTCACTGAGTTTAAAATAATAATATTTCCGTCCCTTTTTCCTCATATGTCAGTGTTTAGGCGTTAAATCTGTCCTCATGGTGCTGTAACGCTTTGCTTTGCCCCTCAGGTGGTCGGTTCTGTTAGTTTTACCGGTTTATTTTGCTTCCTGAAGGCGTTGCGTAGTTACGGTTCTGTCGAGAGCGGAGCGCGAGAGGAACCCTCGCGCGCGCCGCACTCTCCGTTTACGTAATCTGACTCAGGACGCGTGCGAGCGCGCGCATGCGCACATTGGCCGGGACGCGCCTTCCTTCTCTTGAGCTGTTTCAAAGTGGGCACGTTATTAACAACACTCCGCTAATGATGAGCAGTTAATTTCACGGTCAGCCGGATGACTGAGTGATTTAGTGATCAGTGTGGTAGTGTCTTAGTGCTATTTTGAATTTTTGTTTGAAAGTTGACAAGTGATTGATTTTGATCGAGTCTTAAGTGAAAGATTACTAGTGAGTGTACAACCCCGATTCCAAAAAAGTTGGGACAAAGTACAAATTGTAAATAAAAACGGAATGCAATAATTTACAAATCTCAAAAACTGATATTGTATTCACGATAGAACATAGACAACATATCAAATGTCGAAAGTGAGACATTTTGAAATTTCATGCCAAATATTGGCTCGTTTGAAATTTCATGACAGCAACACATCTCAAAAAAGTTGGGACAGGGGCAATAAGAGGCTGGAAAAGTTAAAGGTACAAAAAAGGAACAGCTGGAGGACCAAATTGCAACTCATTAGGTCAATTGGCAATAGGTCATTAACATGACTGGGTATAAAAAGAGCATCTTGGAGTGGCAGCGGCTCTCAGAAGTAAAGATGGGAAGAGGATCACCAATCCCCCTAATTCTGCGCCGACAAATAGTGGAGCAATATCAGAAAGGAGTTCGACAGTGTAAAATTGCAAAGAGTTTGAACATATCATCTACGGTGCATAATATCATCAAAAGATTCAGAGAATCTGGAAGAATCTCTGTGCGTAAGGGTCAAGGCCGGAAAACCATACCGAGTGCCCGTGATCTTCAGGCCCTTAGACGGCACTGCATCACATACAGGCATGCTTCTGTATTGGAAATCACAAAATGGGCTCAGGAATATTTCCAGAGAACATTATCTGTGAACACAATTCACTGTGCCATCCGCCATTGCCAGCTAAAACTCTATAGTTCAAAGAAGCAGCCGTATCTAAACATGATTCAGAAGCGCAGACGTCTTCTCTGGGCCAAGGCTCATTTAAAATGGACTGTGGCAAAGTGGAAAACTGTTCTGTGGTCAGACGAATCAAAATTTGAAGTTCTTTATGGAAATCAGGGACGCCGTGTCATTTGGACTAAAGAGGAGAAGGACGACCCAAGTTATCAGCGCTCAGTTCAGAAGCCTGCATCTCTGATGGTATGGGGTTGCATTAGTGCGTGTGGCATGGGCAGCTTGCACATCTGGAAAGACACCATCAATGCTGAAAGGTATATCCAGGTTCTAGAGCAACATATGCTCCCATCCAGACGACGTCTCTTTCAGGGAAGACCTTGCATTTTCCAACATGACAATGCCAAACCACATACTGCATCAATTACAGCATCATGGCTGCGTAGAAGAAGGGTCCGGGTACTGAACTGGCCAGCCTGCAGTCCAGATCTTTCACCCATAGAAAACATTTGGCGCATCATAAAACGGAAGATACGACAAAAAAGACCTAAGACAGTTGAGCAACTAGAATCCTACATTAGACAAGAATGGGTTAACATTCCTATCCCTAAACTTGAGCAACTTGTCTCCTCAGTCCCCAGACGTTTACAGACTGTTGTAAAGAGAAAAGGGGATGTCTCACAGTGGTAAACATGGCCTTGTCCCAACTTTTTTGAGATGTGTTGTTGTCATGAAATTTAAAATCACCTAATTTTTCTCTTTAAATGATACATTTTCTCAGTTTAAACATTTGATATGTCATCTATGTTCTATTCTGAATAAAATATGGAATTTTGAAACTTTCACATCATTGCATTCCGTTTTTATTTACAATTTGTACTTTGTCCCAACTTTTTTGGAATCGGGGTTGTATTTGGGTAGGACTAAAATTTTGCATTCGAGTGAATTTCTTTCTCATCTCATCTCATTATCTCTAGCCACTTTATCCTATACCACAGGGTCACAGGCAAGCTGGACCCTATCCCAGCTGACTAAGGGCGAGAGGCGGGGTACACCCTGGACAAGTAGTCAGGTCATCACAGGGCTGACACATAGACAACCATTCACACTCACATTCACACCTACGGTCAATTTAGAGTCACCAGTTAACCTAACCTGTATGTCTTTGGACTGTGGGGGAAACCGGAGCACCCGGAGGAAACCCACGTGGACACGGGGAGAACATGCAAACTCCATGCAGAAAAACCCTCGTCGGCCACAGGGCTCAAACCCGGACTTTCTTGCTGTGAGGCGGCAGCGCTAACCACTACACCACCATGCTGGCCAAGTTTACAAGTGATTGATTTTGATCGAGTTTTGAGGTTTTAAGTGAAAGATTACTAGTGAGTGTATTTGGGTAGGACTAAAATTTTGCATTTGAGTGAATTTCTTTCTCATCTCATTATCTCTAGCCGCTTTATCCTGTTCTACAGGGTTGCAGGCAAGCTGGAGCCTATCCCAGCTGACTACGGGCGAAAGGCGGGGTACACCCTGGACAAGTCGCCAGGTCATCACAGGGCTGACACACAGACACAGACAACCATTCACACTCACATTCACACCTACGGTCAATTTAGAGTCACCAGTTAACCTAACCTGCATGTCTTTGGACTGTGGGGGAAACCGGAGCACCCGGAGGAAACCCATGGGGAGAACATGCAAACTCCGCACAGAAAGGCCCTCGTCAGCCACCGTGCCCCCCCCCCCCCCCCCCCCCCATGCATTCTGATAGTGTGAGTGCTTTTTATAAATTCTGTTGGAAAGTGTTTAGTGAGAGAGATGCATTTTAGTAGTAGTAGGACAGTGCAGTATTTATTTAATTGAGTTGTTACTATTTTGGCCAAATCTTATTAAAATTTTATTTATATATGAGTGATTCCACGCTTATGAGTACTGAAATGGGGACATGAACTTATTTTTAAAAATTCACCTAAAACCATTTCTTTTTTTTACCATCAGGTCACAAAAGATGTAATCTTTAATGAATGATATGTTAAAAGATAACTTTAATTTTCTGAGATGTAATAAAAACATATTTATATGCCAAAGTCAGAACGTAACAGAAGTGTTGTGGACATATAGATTCTCAATTTTAACAATGTAGAATTACTTTTTGAAACATAGGAAGGTGATGTTTTAGCAAATATAATTAATAAACATGTGTAGTAGAATAAACATACACATTCTTTCAATAAGATTAACATGGTATAGAGTTAGATTGTAATTAATTTGTAACAGACGCAAGATGGACAATCGTAACAGAAGTAATGTAACAGACATCATTTTGGAACTCATAGGCTTGACTTTGGCATATAAATGTTTTTATTACATCTCAGAAAATTAAAGTTATCTTTTAACATATCATTCATTAAAGATTACATGTTTTGTGACCTGATGGTAAAAAAAGAAATGGTTTTTGGTGAATAAGTTCATGTCCCCATTTCAGTACCCATAAGCGTGGAATCACTCATATATTATAGTTCTGTGTATTTTTACATGAGCTTACAGAAGGAAAACACGTTTGATGCAATCCAATAATACTTTCATTCACTGTGACTATTTTAAGAAATGATAAACATTCTTCTAAAGCATCACTTGTGTTATTTTCTGTGGGTCTCTGTATGTATACAATATTCAGGCATGAGATTTTTCAGCTAAAAATCTGATTTAAGACTTCTTTTTCATTGTTGTTCTATTAAAATTCAAAACGAGTATTATTTCAGATTTTTCACTCTGAGCTCTCTCATGCCTCATACATGAATCCCATAACCTATAGTAATTGATAAAACAATATCAACAATTCAAAAACTCTCTTTAATTGTATGAATTTCAAATGGTTTGCAATTAATTGGGATCCACTGTTTTTATCGTTTCAACCGCGCATCATGCCCTCATCCAATTGAAAATGTTGTTCACGCACTTTTCTCCCCCATGAGAATTTTGAAAAGTTGGCAAGTATGGTGATGGGCCGTCTGAAGCTGAGGCTCTGGAGCACAGAAAACCACGTGACTGATGAAAGCCCAGATCTCAGTTTGTTTGGTTGACGTCAGCGTTTTCATCCGGAGTGTGTGAGAAGAGGAATCCAAACACTGTGGGGGGGGAATATCTGTTCCTATACAAAAATCAATAAATGTTCCTCTGAATGTTACTACATGCACTGCACAGCTCCAGCAGAGCTCGCAGTCCATCACACACACACACAATGTTACCCCCTTTATGTTTCTGGACACCTTTTTATTGTGTAGACACAATTATACTGAGCATAAATTCATACACAAGAAGGTTCTGGGTCTGAGCCCAGTGGCCGACGGGGGCCTTTCTGTATGGAGTGTGCATGTTCTTTCCATGTCTGCGTGGGTTTCCTCAGGGGTGTAGCTGGGGGGGGGGCGTCCTGGGGTGCCCGTGCCCCCCCCCACACACACACACACCTTTGTCGGACCATACACTTTTTCAATAGCCGCATAAGAATATTAAAAAAGCAGTCACTGTAATTTTTCTAACCTTTTTTTTTTTTTTAACTAGATTGTCACCTCAGCCTCATGAGGGTTTCTATAACATTGTATGGACTTCCTGTGGTTTGGGCAGGAAAACCCAGTTCTACGCAAGTGCAACACGATCAACTTAAAGTTAGTGTCCGGGCTGCCTTAAAAATTTTGAGCTCATTGAAATTAATATAGTAAGTTAACACAATGAGGCGAACAGTTTAACTTACTATATGAATTTCAATGAACTCAAAATTTTAAGGCAGCCCGGACACTAACTTTTTTAAGTTGAAACAAATAATTTTTTTACAGTGTAGAAAGCATGGTTAAGCTGCCAATGTAGCTGCAGTCTTTTAAGTTGCGAATTCTGAGTATTTTCTCTTGTGTTAATAATTTGCCATGTCAAAACAAGCGAAACTTTCCTCCTTCTTTCGATGTGAAGACAGGTAAACAATTTCTCATCTCGTCTCATTATCTCTAACCGCTTTATCCTGTTCTACAGGAGCGCAGGCGAGCTGGAGCCTATCCCAGCTGACTCAAAGCTAAGTTTTAGTGTGCCGTTTCTAGAACACAACATCAAGAAAACGTGGAAAAATACACTTTGGCAGAGCGATTGACATTGACAAGATCGTTGACATCTTTGCCATTCGTCATCCACGACACCTTTCACTTAGAAACATTTTGACCGATGAGCAGTAAGACAACAAGAATAGAGAGATCTGCATCGGTTGACTAGGGTAAGATGTTGAGCCGCTATCCATACACTGCCGGATAAAGCTGATTTGGCTTAATCATTGTCCGACATCTCAACAGCTCACAACATGAGATGAAAGAATGATGCAAAGACCGCATTATTTTCTCAAATGTATTCAATGTATTTTTTCATTTACAAACCTGCAGGTATGTACTCAGGCTGCCAGTCAGTGCGTGACCCCCCCCTTGAAAAATCCTAGCTACGCCCCTGTTCCTCCGGTTATCCCCACAGTCCAAAGGCATGCAGGTTAGGCTAATTGATGGCTCTAAATTGACTGTAGGTGTGAATGTGAGTGTGAATGGTTGTTTGTCTGTGTGTCAGCCTTGTGATGACCTGGCGACTTGTCCAGGGTGTACCCCGCCTCTTACCCATAGTCAGCTGGGATAGGCTCCAGCTTGCCCATGACCCTGTAGAACAGGATCAGCGGCTATAGGTAATGTATCGATGGATGAATAAATTCATACAAAGAGATGGTGTGTGTGAGAAAATAATAAGGGTAGACACCAAATAACAAAGTATAAAGTTTACATAATTATTTTAAAGTGGAACATTATGCAGAGTACTGTACATTCAAATAATAATGCAAAGTGTCAGAACACTGCTGTGATGTAGAAATTAAAACAAGTTGTCCATGTCTCTGAGCAGTAGGTGTCACTAGTGAACTCTGTTGAATGAGACTTTGAGTAATGAACCTTTTAGCAAATCACAACCGAGGCCCATTGGTCATGTGGTTTTTGAGAACGATGCACTTCTCGAAGCGAGACTTCATCTACCACGCCCCCTTGTGCTTAATACGTCCTTTGGAGCCTCATTTGGCCATCACTACTCATATTCTTTGACCGGGAGCTGACCTAGTGGTTAGCGTGTCCACCTTTCGACTGGGAGATTGCGAGTTCTACTTGCGGTCGGGTCATACCAAAGACCATCATAAAAGTGGTCTTATAATACTGCCATCTGGCAAGGCACACCGCAAGTCGGATTAGAGTAGGGAGTCAAACTCTTGCGGTTACCAGAGGACTAGCTCCCTACTGCAACCCTAGCTGTATAATAGGCGAGAGGCCGAGGGCTACTGAAACAGAGATCGGTGCTGCACCCATGCACCTCAAGAGCTGGTTAGTACTGGGACAGGAGACTGCCTGGGAAGACCAGATCCTGGTGCGGGAGGGACTTTGACTTGATTCATATTCTTCTTCTCGTTCTTCTTCTTCTTATTATTATTATTATTATAACCCTGATTCCAAAAAAGTTGGGGCAAAGTACAAATTGTAAATAAAAATGGAATGCAATGATGTGGAAGTTTCAAAATTCCATATTTTATTCAGAATAGAACATAGATGACATATGTTTAAGCTGAGAAAATGCATCATTTAAAGAGAAAAATTAGGTGATTTTAAATTTCATGACAAGAACACATCTCAAAAAAGTTGGGACAAGGCTATGTTTACCACTGTGAGACATCCCCTTTTCTCTTTACAACAGTCTGTAAACGTCTGGGGACTGAGGAGACAAGTTGCTCAAGTTTAGGGATAGGAATGTTAACCCATTCTTGTCTAATGTAGGATTCTAGTTGCTCAACTGTCTTAGGTCTTTTTTGTCGTATCTTCCATTTTATGATGCACCAAATGTTTTCTATGGGTGAAAGATCTGGACTGCAGGCTGGCCAGTTCAGTACCCGGACCCTTCTTCTATGCAGCCATGATGCTGTAATTGATGCAGTATGTGGTTTGGCATTGTCATGTTGGAAAATGCAAGGTCTTCCCTGAAAGAGACGTCGTCTGGATGGGAGCATATGTTGCTCTAGAACCTGGATATACCTTTCAGCATTGATGATGTCTTTCCAGATGTGTAAGCTGCCCATGCCACACACACTAATGCAACCCCATGCCATCAGAGATGCAGGCTTCTGAACTGAGCGCTGATAACAACTTGGGTCGTCCCTCTCCTCTTTAGTCCGAATGACACGGCGTCCCTGATTTCCATAAAGAACTTCAAATTTTGATTCGTCTGACCACAGAACAGTTTTCCACTTTGCCACAGTCCATTTTAAATGAGTCTTGGCCCAGAGAAGACGTCTGCGCTTCTGGATCATGTTTAGATACGGCTTCTTTGAACTATAGAGTTTTAGTTGGCAACGGCGGATGGCACAGTGAATTGTGTTCACAGATAATGTTCTCTGGAAATATTCCCGAGCCCATTTTGTGATTTCCAATACAGAAGCATGCCTGTATGTGATGCAGTGCCGTCTAAGGGCCCGAAGATCACAGGCACCCAGTCTGGTTTTCCGGCCTTGACCCTTACGCACAGAGATTCTTCCAGATTCTCTGAATCTTTTGATGATATTATGCACTGTAGATGATATGTTCAAACTCTTTGCAATTTTACACTGTTGAACTCCTTTCTGATATTGCTCCACGATTTGTCGGCGCAGAATTGGGGGGATTGGTGATCCTCTTCCCATCTTTACTTCTGAGAGCCGCTGCCACTCCAAAATGCTCTTTTTATACCCAGTCATGTTAATGACCTATTGCCAATTGATCTAATGAGTTGGAATTTGGTCCTTCAGCTGTTCCTTTTTTGTACCTTTAACTTTTCCAGCCTCTTATTGCCCCTGTCCCAACTTTTTTGAGATGTGTTGCTGTCATGAAATTTCAAATGAGCCAATATTTGGCATGAAATTTCAAAATGTCTCACTTTCGACATGTGATATGTTGTCTATGTTCTATTGTGAATACAATATCAGTTTTTGAGATTTGTAAATTATTGCATTCCATTTTTATTTACAATTTGTACTTTGTCCCAACTTTTTTGGAATCGGGGTTGTATTACAACATTTAAACAGAACGACACTCGGTAGAATGCATACCTCCACCAAGCCACATATTGGACCAGTTGAGGCTCGTATGCATACACACTGAGTGCAAGTGTAAATGGTACTGGATGCTTTGAGGCAAGATCCTAGCCTTAGGTGACGCAGTTAGTGATGCAGTTTCATGTGACATAATTCCTGTTTTTGAATAATTTGCCGCGAGTCTTTTTTTCTTTCGGTGTCGGCGTTTAATCTACAGTCTTGTTCATCTTTTCTGCAAATAATTTTCCACTATTGTTTTTATTTTTGTTGCATTTTCACTTTCCCTTCTTCCGCATTTAAAATTTTTTCGGATAACACCAAAGATTGCAAGTTTTTTCCTTCCTGTGCAAAGACAGCAAGCGGAGGCCATCCACATCGGATCTGCCTCAATATCAACAGATCTTCGATTAAGGTACGTAAACCATTTATCAGGGCAAACATTCAGCTTGTTAAGGGTGTTATAATCGCAGAGGCAAAGCTAACGCTAAGGCTCGCCCACGGGAGCACCACTCCTCTCCACTTCAGGTGTGTAACAGGTTTGCTTTTCTCAATAAAGCACTTGCTGAGAAACCTGAAAGAGCTCTGGTTATGGCAGACTATCTTATGGCACGTGAAATAAGCTAGGCCTTTAGGGGCACCAGCAGCTTTAGTTAGGTGTATAGCAGGTAACCTTAGGGTCCTAGGCAAGCATAGGTTTTCAAAGATTGGCGCTAACAATATACGCCTTCTTCAGTCAGAGGTTATTAAGAGCAACTATGTAGAGGTGTTTAAATTAGCAAAGGCGATGTCCGATGCTGTAGTATGCTCTGGCCCCATCCCAATGCAGTGTGGCGATGTAGCTTACAGCAGGTTATGGTCGCTGGTTGTCCAGGTGGTGCTCTGAAAACAATATGGGCTTTATAGAGTAGTTTTGAGGGCAAGGCTGGCCTGTTAGGGCAGGACAGTATCCATCCCACTCGGGAAGGTGCTGCTCTCATTTCTTACAGCATAGCTCATAGTCTCAGAACAGGCCTAGTTAACTTATGACAATCCAGAGCCAAAGCCCAGGAGCAGATGAACAGGCTAAACCGACCGTCTGCTAGCTGCACAGAGTCGTCGCTCAGGGTCCACTATATTGAGATGGTGTCTATTCCCCAAGCTAAACAAAAAAGTAGAAATACTCAGTGTTTGTTCCAGTAATCTAGTATAAAATTAGATCATACTGACTGTACAGCCACTACCAGCACCTTTGATCTAAAGGTAGGATTATTAGATACTAGAGCTCTTATGTCTAAAGCACTAATTATTAATAAACTTATTACTGATCAGGAGTTTAATGTATTGTGTTTAACAGAAACATGGATTAAGCCAAATGAATATATAGCATTAAATGAAGCTTGTCCTCCTGGGTACAGTTATATACACCAGCCTCGTCTAACTGGCAGAGGAGGAGAAGGTGTCACAGTTATTTATAATGGTTATCTAGGCATGGCACAAAAACCTGGTTATAAATTCAATACGTTTGAAGTTCTTAATACTAACATCACATACGTAGCCACAAGAAATAAGTCTACCCGGTCAATTCCATTACTTATTATTTACAGGCCCCCAGGGGCCTATAATAATTCTGAGTTTCTTTCTGAGTTTGCGGATTTCTTCTTAGACCTGGTTATTTCCTTAGACAAAGTCTTAATTGTTGGAGACTTTAATATTTACTTCGATAACTCCAATGACCCTCTAAAAACAGCATTCATGTCCATTCTAGTTTTAGTAGAGGTTAATCAGAACGTCATAGGACCTACTCATAATGATCACGCTCTTGATCTAATACTAACATTCAGATTAAATATAGAAAATTTTGTCACACTTCCACAGTCTTAAATTACCTCAGATCCTTATTTCATCTCATTCAAAATATATCTGAGCAATAATATTGTACGTTTGACAATAGCGTGGCAAGGCATGTTTCACGTCAACTACTGCACAAAGTTTTATAAGTAGTCTCCCAGAGATGTCAACTTTGATTGGCTCACTGTCAGACCCCACAGGCAACTGAATGCTTAGTTAACATTCTGCTGTCCTTTCGATAATGTAGCTACACTTAAATGATTAGAGAGACAAAACTAGCACCCTGGCATAAGGATTACACTCGCATCTTAAAACAGACCACTTGAAAATTAGAACATAAATGGCATCAAACAAAATTGTTAGTATTCCAGTTCACATGGAAGGAGAGCCTCTTGAATTATAGAAAAGCTCTTAGTGCTGCTAGATCAACGTCTCTCTCCACCCTAATAGAGAATAACAAAAATAATCCTAGATTCTTATTTAATATTGTAGCAAAATTAACTAGGAAAAAGACCACTATAGGCAGATGCACACCTGCAATATGTAATAGCAACAACCTCATGAATTTTTGAATCACATGAATGACAAAATTGAAAATATCCAACAAAAATTTCAAACTACTAATTTAAGGCCAGACAATTTTAAGTAACCCTTTAGTTAACAATATAACTTGATCAGATCAGCAATTAGAACGTTTTACTCCCCTTAGAGAAATTGAACTAACTTCACTAATTTCCATAGCAAAATCTTTAACTTGTACTACATCCCTTACCTACATGACTCTTCAAACAAATAATACCAGAAGCAACTGAAGCTCTTCTAAAAATAATATTCTTCCCTTAGAATTGGCTATGTACCCCAAATCCTTTAAACTAGCAGTTATCAAACCCCCGATTAAAAAAACCTGGCCTCGACCCTTGCCAGCTGTCCAATTATAGGCCAATATCAAGCCTCCCTTTTATCTCCAATGTCCTAGAAAAAGTTGTGACACAGCAGTTATGCTCGTATCTATAGGAATAACATCCATGACATGTATCAATCAGGATTTAGACCTCATCATAGCACAGAGACAGCACTGGTTAAAGTAGTAAATGACCTACTGTTGGTATCTGATCAGGGCTGTGTCTCCCTGCTTGTATTGATTGACCTTAGTGCAGCTTTTGACACCACTGACCATTCCATTCTCCTAGATTAACTAGAAAATGTTGTAGGAGTTATGGGAATGGCCCTCTCCTGGCTCAGGTCTTATTTAACTGATCGCTATCAGTTTGTTGATGTAAATGATGATTTTTTTTTTCTTCTATGCATACTGAGGTAAAGTTTGGTGTTCCACAAGGTTCTGTCTGAGGCCCGCTGCTTTTTTCTTTATATATGTTACCACTGGATAATATTATTTGTAAGCATGGTATTAGCTTCCATTGTTATGGTGGTGTAGTGGTTAGCACTGTCACCTCACAGCAAGAAGGTCCTGGGTTCGAGCCCAGCGGCCGATGAGGGCCTTTCTGTGTAGAGTTGGCATGCTCTCCCCGTGTCTGCATGGGTTTCCACTGGGTGCTCCGGTTTCCCCCACAGTCCAAAGGCATGCAGGTTAGGCTAATTGGTGGCTCTAAATTGACTGTAGGTGTGAATGAGAGTGTGAATGGTTGTTTGTGTCTCTGTGTCAGCCCTGCGATGACCTGGCAACTTGTCCAGGGTGTACCCCGCCTCTCGCCCATAGTCAGCTGGGATAGGCTCCAGCTTGCCTGTGACCCTGTAGAACAGGATAAGCGGCTACAGATAATGGATGGATGGATGTTATGCTTCTGCAAAGCCAGATGAGAGACACCAGCTTAATAAAACTGAGGAATATGTAAAGGACATTACACACTGGATGCTTATTAACTTCCTTCAATTTAACGCTGACAAGACAGAAGTATTTGTACTAGGACCACATGCAGCTAGAAGTAGGTTTTCTGATTACATAATAACTCTGGATGGCCTTTCTGTTTCTTCATGTGCAGCAGTAAAAGACCTCAAGGTGATCATTGATTCCAGTCTTTTGTTTGAAACTCCTATCAATAACATTACCCAGATAGCTTTCTTTCATCTGAGAAATATTGCTAAGATAAGAAATATAATGTCACTACATGATGCAGAAAAAACTAGTTCATGCTTTTGTTACCTCTAGGTTGGATTATTGTAATGCCTTACTGCCTGGATGTTCCAGTTAGTACATAAACAAGTTCCAGTTAGTTCAAAATGCAGCAACAAGAGTCCTTACTAGAATTAGAAGATACCGTATGACCACATCACCCCTGTCTTATCCACACTGCATTGGCTCCCAATCAAATTTCACGTTGATTATAAAATACTACTATTGACCTATAAATCACTGAATGGTCTCACGCCACAGTACCAGAGCAAGCTGATGGATCAAAAGGTGCAGGCTATCTGTTGGTACCTCATATAGTAAAGGCTACATCAGGGGGCAGAGCCTTTTCTTACAAACCCCCACAGTTGTGGAATAGCCTTCCAAGTACTGTTTGGGACTCAGACACCGTCTCATTGTTTAAGTCAAGGCTGAAAACATATCTGTTTACTGAAGTCTTTTGTTAATAGTTTTTTATTAGGTAAAGGAGTAGATCTGGAGGGTCCTCAGGCATAGTGTTTTGGTAAACTGGGATGTATGGATGCTCTTGCACATTCACTCAGATTTGTTGACTGTGCAGTGGCTGGCTGCTTTATGTCCCAGGACAACCCCTTTTAGTTATGCTGTCATAGTTAGTCTTGCCAGAGTCCCCACTTGCACTCAGTGCAAAATGTATACTGTTCTTAACCATTAGGTGACACCAGGCATACCTAACAATTTCTCTCTCTCTCTCTGTGTCAAGTTACATGTCGATCCTGAGACACCAGCAAGATGCTGACCTCTTCTGCTCCTTGGACTCGCCTGATCCATCCTGATGTCCTACATCTGGCTGAGGTTCTCATCACATTGCTTCTGTGGAGGATGGCCCCATATGGACAGTTGAAAGTCGCACTTGGAAGATGGCTCTGGACACTTACTTTTGCTATGATGGTTTAGGACTACAGTCACCATGATAACTTTCGGACTGCAGTTGTCATGAACAGTTTTGCACTCAAGTCTCCATCAATGGACAGTTTATAACTTCAACAAAATAGACTTCAAGTTAAAACTATAATCATTTTCCTGGTTTCAGAGTTATACTTTGTGACCATATAGGACACAGTTATAGAAGCAAGTCATTTATAATCACGCTATCTGTTATCACCCAAATGAGGATGGGTTCCCTTTTGAGTCTGGTTCCTCTCAAGGTTTCTTCCTCATGTCGTCTGAGGGAGTTTTTCCTTGCCACTGTCGCCTCAGGCCTGCTCATCAGGGATAAATAAATTAGGGATAAAATTATTGCATATGTTTAGTGTATATTTTTCTGTAAAACTGCTTTGTGACAATGTCTGTTAAGTGCTATACAAATAAACTGATTTACATCATTATCAAAATCAACTCACTTGAACCTAGGATAATATTAAAGCTGTACACCAAATTTTATCACAATCCATTCACTACTTTTTGAGTTATGTTGGGAACAAAGAAACAAAAAAAATCCTGGATTCACTATACATATCCAGATTTGCATCAAAATCTTATCAATTGTTCCTTGGCCCATGGCTCACCTTTCCTCAAAATCTGTTCACTACTTTTTGAGTTACGTTGGTTAAAGACAAACAAATGGAGGCAAAAACATAACCTCCTCCAACAACATTAGCAGAGCTGGAAAAAAAAAGGCCTTTACTGAGACAAACAAGGCTTCATCTTATTGCACAAGTGTTCATACTTTATAAAACCTAAACTTTTTGGATGATTCTTCAGCAAAGACTGTTGGAATATCTTTTCTCAATAAAAATACCATGCAAGGTTGTAAAACTGTAAATATCTTAACTTGCATGAACAGGGGCATTTCTAGGGACTCTGGGGTCCCAGGATGGTCATAATCATCTAACGCAATATTGTCAAAGTAATCACAAATGCGATCTGGAACATTAACTTTGACAGTACTGATATATACGTTAATGTTAATATTTTGTGGAAATGTTAATATCCCTAGCATTAGTAACAATTTAGACAGAATAAGCTAGACTGCTGACTCGCTAGCTGTTAGAATTGAATCAACAACCAACCCATTTATCTGGTGGGACAAATTCAACCCTACTAATTAATTTATTCAATGTAATAGTTTCTCACTTACCACTGTGGGGTTTTTTTTTTGGTTTGGTTTTTTTGTTTTTTAAAATCTTTTCCTCATCCTCTTGCCTTTTGGTGTTTGGTTCTAGTTTTTGGCAGCAAGCTAGTGGCATGGGGACCTTGAGGAGGTTTGCGGACATATTGTTGTCTCCTGCACATGGCTAGTCATAGAATTTTATTAAATTAATTAAATGTAAGGGGATTCTCATGAAATTGTTATTGTAAACTTATGTAACCAGCTATCCTCGGGGCCCCCTTCCAGTTCGGGGTCCCAGCTAATTGCCTGATTTGTGTTCCCTGTTCCAGTGCCCAATGCATGAATAAAGATCATTTAAAAATAGATATTTTTGTTTCTGAAGCAAGAAAAATGACAGGAAAAAAATAATAAACTGTGTGATTATGCATATTTGCATAATCAGATCCCAGGTGCAACACACCCAGGACTGTCTGCAGTTTGCGTACCGGGCAGATGTTGGTGTGGAAGATGCCATCCTCTACCTGCTACACCGAGCCCACTCGCATCTGGATAAGGGAAATGGCACAGTGAGGATCCTCTTTTTGGACTTCTCGGGTGCCTTCAATATCATCCAGCCCCTTATGCTTCAGGACAAACTGAACAGGATGCGAGTGGACCCCTGCCTGGTCACCTGGATCTCCAGCTACCTCACCGACAAGCCGCAGTACGTCAGGCTGAAGGACATCATGTCTGACACTGTGATTAGCAGCACTGGAGCACCCCAGGGCACACTGCTGGCCCCTCTTCTCTTCACCCTGTACACCGCGGACTTCTGCTACAACTCGGAGCTGTGTCACATTCAGAAGTTCACCGATGACACGGCCATAGTGGGGTGTATCAGGGATGACAGAGAGGAGGAGTACAGGAGCCTGGTGAAGGACTTTGCCATTTGGTGCAATAGGAACCATCTGCAGCTCAACACCTCGAAGACCAAGGAGCTGGTCATTGACTTTAGGAGGTCTAGACCAAGGTCACGACCAGTTCTGATCGAGGGAGTCGAGGTGGAGGCTGTGAATTCCTACAAGTACCTCGGGCTGTGGCTGGACAGCAAGCTGGACTGGACTTGTAACACCAACCACCTGTACAGGAAGGTACAGAACAGGCTGCGGTCCTTTAACATCTGCAGGAAACTCCTGTGGATGTTCTATGTTGGGCAGCACGGTGGTGTAGTGGTTAACACAGTCGCCTCACAGCAAGAAGGTTCTGGGTTTGAACCCAGTGGCCGGTGAGAGCCTTTCTGTGTGGAGTTTGCATGTTTTCTCCAGGTGCTCTGGTTTCCCCCACAATTCAAAGACATGCAGTTAGGTTAACATGGGGCGGCCTTGGGCTGAAGTGCCCTTGAGCAAGGTACTTAACCCCTGACTGCTCCCTGGGCACTCTAGTGTGGCTGCCCACTGCTCTGTGTGTGTGTTCACTGCTTCAAATGGGTTAAATGGAGAGGATGAATTTCACTGTGCTTGAAGTGTGCATGTGACAAATAAAGGTTTCTTCTTATCAGTTTGTGGTCACCAGTGTCCTGTTTTACACCGTGGTGTGCTGGGGGGGCAGCACATCCAAGAAGGACACATCCAGGCTGGACAAACTGATCAGACGGGCCAGCTCTGTGGTCGGCATGAAGCTGGACTCTGGTGGCAGAGAAGAGGACTATGGACAAACTACTGAATATCATGGACGATGCCAGTCACCCTCTGCACACCGTCATCAGCAACCAGAGGAGCCTGTTCAGTGACAGAATGCTCCTTCCCAAGTGCAGGACGAACGGACTTAAAAACTCCTCTTGTCCCTCACGCCATCAGACTGTACAACTCCTCTCTGGGGGGGGGGTAAGAGGAGGATAGAGGACGGGAAGGAGCAGTAGCCTAGCCTGACAAAAAGCAATACTGGACAATGTGCAATACCTCTGCTGCTGGATTTTTTTTTTCATATTTTATTTTTTATATTTGCACATGCTAATACCGTACTTAATTTATCTAGAAGTTTTCTTTATTTTCTATTCTCTGTTTATCCTGTAATGATGATGCTGGAATTTTAATTTCCCTGAGGGAACCCTCCCAAAGGGATCAATAAAGTTCTATCTATCTATCTATCTATCTATCTATCTATCTATCTATCTATTGTGGTAAGTGTGATTTTATAAAAAGAAACTGATTATGTGTTAATCATGATAACACATCAGGAAACATGGTTTTCATGGCTGTATGGCATGATGTGATTGTGCAAAGTGGGTAGAGCTTAAGTTTGCAATTTTGAATAAGACTTTCAGAGAATGTGGAAGTTGCCAATGGAAAAAACAAACAAACAACAAAAAAAAGAATGCTGAACTCTGACATTCGTATAATTGCAGCTTAAAGGTATGATGTATTAGATTTGGACACCTGGCAAATTCATACACCACACTCCAAAATAATAGTGGGCAGTATATCACTCGAAAAGTGATGTGTCCAGCCCTATCGTCAGAGCAAGGAAACATACAGTCCCTCCCCCCAAACGCACCATCACCTCCCTCATAGAATTATTGCTCACTGCCTAAAACTGTGTTTATACTGTACAATCTAACTTTACAATCATCAGTTATTTAAAAATAACTACTAACTAATAGCAGGGGAAGAATCTGCAAAATTTGACCAAACTGCTGAAACTCTGAGAGACGGTCAATATAACACTTAGAATCTTCACGTGTGCCTCTTATAGTTTGTTATAGCTTGCTTAAGTCAGTTTTTAGCAAGAAAACAGCCACAGAAACATGTGTATCACTAGAGCATAGAAAATCATTCGATTAACAGCTAACTTAAATGAATATTGATTTATCAGTAACTAATGAATGAAATTGTTTCGTTTTTAATTTTATTTAGCTGTGTTTGTTGTTTAAATAGTTTGGTTCATGAATATGGGTAATATTTGTTTAAGGAACTCAGTAACACATTAAACCCCAATGAAAATCATAAAATAAAATAAAAAAACTTTTTTTTAAATAACTCACTAAATAAGACAAGCTTATGTCCTTGGATGATTCATTGTTATACACATGGAGATCTGATTTGGACTGATCAAAAAAAGCTCTGCCTGCCAGAACATTTGCTTCCACAAGACAAGTCTATGTTTTTCTCTGATATTACTCTGGTTTATTTTGTCTGGGCAGAAGTAAATTGGTTCATTAACAATGTGTAATTACATGTCAACAATAATATTAATGTTGGGGATTAAGTGCTAAGTGGTTGGCTTGACTTGTTGACAGCTTGCTAATTTTGTCTAGCTAATACATGGGACACGCATGGAGTACTTCGGCTAGACAGGTTCAAGCTCACAGGAAGGGTTTGGTACCTCAAACAACCAATCTTTACAACCATGGCAAGCAGAAATGCATGTCAGAATGTACAACATGGGGAAGCCATGGCCTAATGGTGAGAGAAGCAGCTTTGGGACCAAAAGGTTGCTGGTTTGTTTCCCTAGACCAGCAGGAATGGCTGAAGTGCCCTTGAGCAAGGTACCTAACCACCAACTGCTCCCCAAGCTGCTCTGGATGTGTTGTATGTCACTCTGGATAAGTGTCTCTGCTAAATGCCTGTAACATAACATAACAACCTTGGGTTGGATGGGCTACAACAGTAAAAGACCACATCAGGTTCCACTTTGGTCATTGTGGCAGCGGGGGCGTGGTCAAGCGTCGGTCTGTGACTGGAGGGCGGAGTCAGGGAAGGTAAGTGGCAGAATCACTACACCTGATGCCAGTTAACATGTGTTTGTGTGTCTTCCCCAGTGACCGCGCCCTATATAAGGAGAGAGAGAGCAGAGGAAGAGAGCTCTTCCCCCAACCAGACGACCTGTGTGTGTGCGTGCGTGTGTGGCTGGGAGAGTGTAAAAATCACTGAAAAGTGCCAATAAAGAGGGTTTTTTGAACTCAGTTCTGGCCTGCCGTCCTTCTGTGCTCCACCCACCCGTCCGAATTTCTACAGTGGTGCTGAAACCCAGGAATCGGAGCACAGAGAAGAACAGCCCCATGGAGTCCTCCCCCTTCGCGGACCTGGTCTATGCCCTCGCCACGGCCCAGCAGAGCCAGCACCAGGCGCTAGTCGCCCCTCCGGAAGGAGCAGGAGTGAAGGTTCGAGGCCCTGGTGCTGGCGCAGCAGGAAGATCGTCAGGTGTTCCGGCACCACCTCGCGTCGGCGGGGTCCACCGCCGCGGGCCCTCCCCACCTCACCCTAATGAAGATGGGCCCGCACGATGACCCCGAGGCCTTCCTCACGCTCTTTGAACAAGCAGCAGAGGCCTCAGGCTGGCCGGTGGAACAGCGCACGGTGCGCCTCTTCCCCCTGCTAACGGGCGAGGCACAGCTGGCCACGCTACAGCTCCCCGCCGACAGCCGGCTGGTCTACGCAGACCTCCACCGGGCCGTCCTCCAGCGTGTGGGGCGCACCCCAGAACAACATCAACAGCGTTTCCGTGCTCTGCGCCTGGAGGAGGTCGGCCGGCCGTTCGTGTTTGTCCAGCAACTCCGGGATGCCTGCCGGCGGTGGCTGAGGGCTGACACCCGCGATGCCGAGGAAATCATCGATCTGGTGGTACTGGAACAGTTCATCACCTGACTACCCAAAGGGACCGCGGAGTGGGTCCAGTGGCATCACCCGGCGTCGCTGGATCAGGCCATCGACCTGGCGGAGGACTATTTGGCGGCTGTTCCGACGACAGGACAGCAGATCTCCTCTTCTCCCCTCTCCTCTCTCTCTCCCCCTCCCCTTCTGTGTCTCGTCTTTGCCCCGTTCCCCCACCGCGGAGGCGGGGGCCGGCTCCACCCCAGCTAGCCCGCCGCACCCGCGGTGCCCTCCCATTTCCCACTTCCTTATCTGTCTCTTCCCCCCCCCCCCCCCTCAGGTGAGTGAGCCCCAGAGTGCTGGTGCAGAGAGAAAGCCCGGGCCGGTTTGCTGGCGCTGCGGGGAGCCGGGCCACCTCCACCAGCAGTGTTTGGCAATGGAGGTGGGCGTGGTGGTCCGGATCCCTGATGCTCCAGGAACCACCCTCGATCGGGCTGGAGTGTATCGCATACCGGTGAGTGTCCAAGGGGATACATATCAGGCTCTGGTGGACTCTGGCTATAATCAGATCTCAATCTACCAAAGCCTGGTGCAAGACGAGGCATTGGGGGGAGCACAATTGGTGAAGGTGTTATGTGTGCAAGGGGATGTTCACAACTACCCTTTAGTGTCGATCCACATTCTTTTTCGAGGGGAAAAATTTAGTGTAAAGGCAGCGGTTAATCCTCGCCTTACCCACTCGCTAATTTTGGGGACTGATTGGCCGGGATTTCGGGAATTAATGACTCATTTAGTGAAGAGTGGGTCCTGCCGTAGTTCAGCAGGGGGAGGTCCCGGTGTGGCATTGGCGGGAACAGCTGTCACAGAGCCATCTACGTCATCACCGCATCAGAGCGAGGAGCCACAGGCTCCTCCTCCTTCTCTCGGGGAATCCCTCACGGATTTCCCGTTAGAACAGTCGCAGGACGAGACTCTGTGGCATGTGTTTGATCAAGTGAGAGTAATCGATGGTCAAACGCTCCAGCCAAACGCCACCCCGTCCTTCCCCTATTTCTCCATTACGAGGAATAGGTTATACCGAGTGACGCAGGACACTCAGACTAAGGAGCCGATTACACAATTTTTGATTCTAAAGAGCCGCCGGGAATTGGTATTCCAGGCGGCTCACTTTAATCCCATGGCTGGACACTTGGGGCAGGATAAGACACTAGCCCGAATAATGGCCCGGTTCTATTGGCCAGGGATTCGCGGCGATGTCCGTAGGTGGTGTACGGCATGCCGCGAATGCCAGTTAGTAAATCCAGCGGCCATTCCAAAAGCGCCTTTGCGCCCTCTACCATTAATCGAGACCCCGTTCGAAAGAATTGAGATGGATCTCATCGGGCCATTAGATTGGTCAACATGAGGGTATCACTTTATTTTAGTTCTGGTGGACTGTGCAATGCGATACCTGGAAGCAGTGCCTCTTCGCAATATTTCAGCACGCAGTATTGCGGAAGCGCTCTTCCTCGTCATCTCCCAAGTCGGAATCCCCAATGAGATTCTGACTGATCAAGGCACCTCGTTTACGTCACTCACACTGAGCGAACTGTATGGGTTATTGGGATTTAAGCCGATCTGCACCAGCGTTTATCACCCACAAACAGACAGTTTAGTCGAATGGTTCAATCACGCACTCAAGAATATAATTAAAAAGTTTGTTCACGAGGACTCACGCAATTGGGATAAATGGCTCGAACCCCTGTTATTTGCAGTGCGAGCGGTCCCACAAGCCTCCACGGGGTTCTCCTCGTTCAAATTATTATATGGGCGTAAGCCACGTGGCATCCTAGATGTACTGCGGGAAAATTGGGAGGAGGGACCTTCACCGAGCAAAAATGAAATCCAATACGTTATTGATCTGTGTGCAAAACTCCACACACTCACACACCTAACCCAGGAGAATTTGCGGCAGGCCCAAGAACAGCAAACCCGCCTGTACAACAGGGGTATGCGCCTTCGGGAGTTTGCGCCTTCGGGAGTTCGCACCGGGAGATAAAGTACTCGTACTGTTGCCCATGTCGAGCTCCAAATTGGTTGCCAAGTGGCAAGGACCCTTTGAGGTCACACGGCAAGTCAGGGACATTGACTTTGAGGTGAGGCAAACGGACAGCGGTGGGGCGCTACAGATTTACCACCTCAATCTGCTCAAATTCTGGAACGAGGAGGTCCCCGTGGCATTGGTGTCGTTGGTTCTGGAGAAGGCGGAGCTGGGGCCGGAGGTTCAAAAAGGGACATTGACATCGCTTACCTCTCCAGTCCCCTGTGGAGACCACCTCTCCCTGACCCAACTCACGGAGGTTGCCCAGTTGCAGATTGAATTTTCGGATGTGTTCTCGCCCCTGCCCGGCCGCACCCGCCTCATAGAGCACCACATTGAGACGCCCCTGGGGGTGGTAGTGCGCAGCTGCCCTTACAGGCTACCCGAACACAAGAAAAAAGTGGTTCAGGAAGAACTCGAGGCCATGCCTCGGGCATCGTCGAGGAGTCCCACAGTGACTGGAGCAGCCCGGTGGTCTTGGTTCCCAAAGCCGACGGGTCAGTCCGGTTCTGTGTGGACTATAGAAAAGTCAACGCGGTGTCTAAATTCGATGCATACCCAATGCCTCGTATTGACAAGTTGCTGGATCGACTAGGCACGGCTCGCTTTTATTCGACACTGGATTTAACAAAGGGATATTGGCAGATCCCCTTGACTCCACTATCCCGGGAAAAAACTGCCTTTTCCACACCGTTTGGCTTACACCAATGTCACACTTCCTTTTGGGCTGTTTGGGGCGCCTGCTACGTTCCAGCGGCTTATGGACAGGGTCCTCCGCCCCCACGCCACCTTAGCGGCCGCATACTTAGACAACACCTGAGGGCCATCCTTGGGTCGCTGAAGCAAGCGGGTCTCACGGCCATCCCAAAGAAGTGTGCGATTGGGTGGGTGGAAGTACGGTATCTGGGCTTCCACTTGGGCAATGGGCAGGTGCGTCCCCAAATTAATAAGACAGCAGCGATTGCGGCCTGCCCGAGGCCCAAGACCAAAAAGGGGGTGAGACAGTTCCTGGGGCTGGCTGGCTACTATTGTAGGTTCATACCTAATTATTCGGACGTCACCAGCCTGCTGACTGATCTCACTAAAAAGGGGGCACCAGATCCGGTCCAGTGGACAGAGCAATGCCAGCGGGCTTTCTCTGAGGTGAAGGCTGCACTCTGTGGGGGGCCACTGTTACACTCCCCTGACTTTTCTCTCCCCTTTATGTTGCAGACGGACGCGTCGGGCAGAGGGCTGGGGGCTGTTCTGTCCCAGGAGGTGGAGGGGGAGGATCGCCCCGTGCTGTACATCAGCAGAAAGCTGTTGGTGCATGAGGGGCGCTACAGCACAATAGAGAAAGAGTGCTTGGCCATCAAGTGGGCGGTCCTCGCCCTCCGCTACTACCTGCTGGGATGCCCTTTCACCCTCTGTTCGGACCACGCGCCCCTCCAGTGGCTCCACCGCATGAAGGATGCCAATGCGCGGATCACCCGTTGGTATCTGGCACTCCAGCCCTTTAACTTCAAGGTGATCCACAGGCCGGGGGCGCAGATGGTCATGGCGGACTTCCTCTCCCGTCAAGGGGGGGGGAGTCGGCTGGATGGCTGCCCGGCCTGAGTCGGGCGGTGGGGGTATGTGGCAGCGGGGACGTGGTCAAGCGTCGGTCTGTGACTGGAGAGCGGAGTCAGGGAAGGTAAGTGGCAGAATCACTACACCTGATGTCAGTTAACCTGTGTATGCGTGTCTTCCCTAGTGACCGCACCCTATATAAGGAGGGAGAGAGCAGAGGAAGAGAGCTCTTTCTCCAACCAGACGACCTGTGTGTGTGCGTGCGTGTGTGGCTGGGAGAGTGTAAAAATCACTGAAAAGTGCCAATAAATAGGTTTTTTTGAACTCAGTTCTGACCTGCCGTCCTTCTGTGCTCCACCCACCCATCTGAATTTCTACAGTCATTTAAGAACAGGAATCTGAGGCTCTAGTGGGCACTGAAACTGGCCAGATGAAGATGGGAAATGTCACCTGGTCTGATTAATCTTGATTTCTGCCACAACATGCAGACAATGGGTCATAAATCCGTGGACCCAACCTGCCTTGTGAACAATTCAGGCTGGTGGTGGTGGTTTAATGCTGTGGGGAATGTTTTCTTAGCCTCTTAATACCAATTAAACATCATTTGAATGCCACAGCCTATGTGAGTATTGTTGCTGACCAAATTCCACCATTTAACCATCTTATAATGGCTACTTCCAGCATGAAAATGCACCATGTCATCTAAACATGAACATGACAATGAGTTCACCATACTTTAATGAATGATGAGTTCAGTGTACTTTAGTTTAGACATAGACAACAGAATATGTTGCAGACCATATTATCAAATGAATACTGTAGACAGTATCTGCACTTTGACTTGGCCTGTAACCTGTGTAGCTCAGATAAAAGTAGCTTCTAGCTCTTAAGAATGACCTTTCATCTGTCTTTTTAATGGCAACGTTTTAACATAAGGGAGAAATAAATGACTTGGAAATGCAGGATTACACCGAACTTTTCTGCTTGGTTCAAATAACATATACATACATGCATGCTATACTTATTACAATTACCAGATCTAGAGATGATGATCCTGTAAAAACAGTTGTCGTATGGTCTTTTTCAGGTGCTGTGCTGTGAGACTGAAAAGACCACCATGATCCTGCTAACTCCATCCTCTGGTATGGTTTCTACAAATGCTCCAATCTCAAAGATTAGATAACATGTTCATTTCCATGTTGAATACAGTAGCAGTGAGAGCTGTTCTGTGGTTTGTATGTCATTTACTGCTGTCAGTGGCTCAGTATGGGAAATCTGTTGGGGGGTAGGGGGGATGGGTATGTGAAGCCGTATGCCGTGGACAGCTCCACCACACATTTATGCTGTCAGTGTGTACTGTGGGGTTAAAGCCATTTTGTGGATATTTTGACCATGTTATCTGTACATTTTTGCTATTTTGCTTTCAGTGTTTTCCAGAATATGTCAGTAACAGGATTGTGGTTCCAGGATGATGATGATGATGATGATGGAACAAATGGTCAGTAAATTAGTTCCCGTTCAGTAGTCGTTACCAGGAAACCGCATCAGGCAGCCTTCCAGAAATGCACATAAAGCTTAATCCACCTAACCTGAGTGTAACAGGCCAGACTCAAAGACAGAGTGAGGATGGATTATGGATGTGGAGAGGCGCTTTATTAGAAAGTCACAGTGAAATCACAAACCAATTCAGTGTCATTAATGAGGCAGGAGCTAGAGTATGAGCAGTCATAGTACAATCAGGTCAAAGGACAATTCGAAAGAGTAAACTGGGAGAGCAGACAGAAGGTCAAACACAGTAGGATAACAAGGCTTAAATTGACACAGCCTAAGTGTTTGGCAAGATTTTGCAATGAATGAATGATCTTGGAGTGTTTATGTAAATGGGAGCCAGGAAATGAACCAGAAATGTTTGACATACATAGGTCGTGTTAAAACTCTGGGGACTGTGACTTTTGCTGGTTGGCTGGGCTTGAGTTACAGGACATTACTCACTCCTGATGCTCCTGAAGACAAACCACCTCTCCTACCCCTGGACCTGGGATCAGGTTGGTCTGGATGTTCATGATGGAAATCTGTGATGAGAGCTGGGTCTGAAATGTCATCTGCACTGACCCAGGAGCAATCTTTGGGCCAGTGCACCTTCCAGTCCACAAGGCATAGCATGCAACAGCCCTGTCA
The DNA here is from genome assembly GCF_027579695.1 of Neoarius graeffei. Taxonomy (NCBI): domain Eukaryota; kingdom Metazoa; phylum Chordata; class Actinopteri; order Siluriformes; family Ariidae; genus Neoarius; species Neoarius graeffei. The sequence continues at coordinate 29,755,032 of NC_083581.1, read as the reverse complement.
CTTGTAGTTGAGTAACCTCCTTGCAAGGTAAGACAGACCACTCTCTCCTTGTCCTCCCATGACTTAGTTCCAGATGAATGCCCATGAGCAAAAGAAGACACAACAGGTTTGAGTAATGATTCATGAACATTGCATGCAATTATACGTGATTGTGACAACTTCGAATGATAAGAGACTGGATTCTTTTTTTTCTTCTTTTCTGAGACACCTATCTTCCCCCTAATCTAGTCTTGACCAATTCCCATCCAGTAGCCAGCTCTCCTCTGTCATACGGCAACTACAAACCAAAGATGGCAAAGGCTAATACATGTTTCCTCTGAGGCATGTGAAGTCAGCCATGTACATGTTTTACAAACTGCTTCTCATGGTGTGTCACAAGGCAGAGTGTCGCACTCGGATAAATCATTATCCAGCTTCTTCCACATGTATGATCTCACAGATGCCCATGATTGGCTAGTATGATTGGAGATTGTGATTGACTCACTGTGATTGACAGGGAAGAGTATCTGTCACAACTCCTACCCAGAGCACACAGTCAGTTTTACTCCCTTGGACTCCTGGCCATGGATGGCTGTGGCATTGTTTGGATTCAAATTTGTGATCTCTGAATAATAGGGGAAGCCACAGCCCAATGGTTAGAGAAGAAACTCTGGGACCAAAAGGTCATTGGTTTGATTCCCTGGACCAGCAGGAATGGCTGAAGTGCCCTTGAGCAAGGCACCTTACCCCCAACTGCTCCCCAGGCTGCTCTGGGTATGTTGTACATCACTCTGGATAAGAATGTCTGCTAAATGTCAGTAATGTAATAGGGCAAGTGCTTTTCTGCTGCATTAATTTCTTTAAAACTTCAATCTAGAAAGGCCCAATTAATCTCGAACTTCCAAAAGGGAATTCTCAGGCAGACATCATTGGTGGACAACCAGACCATTTGCCCCAGACATAGTTGTGGATGCAGCTTGTGTCTCTTTTCAGCTTGAGACTGTCTTTGGGTTGCCTAATGTAGATGAACATATGCTGCTTCCCAGGTCTGTTCACTCCTTCTCAAATCATCAGGACTTCTGACAGGATTTAGGTTTGGTTCACCACACCATAGAAGTATTGCAGGTTGGTATCCTACTGGAAGTGTGTGAGGTCAGTGAAGAGGTGGATGAAGCATTTCTGCAGCGATGCTGGTTACTGGAAAAGCATGATCTGCCACTTTCTTGATTCATGCATTCAACATTTTTTATCATTTGTTTGTGGATGATAGCTGCATGAATAACTGACATTGATGGTAAGTTGGTGAGAGAAAGTTCTCAAAACTGGTGATGTGAGTTATATTCTCTTGTCAGAAACAATGTCCTCTGGAACGGCATGGTATTTCCTAACTTGCCTGAACATAATCGCTGCTGTTTCTAAGGCAGTGGGGAGTTTGGGCAGAGGTACCAGATTACATGTTTCAGAGAAGCAGATGATGATGATGATGATGATGATGATTAGTATGGTGTTGACTGCTTGTAATATTAGCAGTTATACCAGTGACATTGTGGTATAAGGTTGGTTCTTGTTTGTTCACAGACTGAGTATACTTTGACTTAATTAGTGACCAAGGAGAACCAAGGAGTTGTCCAAGAAGAACCACCAGAACCATCTGTATTCCAGGACACCCTGAAGGCAAAGATCAGCTCGAACTGTTGGGCATACCCAACTAGTAGTTGGTCTTGAGAAGTGATGGCTGAACTCAGCTCCCGAATTTCTACTTAATCCATGGTGTTAGCCTTCTGTATCCAATCAAGCTCAAAGAGCATGATGATCCATGGGCAGAGGCGCTCAAATACAAAGTCCAAACATGCAGTTGTGCTTGAAAGTTTGCGAACCCTTTAGAATTTTCTATATTTCTGCATAAATATGACCTAAAACATCATCAGATTTTCACACAAGTCCTAAAAGTAGATAAAGAGAACCCAGTTAAACAAATGAGACAAAAATATTATACTTGGTCATTTATTTATTGAGGAAAATTATCCAATATTACATATCTGTGAGTGGCAAAAGTATGTGAGCCTTTGCTTTCAGTATCTGGTGTGACCCCCTTGTGCAGCAATAACTACAACTAAACGTTTCCGGTAACTGTTGATCAGTCCTGCACACTGGCTTGGAGGAATTTTAGCCCATTCCTCCATACAGAACAGCTTCAACTCTGGGATGTTGGTGGGTTTCTTCACATGAACTGCTTGCTTCAGGTCCTTCCACAACATTTCGATTGGATTAAGGTCAGGACTTTGACTTGGCCATTCCAAAACATTTAACTTTATTCTTCTTTAACCATTCTTTGGTAGAACGACTTGTGTGCTTAGGGTCGTTGTCTTGCTGCATGACCCACCTTCTCTTGAGATTCAGTTCATGGACAGATGTCCTGACATTTTCCTTTAGAATTCGCTGGAATAATTCAGAATTCATTGTTCCATCAACGATGGCAAGCCGTCCTGGACCAGATGCAGCAAAACAGGCCCAAACCATGATACTACCACCACCATGTTTCACAGATGGGATAAGGTTCTTATGCTGGAATGCAGTGTTTTCCTTTCTTCAAACATATCGCTTCTCATTTAAAGCAAAAAGTTCTATTTTGGTCTCATCCGTCCACAAAACATTTTTCCAATAGCCTTCTGGCTTGTCCACGTGATCTTTAGCAAACTGCAGACGAGCAGCAATGCTCTTTTTGGAGAGCAGTGGCTTTCTCCTTGCAACCCTGCCATGCACACCATTGTTGTTCAGTGTTCTCCTGATGGTGGACTCATGAACATTAACATTAGCCAATGTGAGAGAGGCCTTCAGTTGCTTAGAAGTTACCCTGGGGTCCTTTGTGACCTCACCGACTATTACACACCTTGGTCTTGGAGTGATCTTTGTTGGTCGACCACTCCTGGGGAGGGTAACAATGGTCTTGAATTTCCTCCATTTGTACGCAATCTGTCTGACTGTGGATTGGTGGAGTCCAAACTCTTTAGAGATGGTTTTGTAACCTTTCCCAGCCTGATGAGCATCAACAACGCTTTTTCCGAGGTCCTCAGAAATCTCCTTTGTTCGGGCCATGATACACTTCCACAAACATGTGTTGTGAAGATCAGACTTTGATAGATCCCTGTTCTTTAAATAAAACAGAGTGCCCACTTACACCTGATTGTCATCCCATTGATTGAAAACACCTGACTCTAATTTCAGCTTCAAATTAACTGCTAATCCTAGAGGTTCACATACTTTTTGCCACTCTCAGATATGTAATATTGGATCATTTTCCTCAATAACTAAATGACCAAGTATAATATTTTTGTCTCATTTGTTTAGCTGGGTTCTCTTTATCTACTTTTAGGACTTGTGTGAAAATCTGATGTTGTTTTAGGTCATATTTATGCAGAAATATAGACAATTCTAACGGGTTCACAAACTTTCAAGCACTACTGTATACACTGAAATGAGAAATTTGATTAACATTAACATTTATGTACAATCAGACCAAAGAATAAACCACGAGAGCAGGCAAAGGGTCTAACATAGCATAAGTGATGAATAGGACAACAGTGCTGAAGACTGACACAACCGCAATGTTTGGCAAGACTTCACAATGAATGAATGATATTGATATGTTTATCGACTGGGGAGTCAGAAAGTGAACCATAAGGGATGAAGTATACTTCCACGGATGCGGCTTTGTGTAACGCAGACATGGACATGCACGTGGATTTCTCCAAAGTATCATCGATTTTCTGCTGTTGCTCACGCATCTCAGTGCACAAACTGAACGTATATGTGCACTACCACTGCTGGATCGGGATATTACTGCACACTCAGTTTTGCACATGCGCAGTCAATGCAATACCATCCGTGAAAGTATACTTTGGCCTAAAAAGTTTGGGTTAGAACACTGGGGGACTGTGATCTCTGCTGGTGAGGAGGGGTAATGTCCTTGGCTGATGTTACACTCAGTGCGTTTACATGCACATAGAGAAAATCGAATTTCTGCCGTAGCTCGACTGAAATCGAAGTTCTAAATGCCATGGAAACACCTTAGCTCGGCTGAAATCGAACCGAACTGGATTTCTCATAATCGAGCTACGTGACCTAAATTATGTGATTGTAGTTGAGCTACTTACTTCAGCACTGTCCCTTCTGGAAGTGACGAGTGACGAGACCACAAGCGGGAAACACAACAGCCTCGGTTGGCATGACAACAGTAGTAGAAACGTGCACTTCTGGAGCAATGAGGAGATAGAGTTCATGCTCATTCAGCTTAAGGAATTGAAAAAAAAAAATTATATATATATATATATATATATATATATATATATATATATATATATATCGATGTTGCTGTCCTCGTCATCGTTCTTCTTGTGAACACGGAACTGATAACTTTGTTTATACTCTTGAATAGCTCTTCTTCATGATGACAACCGGAAGTGTACCAACACGATGGGGTGTGTAGCGCCACCTGTGGCTCGGGTGCACAATGTACCTCACACAATAGCTCGATTTCCTTGTGTGCATGTAGGATTGGATTTCTCTGGCACCCTTGCTGGGACCCTTAGCTCGATTACCGACAGTAGCTCGATTTGGATGTGCATGTAAACGCACTGACTGAGCCTCTGCCTCCTGAATTTAGCAGAATTGGACATGTCTCATTATTTGTATGCATCAGCATGTAATTAATGATGTTCTGTATATGCGTATGTCTTTTTTGCTCATTTGGATATTAAAAAATCATGAAATAGTTACACTGTATTGCCTTATTTAAAGCCCCAATCAGGAATGCAGCGTTCCCCCTGGGTTCTGAAAAATATTCTTCACTTTTTTTCCTTGAAAAAAAAAGTCAGAGAAGTATTCTTCACTTTTTCTTATTTTTTCTTCACTTAGCCTGTACTTTTTCTTAGTTACCGACATATCAAAGTGGACTTAATACAGGTTTATACCAACCAAACTGGCACAATTAAAATATTTGTACAGATACAGCTAGGCCTCTCTGATAAGAAAGACTTGGTTTTGGGCAGCCTGTGCACCATCCAACTAAAATAAACCTCTTTAGTCTCTTGCCAGCTGACAGCACTTTCACTTTGGCATTTTTTTTTTTAACCGATCCCTGTATTACTGGCACTGTCCGATGTGCTCGGGGACAGTCGGGGCTCTGAGCGTGCCTCCCCCATGGCTATTTCAACCCTTAAATCATCTTCAGTGCTTGAAGAAGCTTGCTCAAAAAACTTCACCAGCTTAGACTGTGCCATTGTTTGGTTCACGCAGAGATAATTAGACCACCACACCAGGCCGATTAAGACGCATTGCGATTGGTCAAAAGCTTGGCGCTCATTTGGTCATTATGGATAGTTGATTTTTATTGGTCACAAGCACGTGCTCATTATTTACACTCTGGCTTCCCGCTGTCTCTTTGCTAGGGTTGGATTTTGGCAAACGGAAGGATTTGTGGAGGGATTTTTATAAAAGATAACTTATGATAATGATGACAAATACATTCGTCACTGTGATGACTGCTAGTAATTTTCTCTTCGTCGCTGATGGATTATGTTCATCAATGATGAGCGTGACGAGCGCCAGCGGGAGCCCTGGGATTGTCTGGTTGTTGAACCTCCAATAAGTGTGCAAGAAGACAGAACCCAGGAGGATTTCTCAGATTAGTAGAACAAGCTTTCGCAAGTGTAACATGAGTATATCTCGAACTAGTTTGGTGATTTTCCTTTTCTTCCTTATTGGGGCTTTGAAGATTCCTAAAACGTTAAAATTTCTAAACCAGCTCCTCGATATGATAAACATGATTTAACAGGCATCTCTGACACTGGCTTTACACATTCAAACGAAGGGAGGTAAAACCAATACCAGCGTCATCTCTTTCACTGTCACCTTTTTTAAGCGGTGAGCCACCGAACATTTCCTTCTATACATAATAATAATGTGGCTGTATGTTATCATTTTTTCTTTGCTTTGCCAACAATACGATGCATAAGCAACTCATTATTTACTCTTTTCTAACTAAATTCTATTAATCTACGGATCTCAAAGTTTATTACATGAATTCCTCGTTTATCTTTAAATTTATCCAAGCAACTGAGTATTGGTATTAAATGATAACTGCACATGATGTAGTTGTTCAAGAAACAACATGCTGTGCAGACTGGCTAACATTTGTCCTATTTCTCATTAGGCCTCTTAGAATGACTTCAGTATTCACCAGCTCCACAGACAAAACGTGTTGTAAGTTTTAGCTGTACTTTCAAATCAGGTGTCTGGTGAGGTCCGATCAAACTTTAAAAAAAAAAAAAGTAAATTAAAATCGTTACATGCAGATTTTTGGTGAATGATTTGCTGTTGGCTTGTGCTGTGTCTGATTGGTTGTTTTCTTTCAGATGAAGAGTCGCTTGCAATCGGCTGGCTTTGGAATCACGTCAAGTTCAGGTTGCAAAACGCAATAGTAGGAACCCTGCATTAAACTTTTTTGATGTCTGTATAGCAGTTAGGTTATATATTTAAAAACAAGATTTTAGATGATATTGTGTCACTTAGCTTACATGTTCTCTATACTCACATTTAAATCATTCACATTTTATTGAACGAAAGCCATTTCTGCATGCTCCAGTCTACCCCCATCTGATAAAAATGACGTTATTGGTAGGGAATAAAGATGTGCTTCTTTTTCTTTTCACTGTTTTGTGTTGAAGGAAAATGCCAGATCTACTGTGCATATGTGATAAACAACACTGGAGTCAGTTCCTATGAATAATCTCCAGACAGAATTATAGATGATGGAGCTCTCCGTGAGCAGGCTTACTTTTTTTTTTTTTAATATAACCATTCTTTCTATGCTTCGGTGCTTGTGAGAGATTTGGACACATTTTCACAAGTCCCGGAAGTTGCAGACAAAGTAATGGCATTTTGATCAAGAAAACTGCCATCTGTATTTTTGTCTGGGGGTTAAGTTACTGTTTCTGTTGATGTTGCAGGGTAAAATATATCACTTGAATGAAGGTGACTGCATTTGAAGTTTCATGCTAAACTATGAATTGATTACGTCTACAGCTTTTCGATTGTCCAGCCTATGAACAACTTCATTTACATTTTATACCCACTCATTTACTTAAGGACAAAGAACTCTTTGTATATCTTCATTAAAAATCTTTGCAGCGTTTCAGTGGCACAAAGTCAGAGAGCGGTCTTAAGATGCCAAGAAGAGCCCTGTTGTGTTTAATCTTTTCTTTTTTTTTTCCCCTCCCTTCAACCATTTACAGTTAAGATCCACCTTTGTTTTCACTGCAAAAAGGACCGTGGTCATTCGACGCTCTCAATTGTCCAATTTCTGGATAAATCACACAAAACAAGTCTCATAGATTTTCTTTGATAATTACTAAGATTCCTGGAATAAATTGCTGCTAACAGAAGGCTGTGTGACCCAGATCGGTGTCTGTGCACAGTTTATATCCATCAGTGGTGATAAGGTATTATTTACATTAGCTGTCTATCTAATTGGAACTGATCAGGATTTGACCTCTGAAATTTAAGCAAACAATTCAGACAGCAAACTCCTCTTGAAAAGATTTATTCATATTGCATTGTCACGGTATCATCGTTTTTGAGTCTTAAAACATCTGGTTTCTATAATCGTCTAAGTGAGAGGAAATAAGTATTTGGGCATGTTTGGTTTTGTTATTTAATGTTAATATTTCCACTTCAAATGTATACACGTCTTTTGACTCTAATTGTGTATGGAAAAAAATATTCAGACATTTTTTTAAAAAATTGCACGTGGTATCAGTATAAAAGACAGAGCCATTGTTTGGGAAGATTCGGAAAAAGCTACAGAGCCATTGCAAAGACGTTCAACATTCTTGTTAGTATAATTGGTTCGATAATTGCACATGGAAAGTTCATGGAGGCAGCATGGTAGTGTATTGGTTAGCACTGTCGCCTCAAAGCAAGAAGGTTCTGGGTTTGAGCACAGTGGCCAACGGGGGCCTTTCTGTGTGGAGTTTGCATGTTCTCCCCGTGTCTGTGTAGGTTTCCTCCGGGTGCTCCGGTTTCCCCTACAGTCCAAAGACATGCAGGTTAAGTTAATTGGTGGCTCTAAATTGACTGTAGGTGTGAATGTGAGTGTGAATGGTTGTTTGTCTCTATGTGTTAGCCCTGCGATGACCTTGCGACTTGTCCAGGGTGTACCCCACCTCTTGCCTGTAGTCAGCTGGTATAGGCTCCAGCTCAGACCCTGCACAGGATAAGCGGCTACAGATAATGGATGGATGGATGGATGGATGGATGGATGGATGGATGGATGGAAGGAAGGAAGGAAAGAAGGAAGGAAGTTCATGGAACTGCAATTAATCACCCCAGAACATGTGAGCCACAAAAGGTCACCAGTTTGATTCCTTGGACCAGCAGGAATGGCTGAAGTGCCCTTGAGCAAGGCACCTAACCCCCCAACTGCTCCCCAGGCTGCTCTGGGTGTGTTGTACATCACGCTGGAAAAGAGTGTCTGCTGTAATGTAATACACTCTCATGATAAGGAAGGTAAGAGGGAAGCTAGCAAGCACTCGAAAAGAGTTGCAGGATGGCCCGAAAGCAGCCTGGATAGTCATCTCTGTTCCGACACCCCACTCAAATCTCCCCTGCAATTAAATTGCTTTTTGACAAATCAGAACATCTTTTTTGAACATTACATACTCTGATCAAATAAACAAACAAAAAAGCTCTTGGCAGTAATTCAGCTCATCAGGGTATGGAGGTGGGAGCATCAACATATGCGACTGTTTCTCTGCAAATGGTACTGGGGCGTTATACATAATCAAAGGAAACATGACTGGAGTGATGTACCGGGATATATTAGAGCAGAATGCCATCTTGTCAGCCAAGAAACTGAATCTGGAGAGAAGATGGATGTTTAAACAAAATACTAAATGTACAGCCAAAATAACGTTCTAAGGCCGAGCCAATCTCCTGACTTTAATCCCAGTGAAACTTTTTAGAGAATTTTGAAATTGTCCAAAGTGAGTCCTCGTAGATGATTTGCCAAGAGGACTGGACCAAAATTGAGCCACAATTCTGCAAAAAGCTAATGACTTCTTACCATAAATGTCTCAAAGCTGTAATGGCCAACAGCAGCCTTACAGTAAAGTAGTACTGTTGGTCATTTTTGGTGTCTTATCAATACATTCTTTACATTATGTGTGTAAAGGTGGACATATGCACTGGAAGTATATTGTATTAAATAGCAAAAAAACCAAAAGTGTCTTCCTACTTATTTCCCCTCGCTGTAGTCTGAGCAGCTTTTATTGACTGAGTGTTATTGGTACATGGTCGTTACAAGAATCCATCACTAATCACTAATTAACCAATTCTTACATTTTCAGTGTATGTCCAGCTGATAATTTGGCATTTGATATTCTGATCGTGGGATGAATTTAGTGGAGCAGATCAACATTTAATATTTTATATGTGCATTACACCACAGCGTTGTTAAACTCTCACATCTGATTGGTTGATTATTTTTTTATAACAGCACGACTCGGGCAGTATTTCAAATCATAGGCGTATATTAACGCACTGGTTCTATTAGTTAATTGTTTCTGTAGTTTAAAACTGTCATCAAAGGACTGAAACAACTCATGATGTGCTGTTATTAGAGAATAATCAACTTTGTGGTTGAACTGTTTTGTCAGACAAAGCCATATGATTCCAAGATGTGGTTAATGTTCGACCAGATGCTCAAGAGACCAATTTGGGATGGCTTGTGCTAGCACTGTCTTTCCTTTACATATAGTATTTGTTTGCCATTCTCATTTGACTTCATGGTTTGTGATTTTGTTGTTGTTGTTGTTGTTACACCTACCCTGCTCTTTAAACATCTTTTTTTTCTTGAATATGATTTGTTAATGCATTATGCTTTGCAAGAACATTTCAAGAGCCTTCATATTTTTCTCATCTAAGCTAGCCTTGCTTTGTGCATGACTGCAAGATAAGAAAAGATGCATTTATTTTTATTTCTATGCAATTGTTTTTTTATTGTATGTAAATGGCATGCTATGACTAATAATTTTCTTTTTTTCTGTATGACAGAAGCTCTACCATTTGGCAGGGAAAGAAAGAAAGAAAATGTTTTTGCAATAATAATAATAAATGGCACCCTTTATTTTCCTTGGAGAAACATTTGTGGAGAATGTTGTAGGGATGTGCAACTATGTCAAAGCATTAGATAGATAAATGTAACTATCTCTTGGCATGTTATGTGCATGTTGTTTAAATGGCATCCAGTGATGACCTGAGATCAGCTTAGCACCTGACTTCACACCTTTGTACCTCAAGCTCATCTCATAGCAGTGTCAAAACAACAGCCGCTGTGTAATCATTACCCTTGTTTGGTCTCAGGCTTTTTCCAGCGTGCCAGCAAACTGTTCCTAAGTGAACGGGCCAGTTGGGTCCAGCTCAAAGACTTTGCCCGGAGAAATGCCGCCAATGCCTTGTCTCTTGCCAACATGGTCATGGGGATGGCCTCCATTCTCAGCAGTCTCAATGGGTGAGGTGAAAACCGATGTCAAGCAATGTTTTTGTGCATTAATAATGCTTTAGTCAATGATAAACTTTTCTTTGTGAACAGTGCATTAGAATATAAGTGGGCTAATTTTGCTAATAGCTGACTTAGCTGTCCTGTGCTGTCACTCATCCGAAGATGAATTATTTTGAAAAAGCTGTTGTGTCCTGACACAATCTCTGTTGCGTTTTCACCTCTAAACCCTTCTCTAACACAGGCACAATTATGCTGCGTGTTGGCTGGTGCTGATTGGTTACCTGCTGGATTTGGCAGATGGTGCAGTTGCCAGGCAACTGAACACTTGCTCGGCTTTGGGTGAGTGGACTGTGCTCTTAAGACTGGCGACAAAGTTGGAGAAAAAATTCAACCTGAATCAACCAGAGCTTAGTTTCCTTCTGCTACTTTCGAATACATGTTGCATTTTTAGTCATCGTTTGCCTCAAATTTTCCCGTCAACCCACATGCATGTCATCAAAATGAACTCCTCCGATAAAAAACAACCCTTACTTTTGGTTTCGTCATACATATTGTAAGCCTAAACAAATAAGGCAAATCCCCACCCATTGTAATTGTGATCACGTCTGTGCGGATGCCTGAGATAGCTCGCTGCTTCTCTCACAGTACTCGCCCTTTTTGGTTCCTTTGTGACCTGTGTCCGGTTTTTATGTGCGCGACATCGCTGCGAGGTGTCGCATTGCCCTCTTCCAACATCCCTTTTTTGCCAATTGGACAATCACTTACTTATTAGGCTGCCTAATTCAGCAGGCTCTGACTCCAATTGTCTCCTTGATCCCAGCGCTTTGGGTTCCCAGCATAACTAACATTGCTGAAATGGTTGACCTTGAAATTGGAATCCCAGTGTACTCACATGACAATGACCAAAACATGCCCTTCCCCAAATAGCATACAGTGGTATGAGTTGGACGTGGAAATTTCCTGGAACCTGGTGCAGCCAAAGAGGCTTCACTCTCAGAGGTGCTGAAGTGAAATTACACCTTTAAAGATTACACTGAGAGGATTAGTCCTTGACCAAGCACCTGTTGTTGTTGTTATTATTATTATTATTATTATAATTGTTGAATGTTTTTATCATAGGAATTAAAATAGTCATCCTAGCACAGTAAGTAATGAAGATTGCTATGCAGTGCAAATTGTCTGCGGCCTCTGCTTTCTCTGTTTCAGGAGCCAAACTGGACGATTTTGCCGATTTCACGACATTTGGAATAGCAACGTCGCTGCTCTTAAGGACTCCCAACATCCTGGACAACATCCTCTGCATGTGCTACATGCTGTCGGTGTTTATTCGGATTTGTTTCTTCTCCAGTGGTGAGGAAACTTGACGTTTCCTGCCATTTCTTAAAGGGGAACTGAAGGCAAATTTTTTATTATCAAAATTCTATTTATCTCATTTTATTAAATATCGGAATGCATTTTTGATCGCTATTTTGTCGCTGCTATAGCAAGTTATGAGTGTTTGAAATATGCTCTGTAATATATCAGCCCATATGTCAAAGCAACGGCCGTAAACGGGATTGGCTGAGACCTGTGCGCGACATCGTCGGACGGAAGTAAAACGTACAGCGGAAATCAAAGTCACCAACATCTGCCAACGTTGCCAAAAGATGCGCGCGCCCTCTTTTGAATCCTGATGTAATCAAGCCAGAAGTTTTCCCTGCGTCCGAAATCGCTCCCTACTCACTATATAGGGCACTGTATAGTGGGGACGCCATTTTGTAGTGCTGTCCGGAACATTAGTGAGGATTATGTGGGAAATATCTCATCTCATCTCATTATCCCTAGCCACTTTATCCTGTTCTACAGGGTCGCAGGCAAGCTGGAGCCTATCCCAGCTGACTACGGGCGAAAGGCGGGGTACACCCTGGACAAGTCGCCAGGTCATCACAGGGCTGACACATAGACACAGACAACCATTCACACTCACATTCACACCTACGGTCAATTTAGAGTCACCAGTTAACCTAACCTGCATGTCTTTGGACTGTGGGGGAAATCGGAGCACCCGGAGGAAACCCACGCGGACACGGGGAGAACATGCAAACTCCACACAGAAAGGCCCTCGCCGGCCACGGGGCTCGAACCCGGACCTTCTTGCTGTGAGGCGACAGCGCTAACCACTACACCACCGTGCCGCCCTATGTGGGAAATATACTGAGTATAATATGTATTTATCACAAAAACACATGCATGTATTTATTATTTTGAAAACCCACCAGCCGCCTGATCTGGCACGTTTTAATTGTACGACAGTAATGACATAAATACCAGCGCGACGGACTCGTCCTTATCCTGTCGTCTTTCCAACTCTTCTCTACTCCACGTTGGTTCGAAGTCGTATAGAATAATCTCCATGTCACGTACGCGAGGGAGGTGGATGTATGTGCAACAGTTTAATAAAGTGCAGAATATATCTCATCTCATCTCATTATCTCTAGCCGCTTTATCCTTCTACAGGGTCGCAGGCAAGCTGGAGCCTATCCCAGCTGACTACGGGCGAAAGGCGGGGTACACCCTGGACAAGTCGCCAGGTCATCACAGGGCTGACACATAGACACAGACAACCATTCACACTCACATTCACACCTACGGTCAATTTAGAGTCACCAGTTAACCTAACCTGCATGTTTTTGGACTGTGGGGGAAACCGGAGCACCCGGAGGAAACCCACGCGGACACGGGGAGAACATGCAAACTCCACACAGAAAGGCCCTCGCCGGCCCCGGGGCTCGAACCCTGGACCTTCTTGCTGTGAGGCGACAGCGCTAACCACTACACCACCGTGCCGCCTGTGCAGAATATATATACAGCGAAACAATATATACACAGGCAACCAATCCAAAACAGCAGGCTAGATCAAAAACGAGAATACAGGCAAAAGGGTCGGTCGAGACGCAAACAGTATATCAAAGGCTAAGTGAGGACAAGAACGAGAAACAGGCACAAGGATCGCGAAACAGGAAATCAAGACAATGGGTAGAAAGGCTTGGTAACGCGTACATGTGTATTGTAATACTTCGCGATGCAAATGCATCAGCACAGTCCTTAAATAGGCAAACACATAGTTCCTTAATTGAGCTCAGGTGCGCCTTGTTCACGGCGCGCGCAGCCCGAGGCGCGCCTTCAGGTGCACGCACCACAGCGCGCAGGACTGACACTCCATCACTGATGAAGCTGGCAAATCTCAAAATTAATCTAAATTGGAATGATATGGCGATCTGGCCGCTGTGTAAACAGTTTTCAAAATGGCGGCGCTGACACTTCACGTTTGAAGTCTCGCACAAGTCTCGTGAAGATCGCGCGGATAAGCGACGCCTGCCGTGGACCAAACGAATTACATTCAACATGGCTAAAAACCAAAAAGGCTGATAAGTGTAGTATAATATGCCAATACGAGTCACGATATAAGGTTAATAAAACCCGAAAACGTAACTAAATAGCACGTTAATTAAGAAATAAAGCAAGTTTAAAAATGACTTCAGTTCCCCTTTAACAAATTGTTTCTGTATTTGAATGAATAGCAGCACAGGACCTCATTCGCCAGCACCTCCCCCTAAACATGCTGATTGTCTTCATACTGATGTGCATATGGGCAGTTTTTCAGTAACGGAGTTAGATTCACAGCAAAAATCTGGTAACTTTTTTTTAGTTGCAGTACTCAAGATAATGGTATTAAATAAAAATTTCACACTGCATGGAGTACCTTTTGACCCTAAAAAAGCAGAGAAAAATTGGCTATGTACATTTAGCTCTGAGCTCAAAATCCTTTACGAGGAGAGAAAAGACAGTAACGGAATTACATCAGAAAAAACTGAACTTTCATTTCTTAAAATTCAAAGCGACATTGCTATAATTGGGGTGATGGTTTTTAAATATGGTTTTCAGTACATTTTGCCTCGGATTCCATCCATCCATCCATCCATCCATCCATCCATCCATCCATCCATCCATTATCTGTAACCACTTATCCTGTGCAGGGTCAAGCTAGAGCCTATCCCAGCTGTCTACGGGCAAGAGGCGGGGTACACTAGGGTGGGCCTTATATGGGGGGTAAATTTTCATATTATTAATTCAGAAACTCTCACCCTTCCAATTTGTTTGGCTGTGAAAGAAAACTAATTTGCCTAAATTTGGAACATTTTGAATAATTATTAGAGGTTGCTCAAGCCTTCTGAAATATTGGCATGTCAAATTATCAATCCATCGCCCTGTTTGCAATGCAGGTGTAAAGAATAAATGTTTGTCGTAAGTCTCATCTCATCTCATCTCATCTCATTATCTCTAGCCGCTTTATCCTGTTCTACAGGGTCGCGGGCAAGCTGGAGCCTATCCCAGCTGACTACGGGTGAAAGGCAGGGTACACCCTGGACAAGTCGCCAGGTCATCACAGGGCTGACACACAGACACAGACAACCATTCACACTCACATTCACACCTACGCTCAATTTAGAGTCACCAGTTAACCTAACCTGCATGTCTTTGGACTGTGGGGGAAACCGGAGCACCCGGAGGAAACCCACGTGGACACCGGGAGAACATGCAAACTCCGCACAGAAAGGCCCTCGCCGGCCACAGGGCTCGAACCCGGACCTTCTTGCTGTGAGGCGACAGCGCTAACCACTACACCACCGTGCCGCCGTTTGTCGTAAGTAATAATGTTTATTTAGCATACTTGAAAAAAAATTATTGTACACAACAAAACATTTGGAATAATGTACAAGTCATTGAGTTTTCTGGAGTGGCAAGGCAACATAACAAAAAAAAAAAGTCCAGGTTTTCTAGGATTTTCAGTCACTGCATCAGTGTCACTTTATTTGCACTGGGGAATTTTTCTCGGTGGTCTTGGACAACTGTTTTTGCTCTTCATTGGTGGTAATCAGTGCATTGTCTTCTTCGATCAGAGCCACCCCTCGTTCTGCTGTGTCATTAACAACCTTCAGATTTTGCACAGTTGCGAATGCTGCCTTGTAGTCGTCTCGGTTGTCCCGCGTTTCTGGATCAGCCTCGAAGCTTATTCAGTGGGAGCTGCTGCACTTGCCCAGATGGTCTTCTTTAAGAGCTTGTGATGGTGAAAGAACATACTTAGAACTTGCTTCTTTGAAGGCAGTTTGCTTCCAGTTATTTCACTTTCCACACTGCCAAGTAACCACACAAGATTTACTTCTAGCTGTAATCGCCAAGTCAGCCAGTGTGCAGTCATAGGTTAATCAGTGGCATCTAACAGCACTGTCTGTGCAACTGAGATCAGATCTTTTCT